>NC_138775.1:214077300-214677300 GCF_965119305.1 Pelophylax lessonae | reverse complement strand
TTACCTTTATAGGTTTCCCTGTCCATCCATTTGCACATTGATTCTAAAGCTAAAGAAAAATACTTTTTATGTTAATAAAAATGAAGTTATAATAATATAAATAAATATATATATAAATAATAAAAAAAAAAATATTTTATTTTTTAGCTATAGAAGAACAAAAGGAGAACAACTTATAAAGAAACTCCAAGCAAAAAAAATACAAAAATAAACACTGCTACTGCCAATTCAGTTTACCATAATATACTGTAAGTCTATATAATTTATTACAGTCAGATGTAACAAGCCTTCCACACTCATTATGACAAGGACTGCTGCACAGAATTACATCACATAGTGCTCAAATCCTGGAAACCTTCAGACATAAGGGGTCATTATCATGAGGGGTCATAATGAGTGAGGACTACAAGCCACCCAACCTGTCCCTTGGTCGCGCTGCCCGACTTCAGGTATTCTTTATATACATCTTGGGAGCCACTGTCAATCATCGCTGCAGGAGAAGAGAGGCGTGGCTTTGGTTCTCTTGCGCTGCCTGTGTGCGCAGTGCTGGGATTGACTGAATGTAAGCTTGGAGTTTAGAATGGAAATGCATACAAAGTGGAGACTCTGGTGAGATTCCATAGGGTCTTGTCAGGCACAGGGGGCAGCCACATACCTTACGTCAGACAGCGCATCCAGGGGACAGTATGAGAAGCACAGAGAAAAATTAAAGAAAAAAAAAACCACACACAAGAGCATAAAATTTCTGCTATCAGTATCTCATTTTACAAAAATAAATTGTCTTTAAAGAGGTAGTAAACTGCAGCATTTAAAGGAAAAAAATACCCTGCAAGGCAATAGCATATTGTGCTACTTTGCATCATATACTAGCATATAATGATATACTTACTTTAGAACAAAGCCCTCCAGCGGTGTGCTGTCACCGCTGGCAGGGCTTCCATCTTTACCTGCTCTTCCTTTCAGGTTCGCGGACTCCAGCTGTATGAGTTGCCAGAGCTGCAGTGATGTCAATCGCGCGCGGAGGCCCTCGACTCGGCACAGATCTCTGAAGGTCCAGCATGGTATAGCAGACCTTCAGAGCTCATGCCCCGACGTCACCGGCTGTATCCAGTGTGAATATCTCCTAAACACCACAAATTTAGGAGATATTTACTGTACCTACAAGTAAGCCTTATTAAATGCTTACCTGTAGGTACAAGTACAAAAAATTAGCTTACTACCCCTTTAACCACTTCCCGCCCGCCCTATTACAGATTGACGGCGGGAATGTGGTTGTGTTATCCTGACCGGACGTCATATGACGGCGGCTGGATAACACAGCTCTGGGCGCCCCCCGGGGGCGCGCAGAGCGGCGATCGGTGATGCGAGGTGTCAGCCTGACATCCTGCATCTCCGATCTCGGTAAAGAGCCTCTGACGGAGGCTCTTTACCATGTGATCAGCCGTGTCCAATCACGGCTGGTCACATAGTAAACAGGAACAACCATTGATCGGCTTTCCTTAGTTCGTGCCTGACAGGCACAAGTAAAGGAGCGCCGATCGGCGGCTCCCCTGACAGGGGGGGGTCGGCACTGGTAATCAGATCATTGATTACCAGTGCAGACCCTCAGGGGGGGGGATGCCACTAGATCCACCAGGGATGCCCACTATGACCCCAGGGATGCCCACTATGACCCCAGGGATGCCCACTATGGCCACCAGGGATGGCAATCAGGGCTCAGGGAGCCCCCCATTGCCCTCCCCATCAGTGCTGCCCACCAGTGCCCTCCCTATCAGTGCTGCCCACAAGTGCCCACCATTGCCATCCTTTAGTGTCGCCCACCAGTGCCCATTATTGCCCACCGGTGCCGCCTATCAGTGCCCATTAGTGCCCATCAGTGCCGCCCATGAGTGCCGATCAGTGCCGCCCATCAGTGCCCATCAGTGCCCACCAGTGCCGCCTATCAGTGCCCATTAGTGCCCGTCAGTGCCACCTATCAGTGCCTGTCAGTGCCACCTATCAGTGTCCATCAATGCCGCCTATCAGTGCCCAGCAGTGCCGCCTATCAGTGCCCAATAATGCTGCATATCAGTGCTACCTATCAGTGGCACATATCAGTGCCTATCAGTGCCGCATATCAGTGCCGCCTATCAGTGCCGCCTATCAGTGCCACCCCATCAGTGCCACCCCATCAGTGCCACCCCATCAGTGCCTCCTCATCAGTGCCTGTCAGTGCAGTCTCATCAGTGCTCATCAGTGCAGGAAAAAACTTATTTATTTACAAAATTGTATAACATAAACAAAAAAACTTTTTTTTTTTTTCAAACTTTTCGGTCTTTTTTTATTTGTTTAGCAAAAAGTAAAAATCGCACAGGTGATTAAATACCACCAAAAGAAAGCTCTATTTGTGGGGGGAAAATGACATAAATTTGGTTTAGGTACAGTGTTGCATGACCACGCAATTGTCATTCAAAATGCAACAGCGCTAAAAGGGGAAAATTGGCTTGGGCGGGAAGGGAGGGAAGTGCCCTGTATTAAAGTGGTTAATATCACTTTAAAGTCCATTAAAAATCTATGTTCATTTAAGAATACCTTGTACACAGGTGACAGTGCACTGCAGAATGAACATTTTTCAAGGGGTTTATTATGATAATTCTCTTTTTTTCTCACCAATAACCCTGATGCAGGGCTCCTCTGCCTGCTTTTTCCAACAGTCTCCAGTTGGGGCTACATGAGCACACCCTACAACTTGTAAGGTCAGCTGCTGTGACCAAGAATGAATATGTAGTAATATGTGAAGGCACACTACTGGGATTTGAACACTTATTTGTACAGAGCAGTGAAAGGAAAGTAATCATTCAGAGAGATCACTGGCTCTGGTTTAGCAGCTCACATTGAACAGGGCAACCCTCCAGTGGGTCCCCAGGTCACTTAAAACAAAGAAACAAAGAAGGAACACCAGACCAAACAGAAATCAGCATGGCTTTAAAGGTCCACACCTAAAACAGCCAACACATTCTGGGGACCAAAACACTCCCCCTTCATCATGGCTTAGGATCTAGCCAGAACGTGGACTCAATGCTAGAGATTTATACTCTATATATCTGTATGGTTAACCACTTGCCGACCGCCGCCCGACTATATACGGCGGCGGTCAGCCCCTCCCAGGCAAAGGGATGTACCGGTACGTCACTAGCCTGGGAGCAAATAGGGGGCAAACGCGCGCCGCTGGAGGCGCGCTCCCACCCCCGCTTGTACCCGACTAAGCCGGCGCGTGTGAATGGCGGACCCGATGTCCGCCGGTCACTCGCGATCGTCGGGTAGAGAGGGAGAAAGGCAGGCGGCTAATGTAAACAAAGCCGCCTGTCATTCTCCCCTGTGTAAAAGCACAGATCACTCGGTCCTGCTATGTAAGACCGTTGATCTGTGCTGTTACACACACAGCCACATCCAATGACAGTAAGAAACACGCCCCTAGGGACACACTTAACCCCTCCCTCTCCAATAAAGTTAACCCCTTCACTGCCAGTGTAATTTTTACAGTAACAGTGCATATGTATAGCACTGATTACTGTAGTAATGTCACTGGTACCCCCAAAAGTGTCAAAAATGTCAGTCAAGGGTCCGATCTGTCCGCCGCAATGTCGCAGTACTGCAAAAAAAATCGCAGATCACCGCCATTACAAAAATGACAAAAATCTTTCCCTAAGTTAGTAAACGCAATAACTTTAGTGCAAACCAAACAAAATACGCTTATTGTGATTTTTTTACCAAACATATGTAGCAGAAAACAAATTGGTCAAAAATGTAAAAAAATTTTGATTTTTACATTTTTTTGGGGGGGAATTTCATATAAAAAATGTGAAAAATATTGTTATTTTTGCAAAATTGTCTCTCTTTTTTTATTTTTTTATCTTTGTTTATAGCGCATGATCAAAAAAATCGCACAGGTGATCAAATACCACCAAAAGAAAGCTCTGTTTGTGAGAAAAAAAGGACGTCAAATTAATTTGGGTACAGTGTCGCACGACCGCGCAATTGTCCGTTAAAGTCACGCAGTGCCGAATCGCAAAATACCCCCTGGTCAGGAAGGGGGTAAAATCTTCCGGGGGGTTAAGTGGTTAAGGTTAAGCTGTATGGAGCTAACTGAATAAGTCATCAATAGTGATCGTGCTACTCCAATAATGTAGTCATCACGTGAGCCATCACCATTGTAAGAAAAGCACTCTTACTAGACTGAAATGACCCCCACTACGCAGTCTGATTGACCTGTTATAAGTACTTTCACCAGGAGCATGCTGTTCGCACCCATTGGTTCCATTAAGTCAGGCTGGCTTTCTCTCCAAGATTAGTAAGGAAAATGGTGGCCATACGTATAATCGAATATCCACATGGAATCAAAGCAAGGAAAGCCAAATGGTGTAATCGCCAAAACATGATACACATTCTACTCACATGATAAAAAGTCACAATTTCAAGCTTTACAGCAAATGTTCAAACTCCAAAGAAGCGTGGCAGTGTCGCGTGCAAAGGTTTCGCCCAACGAGCATTTTATCCCATAGGACATCATCTGGGGCATCCGAACCTTGCATTCTCCCACGCTTATTTATAATCTATTCAACAAGGGATTTCAACCTACGCACGGGACACTGCCACGCTTCCTTGAAGTTGGAATCTTTGCTGTACAGCTTGAAATTGTGACTTTTTATGCACTTAACCTTTTTTATCATGTGAGTAGAATGTGTATCATATGTTTACATTAAAGTTTTAAGGCATTTTACACTATGTGGCTTTCCTTGCTTTGATTCCATGTGGATATTCGATTATACATATGGTCACCATTGTCCTTCCTAATCCTGGAGAGAAAGCCAGCTTGACTTATTGGAACCAAAGGGTGTGAAATGAATGCTCCCGGCGGAAGTATTTATAACAGGTGAATCAGACTCTATATAGTAGTGAGGTCATTTCAGTCTAATAGGAGTGCATCTCTCACACATGGTGAAGGCTCACGTAGTGACTACATTAATGGAGTAGCATGATCTCTGCACAATATCAGTGATTTTTTCTTCAAGACATACATTTGGATTGGATTTGGATTATTTCATACATTCTATTTACCTTTGCTAAATTCCATTTTAATATTGACTTTTGTTTTTAGCAATTTATTTTCACTATGTTAGCGTGGGGTGGCAACATTTATGATACATATGTTTATTTAGTTTGTAATACTATTGGTTGCCTGCAGCTGTGTATATTATCACTAGTTACACCAGCGGGTTTTCTATTTTTGTTTGTTTTAGTCATCAGTAGTGTCTCTGCAGGAAGTAATATCCTTTACTTTTTAGTCTGACACTCCTTCTGTGGTTCTGTGGTTGACCATTGGCAGGCCAACAGCAAACAAGTGTCTAAGAAAAAAAAGGCAGAAATCCTCATTGATATACTTGTTCTAAGCCAATCACTCAAAGTATTGAGACCAAAGAATCATTAGGACAACCAAGCAGCAGTTTTTTTTTTTTTTTCAGAAAGAAGGATCAGTAATGGCAGACTAAATATGTTTCCCATAACAGCCATATAAGAGACATATACAGTATTGTGTGCCGTTGCTGGACTCCTTTTTAAAAACCTAGTTACCTGACTATGCCTTTCTTCAGTAATTAAGTCACAGTCCCATGCATATCTTTCTAGTAATCTCTATTGTTCATAATATGGAAGGGAGTTAGGGTCCTTTCACACGTTGCGCTGCTGACGAGGTCCGTGCTCTGCTCAGCGGGGGATGGATCCGCCGATCCCCGCTGAGCAGATGGATGACAGCTCCGTCTCCGCTCACTGTGTGGAGAGGGAGGTGTCAGATCCCCGCTGTTCTCTATGGGGGAATCGGATGAGAATAGACCGCCTGTCCGTTCTCATCCGATCCCATCCGATCCCCTGGACGGATGGGAAATAGTGTTTCAATCCGTCTGGATTTCACAGACAGGATCGGAATCGGATAGCAGCGGGTATCAGTGGAGATGTCACCTCTGACATCCGCTGCTCCATAGGGATGCATGGAGCATCCAATCAGGTCCGCCTAAAAAGCTAACAGGCGGATCTTATCGGATCGTTCGTGTGAAAGGGGCCTAAAGCCTCGTACCCACGCAACGAATTTCCGCCGACCGGTCGTCCGTCTTTTGTCCAGAGTCGTGTCTGTTGGTTGGAATGTGCTCTAGACTGCACACGAATTTTCCCGTACGACAGAATTCTACTTCAGAAGTGATGTCATGTGTTGGATTGCTTTCTTTGTGTTCTTTCATCTCTGAGCAGTCTGCCTAGTCTTGCTCATAAGATTTTTCCCCATCGAAATCTGTACTAATGAGACGAAAATCGGACGTGTTTTGATGGTCGACAAAAATTATATAGCCTGCACACCAGGATTTTTTCAGCCGAAAAGTCGGAGTCGGGTTGTCAGAAGCATCATACTAACAAGCCGAAAATCGGCAGATCGGTCGTCGGACGAAAATTCCCGGCTGAATTTAGACTCGTGTGTACGGGGCTTAAGACAGCGAACACCATTTGTACTTCCAGTCCTAATGGTGTCTAGTGGAAATTAGAGAATCTTTCTGGAATCCTAATTAGCAGTCAGGCAGGTAATGAAATGATGTGCCTCCCATTTCTCAACTGCCCTAAATATGAACACTTTGCTGATCCCAGCACCCACCTGGCCCACATTTAGTATAAAGGGGACCCTAATGCTGGCCATACACTATACGAAAAATCATTCAAACTCATTATCGAAAAAACAAACACTCGGCCATGGGAGCAGACATTCGTCTCATCGTGTTATGACCGAATTTTGATCGATAAATCGTTCAATGGACATAAATGAATCAGTTTTTTGTTAATTTTGTCACATATGCCTAATGCAAACAGTTCGGGCGAGAAACACATTATCTTTTCATTTTATCGTTCCTTCTACAGAATTTTCCAAACTGTTCCTTCGATTTTTCAGCTCTCAAAAGTTAAAACTGATTTTCTTTTTGTGTCCATTAACTGTACGAAAAACGAACAAACGGACAAAATGACAGATTTTTGAACAATTTTTTGGCTAGTGTATGGTCAGCATAAGTTCCAGGGTGCTTGTAAAACTGCACAAAAAAAAAAAAGTTTTTCCTTTAGTTAATGTAGAACTATAGGCAAAACTTCTCTATTACTTTTCTGGGGACAACCCAAATTTTTTTCTTTTTCTATTTACTTTCACTTTCAATGACAAATAGAGAGGGTGAATCTTAAAGAGGAAGTAAACTCTTTTTTTTTCCTCTGCAAAGTAAATGCATAATGTGGTAGTATGCATCGCATACTAGCACATTATGCGACACTTACCTGCAACGAAGCCCGCGTTGTCCCTGCTGCCAGCCGCATCTATCTTCACCAGGTCTGCGGACTCCAGCTGTATTACTGGCCAGGGCCCCGTGACGTCACTCCTGCACATATGTGCGGGAGCCCCCAGTCACGGCACAGGGCTCTGAAGAAACGGCACGGGTGTAAATATCTCCTAAACGGTGCACGTTTAGGAGATATTTACGGCACCCATAGGTAAGCCTTACTATAGGCTTACCTATAGGTGCTGTAAATGCAGGTTTACCTATAGGTAAAGTCATCAAAGTGGTTTAAAACCACTTTAACAAGGACACAGGCAGAAATAAAAACTGATGTGTTCTAATTTATCTCCCCTCTATCCAAAACTAAAAAAAAAGTTTTTTCTTAAGTTATACATTAGGATATCAATAGCTTAGTTTTACTTTATATATAAATAGCTTTGAATAAATCAGCTGAATGAAAATCATAAGGATTTTATTATTTTATTTTATTATTATCCAGTTGCCGACTGCGCTATAGTCGAATGACGGCTACAGTGCGGTTGTCCAGTTCTTGTCATCATATAACTGCCTCCTGTGATCTCGCCCGTCGTGCACCCGCTGCTGGGTGCGAGCGGCGTGCTCTATCTTAACAGTATGCTCTGGAAACTGTCGAACACAGATTGAGGTAAAAAGCCAATCAGCGGCTCTTTACCTTGTGATCATCTGTATCCAATCACAGCTGATCACAATTGTGACGGAACCGACCCACATTGTGCTTGAATGCTTCCGTCAGTACACCGCTTCCTCCAGTCTTTAACATAGATATCAGAAATTATAGCCACATAACATACAAGACTAACCGAAAAATAGCTTGTATGAGATCTAGAACTGTTTATTGAATAAACTCACACAGAATATATACCCCACCAGGTCAGGTGCCTGATTACATTATCGTATGCAATTGAAATTGTGTACAAAAATATAATTAACATGTCCAAACAACAACCAACAAAAACAGTATACTACTTCCCCACTAGCAACTAATAGCTGACAGTGATTTAATTAACTTGAGCTAATTAACTAGTCACTGCCCCACCCAAAGTGACTCCTGTCACATTGATGTCAACAGAAGCTGGTGCCCGATTCACTGCTTCACCGCACTTCTCACGCTGTCAGCCTGTGGAGAAGAGGAGAACAGAGCCGATAAACAGCTTCTGCCAATCTGTGCCCACCGTTGCCAATCAGTGCCCTCCACTGCAGACAATCAGTGACCACCACTGCTGCCAATCAGTGCCCACTACTGCTGCCAATCAGTGCCCACCACTGCTGCCAATCAGTGCCCACCAGTGTCTCCTCTTCAATGTCACCTATCAGTGCCGCCTACTAGTGCCCATCAGTGCTGCCTGCTCTGCCCATCAGTGTCACCTACCAGTGCCCATCAGTGTCACCTGCCAGTGACCATCAGTCCCACCTATCAGTGCTGCCTATCAATGCCACCCCATCAGTGCCACCTATCAGTGCAGTCTCATCAGTGCCTCTTCATCAGTGCTCACCAGTGCCGCCTCATCAGTGCCCATCAGTGCAGCCTATCAGTGCCCATCAATGCTGCCTCATCAGTGAAGGAGAAAAATTACTTGTTTACAAAAGTGTATAACAAACTATGAAAAGGCCTTTTTTTTTTCGGTCTTTGTTTATTTAGCAAAAAAATAAAAAAGCCATCAGTGATTAAATACCACCAAAATAAAAAAATGACAAATCACAAATATACAAACTGATCTCAAATAGGAAAATGTTTGCTGTTGTCTGATTACCACCAGGTCTGGTTACTGACAATGTTACTTGCATCACATCAAATTGATTTCTCCACTTTGATTTTAGATTTAATAATTCTATTTCAATTTTTTTTAATTATTGACCCCCACCATTTGGTTCCCATATCACCTCAGAGTATGGATACCCCCAATAACCAACCTCAGGGGTAGAACGTCTACCTTCAAGGACAGCCCTGTAGTTTGGTACGTTCTATTGGATTATTGGATGCTGAGAAATTAACACTGGCAGATTTTGGCATGAGGTTTCAGCATAATTAGCAAGCTAAAAAGACATTTCTGCACATGTCCTGATTACAAGCCTTAAGGGGCATGTAAACCCTAACAATGAACTTCTGATTTTTGCTCCCATTTGGTCTGGTAAATATAACATTGAAAGCATTTTGTTATATCTGGCCTATAGGGGCAACAAAAATACCTACTGGTTCTGCCATAAATCTAGGGAGCTGTTAACTATTTGTGCACTTAAACATGCCTACCAATTCCTGAAGCATGTACTGGTCTGTATGAGGTTTAAGACCATGTACCTGCACCAGGTACTGAAAGGGAAGGTCTAAATGGGGTGTAATGTTCTGGTACCTCTGGTACCCTTGTTTCCATATTTCTCCTCTGCTAACTGCGTCCCATCTTGTGTAACAAGAGACGCATATACCTTTAAGACCGGATGACATCATTGCCGAGCGCCGCTATGAGCGGCTATTTCAATCGCCGGCTTGCTCTCACTCATGGCTCGTTCAACCGCCATGGTTGGAGCGTCCCGCTCTCTGAAGTCAGCATACCAGATCTACACGTTCCTGTATCTCGCTACCTGAACCTGTTTTCGGATCCTGTGTCTCGCCACTCGATCACCCCTGGCATGCTGTTTTCACCTTCACCACATGTTCACCGCACCTACTCCTGTGAAGTCGGAGCTGCTGACATTTTCCCTTGATGAACTGAAGCCGGAACCTCGCTGGTGATCCGTATCTCGCTACGGGATCACCTCTCTCTAATGGACACTGTTACTACTAACCTATCTAAGTGATAAGTACCCCGCAGGGGATTCTTAATAACCAATCTCCTACTGTCATCTACTGCAATTACCAAGACTATCTGTATCTATCTATTCACTATCATCTGCATAGACTGTTAGCTCTTGGGACTACCTTCAACTATCCTTGCACTAGGTTACTCTGTCTAAGTATACTCCATCTGTGTCCTCTTACCATCTGCACTATACTTGACATCAGAACCTATCTGCTTTACCATCACCTGCAACTCTCCTAATACTACTTCTAGTGCTCACCATACAATAGCCTGTCACTCATCTATACATCCTCATATATTCTATCCCTCCATTAAACATCTAATTAAGTATATATATGGTATAACAGGCTGTGCACGGTGATGAAGTCCTGAGAGTTGGATATGTTTGTTCAACAGAATCTCTACAAGGCTACTGAGTGTAATAATTCTGCAGCTGTAAATCCATCCACTAACAAAAACGCATGAACGTTACATGGGGTAATTTCTGGAAGGGGGAATGAGCTGAGATCTAAAAGGGTAATATGTGATAGCCATACTCCTGACTGATAAATTGCCACCCTAGTGTATTTCAATAAGGTTGACTCAGATGGAGAGTATATGTAACAGAAGAGTTTTTTAAAAAAAATGTGTCCTGAGGTTTATGCATGTCTGTAAGACCCCAGTTTATGGCATAGTAATCATAAAATATTTTGTGGGTACAAGGACAGAGGCAAATGTGCAGTATATTATGTAGGTGAGCTCAGACTGTAATCACACCCCTTTGGGCCCCTTTCACCCTTGTGCGACTTGTGTGATTTTGCCGCAATTATTTTACGCAGTTTTGCTGCTGGACTTGAAGCAATGCTTATGTCTATGGACCTCAAAACGCATCAAAGTCAGACCAAAGTAGTGCAGGGACTACTTCGAAGTTGTTGCAACTTAAAGTCGCACAGATATGAACGGTATTCATTGAAATCATGGAGTATGACTTGTCATGCAACTTTGCAGTCCCAAGTTGCAGGAAAAGTGGCACAAGTGTGAAAGGGGCCTTAGGCTATAACCAATATTCACAGCTATGTATCCCCACCCATGTATAGCTGTGCACGCCACACATCATGGCAATCAATTTTGTGTCCCACACATCATGGCAATCAATGTTGTATCCCACACATCATGGCAATCAATGTTGTATCCCACGCATCATGGCAATCAATGTTGTATCCCACACATCATGGCAATCAATGTTGTATCCCACACATCATGCCAATCAATGTTGTGTCCCACATAGCATGGCAATCATTGTTGTATCCCACACACCAAGGCAATCAATGTTGTGTCCCACACACCATGGCAATCAATGTTGTATGCCACACATCATGGCAATCAATGTTGTGTCTCACACAGCATGGCAATCATTGTTGTATCCCACACACCAAGGCAATCAATGTTGTGTCCCACACACCATAGCAATCAATGTTGTGTCCCACACATCATGGCAATCAATGTTGTATTCCGCACATCATGGCAATCAATGTTGTGTCCCACACATCATGGCAATCAATGTTGTGTCCCACACATCATGGCAATCAATGTTGTGTCCCACACACCATAGCAATCAATGTTGTGTCCCATACATCATGGCAAACAATGTTGTGTCCCACACACCATGGCAATCAATGTTGTGCCCCACACATCATGGCAATCAATGTTGTGTCCCACACACCATGGCAATCAATGTTGTGTCCCATACATCATGGCAATCAATGTTGTGTCCCACACACCATGGCAATCAATGTTGTGTCCCATACATCATGGCAATCAATGTTGTGTCCCACACATCATGGCAATCAATGTTGTGTCCCACACATCATGGCAATCAGTGTTGTGTCCCACACATCATGGCAATCAATGTTGTGTCTCACACCTTATGGCAATCAGTGTTGTGTCCCACACATCATGGCAATCAATGTTGTGTCTCACACCTTATGGCAATCAGTGTTGTGTCCCACACATCATGGCAATCAATGTTGTGTCTCACACATCATGGCAATCAATGTTGTGTCCCACACATCATGGCAATCAATGTTGTGTCTCACACATCATGGCAATCAATGTTGTGTCTCACACATCATGGCAATCAAAAAGGTTAAAATAAGCTCCCAGCTGAGTTCACATGAGCTTGTTTTGATTTTTTTCAGCATTCTGCAAGGCAGGGCGTGTCTTCATTATTGTGAATTTACTTAGAAGCAGGTGTGTCTGTTTATTTCATGTTGCAATGCCCTTGATGATGACTGGCAAGTTACTGTAAATCACACAGGGAGTGAATCAAACAATATAACGTTTGGAACAGATTTCTGCTGTCCTACATCTAATTCAAATAAAGTCCTACATCAAATTCAAATAAGCTGTGCAGCATTTTCATTCTCTGTTCAGTTGTGTGTCAAATTCACAAAGTTCTTATTTGTGACACTTTACTGATTTGTTGCTATGACTGTTCACTAAAAAAATACAGCCAAATTAGCCTGAACATGCTATATTATAGGACTGCCTCCCCTTACTGACATTGGATGGAGCCTGATGGATAATTCTATGAAACCAGTTCCCCATCAGGTCCACCTTCCTTGTGACTGACAACGGATCACAGTAGGCAGAAACCACACCTGCTAGAGGATTTATGAGGTCAGATTTTAACAAGCAGATGTCTGCACCATAGCAACCAATGTCGCTGTGCGGCCCAGCCACCTGAGTCCTAGCAACCAACGATGCTTAACCACACAGAGTGATTGGTTGCGAGAGTGCTGGTGGACGGGCCAAAGCCTCATTGCTTGTCCAGCCACCTGCATCCTAGCATCTAATGATGCTGTGTGGACCAGCCATTTGCAACCTAGCAACCAAAGATGCATAGCTACAAAGTGTGATTGGTTGCAAGGGTGGTGCGGGCCATGCTGTATCAGAATTCTAGCAACTAAAGGGGGGAAAGTGAAAAAGGAATGGGTACAGCCTCTGGCATTTGTACTGCCTTTTGAATGTTTGGGAGGGAAGGCGGCAAAAACAGGTGGCAATTAACCTGGGCATGCTCTTGCCAGATGGCCAGGATTATGTGGGTACATGGCACTGAAAGGTATCACAGATTCAAGAAATTGAAGTCAGCACACTCATAACTAGGAGAAGCCTTGAGCTGAATCACATGTTTGCGCTACAATAATGCGTATTACCACAATGCTCATTAAATTTGTTAAGGCATTGCTATTGCCATTTTTTTTTAAAAGCAGTTGTAAACCACTGGGTGCTTTTTTTTTAAAATTTTTTAATTTTTTTTAGACCTACAAGGTAAAGGCATAATGTGCTAGTATGCTTCGCAGACAAAGACAAAGCATTTCAGCGATGCAATGTCTTTGCTGGAGGCCGCTTCCATCTTCATCCATCTGACTTCTGGGTCCACTGATTCTGGCTGTGTGACTGGCCAGAGCCGCAATTACGTCACTCCAGAACATGCGTGGGGGAGTAGTCATTTATAGCACATGATTCTGAAGGAATGGCTTGGGTGGCTGTTCCTTCAGAGCGCATATACGCTAATGACATCCTTGGCTGCATACTGTATATAGTAAATATCTCCTAAACGGATAAGGGCAAGGATAATGGCATGCACTGTGGTCTCAAAGCATCTTTCATCTATGTTTAATCATACAGTTTATATTTGTTTTATATGTTATATAACTAATTATGGCTATCTATATTGCAGCATTTGATGTCAATTTTTGCTCTCTCTATGTGCGCTATAAGCTCCTGAAGAAGCGGTGAAATTGTTTCCCGTAAAACATGTTGAGCGTCCAGCTTTCAAATGATATCAACCATCAGATATGACTTTGAGGTCTTTTTTTTTTTTTCTTTATTTGCACGACGAGAGTGTGTGGGTCTTCGGGCCCTGCCTTAAGTCTTGGGAGGGGGTGGATATGGCCTTTTGGCTTAGTTCGCCCTCTCCTATGGGGTCTCCCTTCGGGGGAGCCCTACTTAGTACTCGGTGGGGGCTGTTTCGGCAGTCCCCCTGAAGAACGGGGTCTGTCTGGTTTCGGCCAGATAGACCATGAGTACCTTGTGTCCCTGTCAGGAGTCTTGCGCCCCGGGGGACTGAGGTTTCGGGTCCTACCTCTTCGGAGGGAAGACCATTCGATTTCGCACACCCTGTGCTTTTTTGTGTTCTCACTTTGTGTGTGTGCACTTTTTTATGCACCGGGTGGAGTCTTTTGAGTGTGTTGCACACGCTACGGGCTTTAAAAAAAAAAAAAAAAAAAAAAATATGACTTTGAGGTCATCCTATATTATAATTTATACTGAGCAAATAAGACACAAAAAATGTTCTTCCTGCTGTTTTTTGCTGATGTTTTAGAATTTAATATATTTTGAATAAAAACCCTTTTTAAAGAAAGCATGTGTAAAGCTCTTATACGGTACCATAAAAGTCCATCCACGCCGCGTCCCCCCCCCCCCCCCCCACCAATTTAACACAACTAGAGGATGTTTAAATGAAATGGAATCAGTATACAGAGGTTTACTTTTTCTGAGAGATAATAAAGGAACACTCTAACCACCATGACCACTTCATTGATTTGAAGTGGTCATGGTGGTAGGAGTCAAACACTGCACATGCTGGGATACATACAATTATGCTTTACTGCTAACTGGCACTGCTGGAGGTTACTGCTGATGGTTACTGCTGGCTGGTACTGCTGGCGGGTACTGTTGGCAGGTATTGCTGGTGGGTATTTGGCACTGCAATTGCACGGTCATGCAACTCTGTAGTTAACCACTTGCCTACAGGGCACTTAAACCCCTCTCCTGCCCAGACCAATTTTTGAATGACAATTGTGCGGTCATGCAACACTGTATCCAAATGAAATTTTTATAATTTTTTTAAAAAGAAATAGAGCTTTCTTTTGGTGGTATTTAATCACTACTGGGTTTGTTTTTATTTTTTGCTGAACAAACAAAAAAAGGCTGAACATTTTGAAAAAAACAAAAAACTGTTTTATAGTTTGTTATAAAATTTTGCAAACAGGTGATTTTTCTCCTTCATTTATGTGCGCTGATGAGGCGGTACTGATGGGCCCTGATAGGCACTGGTAGGCTGCACTGATGGGCACTGATGGGCTGCATTGTTGGGCATTGATAGGCTGCACTGGTGGGCACTGATAGGCGACACTGATAGGCACTGATAAGGTGGCACTGGTGGGCACTAATAAGGTGACACCGATGGGCACTGATGGGCGGCACTGAAGGGCACTGGTACTTGGTGTTGAAGGGCACTAATAGGCAGCACTCATGGGCACTGATTGGTACTAATAGGTGGCACTAATGGGAAATGATAGGCACTGATAGGTGACACTTATGATGGGGCACTGATAGGTGGCACTGGTGAGGACTGATAGGTGGCACTAGTGGGCACTGGCAGATGGCACTGATGGGCACTGGTAGGTGGCACTGGTGGACACTGGTAGGTGGCACTGGTGAGCAGTGGTGGGTGACACTGGTGGGCACTGGTAGGTGACACTTATGATGGGGCACTGATAGGTGGCACTGGTGAGCACTGATAGGTGGCACTGGTAGGTGGCACTAGTGGGCACTGGTAGGTGGCGCTGGTGGACACTGGTAGGTGGCACTGGTGGGCACTGGTGGGTGGCACTGGTAGGTGCCACTGGGGACACAAATAATCCCTCTCTACTTCAGGACCGATGTCCCTTTGACAGCAGCCGGCGATCGTTTTTTTTTCTCCTCACACTGATAGTTTGAGGAGAAAAAAACAGCTGATCGCCGACTGCTGTTTACTTTACATGATCAGCTGTCATTGGCTGCAGCTGATCATGTGGTAAGGGGGCGGGATCACCCCCTTACTCTGATCTGTGATCAGACGAGTCTCATGGACTCGCCAATCACAGAGTGAGTCGTGCTCTGCAGGTAGCGCACAGGCCGCTCGTTGCGAAGAGGACATAAATGTATGCCCTCCGGTAATTTAGGTCCGCACTGTAGCAGTCATTCGGCTATAGTGCGGGCATCAACTAGTTAAACTAAATTGATATCTTTTTTTTTTTTACACACAGGTTCTGAGGCTGATATATTGAGCTACATGAGTTTAATTGCCACCTTAATCAGCCACAGAACCTGTGTAATTAATGTGTGTCTTGGTTTAAAGGGATGAAGCGGCAACCCTAGGTTAGACCAGCCTTTTTCAACCAGGGTGCCCAGGCACCCTGGTGTACCTTGAAATTTACTTAAAGGGTGCCTTGGCAAAATTCCTAAAAATTGCCCAAAAATGTATACAAGTCAGCAGGTGGATCAAGCCCGCCTTTTAGGTACACAAAGCTACAGGTTTTTATTGTGCCCCATTTCAACCTTTCAGCCACCAGCGTCCTTACAACCAGTGATGTCATCAGTGTTGATAAGAAGGGTGTTCATTGCCTGAAAGGCATCCTTGTTTGACCCTCCCCTGCCCCTCTCACTCAACTCTAGGGTCATATTAGCTAACTGGTGCAGAGAAACTGAGGGAGACGAAAAACACTGGGATACTAGTCTGTACTAGTGGGCAAAAGTGTATTTGCTTTGGAAGAATAAATCACCTCTAATGTTGGGTGTCCTATGGGTGTCGATGCTGCCGCATTATGAGAAAATATTAGAACAGTATTTTACATTTTAGAAAGGGGTGCCTTGAGACTGTCCATAATTCTAAAGGTGCCTTGAGACTGTCCATAATTCTAAAGGTGCCTTGAGACTGTCCATAATTCTAAAGGTGCCTTGAGACTGTCCATAATTCTAAAGGTGCCTTGAGACTGTCCATAATTCTAAAGGATGCCTTGAGACTGTCCATAATTCTAAAGGTGCCTTGAGACTGTCCATAATTCTAAAGGTGCCTTGAGACTGTCCATAATTCTAAAGGATGCCTTGAGACTGTCCATATCTCTAAAGGTGCCTTGAGACTGTCCATAATTCTAAAGGTGCCTTGAGACTGTCCATATCTCTAAAGGTGCCTTGAGACTGTCCATAATTCTAAAGGTCTCTTGAGACTGTCCATATCTCTAAAGGTGCCTTGAGACTGTCCATAATTCTAAAGGTGCCTTGAGACTGTCCATAATTCTAAAGGTGCCTTGAGACTGTCCATAATTCTAAAGGTGCCTTGAGACTGTCCATAATTCTAAAGGATGCCTTGAGACTGTCCATATCTCTAAAGGTGCCTTGAGACTGTCCATATCTCTAAAGGTGCCTTGAGACTGTCCATAATTCTAAAGGTGCCTTGAGACTGTCCATAATTCTAAAGGTGCCTTGAGACTGTCCATAATTCTAAAGGTGCCTTGAGGCTGTCCATAATTCTAAAGGATGCCTTGAGACTGTCCATATCTCTAAAGGTGCCTTGAGACTGTCCATATCTCTAAAGGTGCCTTGAGACTGTCCATAATTCTAAAGGTGCCTTGAGACTGTCCATATCTCTAAAGGTGCCTTGAGACTGTCCATAATTCTAAAGGTCTCTTGAGACTGTCCATATCTCTAAAGGTGCCTTGAGACTGTCCATAATTCTAAAGGTGCCTTGAGACTGTCCATAATTCTAAAGGTGCCTTGAGACTGTCCATATCTCTAAAGGTGCCTTGAGACTGTCCATATCTTTAAAGGTGCCTTGAGACTGTCCATATCTCTAAAGGTGCCTTGAGACTGTCCATATCTTTAAAGGTGCCTTGAGACTGTCCATATCTCTAAAGGTGCCTTGAGACTGTCCATATCTCTAAAGGTGCCTTGAGACTGTCCATATCTCTAAAGGTGCCTTGAGACTGTCCATATCTCTAAAGGTGCCTTGAGACTGTCCATAATTCTAAAGGTGCCTTGAGACTGTCCATAATTCTAAAGGTGCCTTGAGACTGTCCATAATTCTAAAGGTGCCTTGAGACTGTCCATAATTCTAAAGGTGCCTTGAGACTGTCCATATCTCTAAAGGTGCCTTGAGACTGTCCATAATTCTAAAGGTCTCTTGAGACTGTCCATATCTCTAAAGGTGCCTTGAGACTGTCCATAATTCTAAAGGTGCCTTGAGACTGTCCATAATTCTAAAGGATGCCTTGAGACTGTCCATATCTCTAAAGGTGCCTTGAGACTGTCCATAATTCTAAAGGTGCCTTGACTGAAAAAAAGTTGAGAAACACTGGGTTAGACCACCTCACAGTCACTTCTCCTCTGTATAGCAGGGTCAGTTCCTCCCATCAACTCCCTTCTTGTTCTGCTCAGTTTCTGGACACAGCTCTATATGGTATATTCCCCCCCCCCCCCCCCCAGTCCCCAGATAAGCCTAGCTGGGACCTCAGTGTCCTCAAAGACTCTTCAAGCTTCCTCTCTGTTCCAGGGGAAGAAACTCTGCACAGGGGTCTCCTCCTGTAGGACTGCACCCAGGAACTCTGCCCTCAGAATATTTATGAGCTATCCCTCCACCTCCTGGGCACATTTCCTCAGGGATTGGCCGGAGTCCTTTACCTATTCAGGATGCCTGTCCTGCTCTTCCTCCCACTATATTTCTAGAAGTCTCTGGAAGACGGGGATGTAGCAGAACATCCGCCTGTGAGACACTGAGCGGTCCTAAGTAACCAACCCCTGCTCCACTGTTTACAGAGGAGATAACTCAATTTATCTAGCGGCCTACTCTGAGCTAGGAGGGTTCTACAGGTATAATATGTAGCATGATTCTATTCTTCTGGCTCCTTCTGACATCCATACAGAGGTACGGAGCTAAGCCAAGCTGTGAATGTCTATGGACACACACAGCCCAGCTCATGGCTTACTATGGTGGCGCACCCAGGAGGAAGGAGCAGACAGCTCTGGCGCCAGCCCCTAGGAGGTGAGGGACCGCACTGTGCAATATCCTTACACAGAGCAGAGAAGTATAACCTTATTTTTTATTTTGGAGCAAAAAATTCCTGTAGTATCACTTTCCATCTAGATATCACCCTTTTGGGAGAGAAGAAAACCCCATGTCATGTCTTATACACTCATTGAAACGTCCACATCAGCTGCATGTAAGGTGCTCTGGGCTGAGGAGTGACGTAACCGGGGGCTTGGCTGAGGCTGGTCCTATCACGTGACCAGCCTTGTCCTCTCACTGGTCAGGATTCAGAAGTGCGCAGGCGTAGTACGCACAGGGAGCGGCGCGAACGCGCAGAGCGCACGGATACGCCACATACAATCCCTCCTGACAGCTGGAATGTAGCTCCACCCTGCCATGTGACTCGTGACGTCAACTCCTGACCCGCCCCTCTGCTAAATAACTCCATTCTAGCATCTCGTCCACGTCACACACGGACATGCAACCCGGCTTCTCTGGAGACAGCACAGCACAGGTACAGTGAAGGGAGGGGGGAGAGATATGTGATCATTATACTAATACATAGACTGGGGTACATGTCACTTCACACACTGTACAATCTTATACTGATCATACACCATACAATGTCTGTACAATCTCTATTATATCCTATACTGATCATACACCATACAATGTCTGTACAATCTCCATTATATCCTATGCTGATCATACACCATACAATGTCTGTACAATATTATACCGATCATACACCATACAATGTCTGTACAATCTCCATTATATCCTATGCTGATCATACACCATACAATGTCTGTACAATGTCCTTTATATCCTATGCTGATCATACACCATACAATGTCTGTACAATATTATACCGATCATACACCATACAATGTCTGTACAATCTCCATTACATCCTATGCCAATCATACAATGTATGTACAATCTCTATTATATCCTATGCTGATCATACACTATACAATGTCTGTACAATCTCCATTATATCCTATGCTGATCATACACTATACAATGTCTGTACAATCTCCATTATATCCTATGCTGATCATACACCATACAATGTCTGTACAATCTCCTTTAGATCTTCTAACACCTATGTAGTACACCAGACCATAAACAATGCAATCTGACAGTATTATCTTTGTACAATCACTTTTAGATTTATGAAAACAGCAAAACCTATGAGTACCGACCTCTCTCATCCACCTCTGCAGTCACTTTGTATCAGGCAGGCCATTGCACAGCATAGTTGCTGCTAGATCTAAAGTAGATTATACAATCAGATTGTGATGTTTGTGGCAATCTTAAAGCAGATTAAACAATCACATTTCATTGTGTATGGGCAAGTACATGGTGGCTGTACAATTGTATCATCCCATAGATGTGTGATTTTATCAGTCTGATTGAATACTCCAGTTAGATTGGATTTGATCAAACAGATTTGGTTGGCCAGGGAGGAAAATAACAATCGTTTGCCAGTGACTGGCATTACTGACATGCTTTGGTTATGAGGTTTGATCGTATTTTCATCACTCAGATTATGAATTGTATAATGGGCACAGAGATCTGATCAATAACTTACCAATGTGTTGATCAAAACCGCTTCCCTGTGTGTTATCATGATTGGCTGTATTGTATTACAATTCATTATTCTTAGTGGGAGAGATCGATTGAAAATAAAGAAATCGATCATTTATTGAAGTGTGCATGATCAGCTTCAAATTCATACTGATGCAATGTAGACGGTATAATATGTCTGTAGTAAACATAAAGCTGCTACACGTGATCTTTCTTTCGGTGTGTGAGTGTGTGTGTGTATATATATATATATATATATATATATATATATATATATATATATATATATATATATATATGTGTGTGACATACCAGATGACCTGTAGTGCCCCCATACAGACACGGGGGAGAGGAGATATTGCTGGCCAACATTTCGGGGTGACCCCCCCCCCCCTTCCTCAAGGGGGGTGTGTGTTTTTTTTTTTTTTTTTTTACCTTAGGGCAGCCATAGATTTTGCAATCTTTTTCCTTCCATCGTGGGCTGAAGAAAGGAAAATCGCTCAATTGCCCCATCAACACAGTCGGTGTTGGGGAAATCCCTCCCACTGAGCTCCTTGTATTCTGACAGTAGGGGGTCTTCCCAGCCATCAGAATACAATGATCACTGCCAGCAGCTATAACCACTGACAGCGATCGAATGATAAAACTTGACAGGCTAGTTGTACTCCTTAGATGGATTGAAATTCAGCCGGATCCTGCTTAACCAGCAGAAATTCGATCCCTCAATGACTAGCCTTAGGGTCCTTTCACACAGGCTTTCCGCCCAGCGGACTCCGTTTTGCTCAGAGAGGATCGATCCGCTGATCCCCAGCTACGCAGGCGGATGACAGGTCCATCTCCGCGCACTGTGCTGAGACAGAGCTGTCAGATCCCCGCTCTCCTCTATGGGAGATTGGATAAAAATGGACCTTCTGTCTGTTTTCATCCGATCCTCCAGACGGATGGAAAATTTGGGTTTCTATCTGTCTGGATTTCACAGATAGGATGGGATCGGAGAGCAGCGGGTGTCGGTGGAGATGTCACCACTGACATCCGCCGCTTCATAGAGCTGAATGGAGCATCCAATCAGGTCTGCCTGAAAATCTGACAAGTGGACCTGATCATAAAGCCGTGTGAAAGGGGCCGAAGGCTGGAAGTTACATTTAGGCTGGGTTCACACTGATGCAGTGCGGGAACCACAGCAATTCCTGTGCAGGTTCCCACACTGCGTCTGACTCGCAGGCAGTTCTCATTGCACTCTGCGAACTGCTGGGGGTGTCCAATATAAAGTTAATGACACCCCCAGATCAGTTTGCAGTGCAAACTGTGGAATCGGATCACATGGGTCTAAACACCCATGTGATCTGATTCCAGTGCAGACCAAAAAAAAGGATCCTGCCCCATTTTGGTCCAACTGTGATGCGATTTCAGGCATGCAAACTGTATGGCTGAATTCATACCGCACAGACATTACATGTGATATCTGCAATCGCATCAGTGTGAACCCAGCCTTGTACTAATAGTAGAAGAGGCTTCTCACCCTGTGGCCTCCCCATGTTACTGCCCCCCCCCCCCCCATTGTACCCAGCCAGCTGATGCCAACGTTTTTATTGATGCAATTGTGGCACATCTGGAGAAGGGGTCGATATGGTGGTTGTGTGATTGGGAGAAGGGGTTGTGTGATATGGGGGTTGTGTGATTTGGAGAAGGGGTGGATATGGGGGTTGTGTGATTTGGAGAAGGGGTGGATATGGGGGTTGTGTGATTTGGAGAAGGGGTTGTGTGATATGGGGGTTGTGTGATTTGGAGAAGGGGTTGTGTGATTTGGAGAAGGGGTTGTGTGATATGGGGGTTGTGTGATTTGGAGAAGGGGTTGTGTGATATGGGGGTTGTGGGATTGGGAGAAGGGGTTGTGTGATATGGGGGTTGTGTGATTTGGAGAAGGGGTTGTGTGATATGGGGGTTGTGTGATTTGGAGAAGGGGTGGATATGGGGGTTGTGGGATTGGGAGAAGGGGTTGTGTGATATGGGGGTTGTGTGATTGGGAGAAGGGGTGGATATGGGGGTTGTGGGATTGGGAGAAGGGGTGGATATGGGGGTTGTGGGATTGGGAGAAGGGGTTGTGTGATATGGGGGTTGTGTGATTGGGAGAAGGGGTGGATATGGGGGTTGTGTGATTGGGAGAAGGGGTGGATATGGGGGTTGTGGGATTGGGAGAAGGGGTGGATATGGGGGTTGTGGGATTGGGAGAAGGGGTTGTGTGATATGGGGGTTGTGTGATTTGGAGAAGGGGTCGATATGGGGGTTGTGTGATTTGGAGAAGGGGTGGATATGGGGGTTGTGTGATTTGGAGAAGGGGGTCGATATGGGGCTTGTGTGATTGGAAGGAAACCTGTCAAGATGTGGGGGGTCAGTGCTGACCTCTTTCTGGGAATGCGTGTTGCCTGGCTGTGGCGGTGATGATTTAGTACCTTGGGGCTCATTCAGCTGTGTTGTCCCAACACAAGGACAAGGCACTGCGCCCTGATTCCTATGGTGTGCATAGTGATGGCAAACAGTCCATGGAAAGGAGGGTTTTAAAAATACATTGAAGTCTAAGTATGTGTTCCATAATTTAAAGTAAAAATGTTGCCACTTGCTGTGCCCTTCCTGAGTCCTGTACCCGTCTGCAGGTCTACTGTCCTCACTCTGCTCTCACAAGCTTAGCTGAGAGCAGCGGGAGCCATTGGCTGTCAATCAAATCCTGTGAGCAGAGAATGGGGCCGGCTTGAATGGACTCACAGCTCAGCTCAGGAGTGAGCCCAAATGTCTGCCCCCATAGCAAGCTCCTAGTTATGGAGGAAGACAGGAGAGGAGGAGCCAAGGTCACTGATAGAGGAGGATCGGGGCTGCTCTGTGCAGCAGGTAAGTATAATATATTTATTATTCAAATTGCCTTTAAAACTGCTTTAAAGTAGAGGGAAAGGCAATACAGTCACCCACCTTTTAAGCATTGCCTCCCCACTGCTCTATTATTTCCTGTATACAGTTACTAATCTCAATGCAAATGTACACCAATATCAGCCACCTACCTAATATTGAGCAGCCCCACTTGTACCACCAAAACAACCCCGACCCATCAAGGCATGGACTCCACTAGACCTCTGAAGTTATGTCGGGGTGTCCGGCACCAAGCCGTCAGTAGCAGATCCTTTAAAGCGGAGTTCCAGCCTGGGGGCAAAAATTACTGTAGCTGCTGGCTTTTAAAATAAGGACACTTACCTGTCCAGGGATTATGTGAATAAAGCCGTCACACAAAAAGTCTTCTTCCAAGTAAAATACTTTATTCCAACATGACAAATCTGACGCGTTTCGGCTTTACGCCTTCCTCATAGCATTATTTACTATCGTAAAGCTGAAATGCGTCAGCATTTGTCATGTTGTCCCCGCTATCCATGTTGGAATAAAGTATTTTACTTGGAAGAAGACTTTTCATGTGCTGGCTTTATTCACATAACATTTGGTTTGGACGTTCAGCCTGAGCACCGACACTCTTCCCACAGTGCAGTGGAGTTAGGGTGAGTTACTGTTTATATCTGTCCAGGGAGCCCGCTATGTCAGCACCCAAAGCTGACCCATGCATCAGCTCCGGGTACAGGCACTGGCATCCTTACTAAGGGAAACAGATAGTGAAGCCTTGCGGTTTCACAGCCTGTTTCCTACTGCCCATCGCACTGCGCTTTCTGAATGGCCCCCTGACTACTGGGACCAGTGTGTGTCTCCCAGAAGGCAGCGGGGGGAAGGAGTAGGGGCCGCAAATGACGTGGGTCGCCGCGGCACCCCTACACTGAAATAGAAGCGGGTACCTGTTTTTTGACAGGTATCAGCTCCCCCCCTTTCCCCGCTGAAAGGTGCCAAATGTGGCACCGGAGGGGGGGAGGAAGCAGTAAGGGGAGCTTCCACTTTTGGGTGGAACTCCGCTTTAAGTCCTGAAAATTGTGAAGAGGGTCATCCATGGATTGGATTTGTTTTTCCAGCGCATCCCACAGATGCTCGATTAGATTGAGATCTGGAAAATTTGGAGGCCAAATCAACACCTTAACCACTTTACCACTAGAGCATTTTGCTGTCTTACGTCCAGGCCACTTTTTGCGATTCGGCGCTGTGCGAATTTAACTGACAATTGCGCGGTCGTGCAACGCCGTACCCAAACGAAATTTACGTCCTTTTTTTCCCACAAACAGAGCTTTCTTTTGGTGGTATTTGATCACCTCTGCGATTTTTACTTTTTGCGCTATAAACAAAAAAATAGCGTTTATTTTGAAAAAATAACAAAATTTTTAACTTTTTTTTTTTTTTTTTTTTTTTTTTTATGAAATTCCCCCCAAAAAAGATGTAAAAACCAATTTTTTTTAAAATTTTTGGCCAATTTGTTTTCTGCTACCTATGTTTGGTAAAAAAAAAATCGCAATAAGCGTATTTTGATTGGTTTGCGCAAAAGTTATTGCGTTTACTAACTAAGGGAAAGATTTCTGTCATTTTTGGTGTGTGTTTTTTTTTTTTTTTTTTTTGCGGGACTGCGACATTGCGGCGGACAGATCGGACCCTTGACTGACATTTTTGACACTTTTGGGGGTACCAGTGACATTACTGCAGTAATCAGTGCTATATATATGCACTGTTACTGTAAAAATGACACTGGCAGGGAAGGGGTTAATTTATGCCTGGTGCTTACTGACATGTGGGGGGGGGGAGGTGACTGAGTGAGCCAGGGACAGATCGGAGTGTCCAGCTATGCTGAACACTCCGATCTGTCACTCCCTGTCACTTAGGAGATCCGCCCGCTCTGTTTACACAGGCGGGCGGATCTCCAAACTCGATTCCCCGACGATCGGGGCAGAGCAGCGGCGATCGCCGCCGCTCCTCCCCTGGCCTGACTCCCGCTGTGAATGAAAACAGCGGGAGCGCGCCTCCGGCGGCGCGTGAGCTCCGCCTACAGGGGAGGAGTCTAGCGATGTAGGTCTACGTCGCTAGACGATAACGAGCCACTGTGCCGCAGTAGCAGCACAGTGGCTAGAGGTAAAGCGGTTAAAGACACTTTCTTCCATGGTTCACATGCCCATTGTAGATACTTTTGGCTTTGGACACGGGTCAGTATAGGCACCCTGACCAGTCTGTGGCTATGTAGCCCTATACATAACAAACTGCAATGCCTTTTTTTTCTTTGCTTTCAACACATCAACTTCAGGGACAACATGTTCACTGGCTGCCTCATCTATCCCACCCACCTAACTTTTGGATGCCATTGTACCACCAAGATAATCAATGTTATTTACTTAACCTGTCAGTGATTATAAAGGTGTGTGTGTGTGTGTGTGTATGTATGTATGTATGTATGTGTGTGTGTGTGTGTATATATATATATATATATATATATATATATATATATATAATTACAGTATCTCACAAAAGTGAGTACACCCCTCACATTTTTGTAAATATTTTATTATATCTTTTCATGTGACAACACTGAAGAAATGACACTTTACTACAATGTAAAGTAGTGAGTGTACAGCTTGTATAACAGTGTAAATTTGCTGTCCCCTCAAAATAACTCAACACACAGGCATTAATGTCTAAACCGCTAGCAACAAAAGTGAGTACTCCCCTAAGTGAAAATGTCCAAATTGGGCCTAATTAGTCATTTTCCCTCCCCGGTGTCATGTGACTCGTTAGTGTTACAAGGTCTCAGGTGTGAATAGGGAGCAGGTGTGTTAAATCACTCTCTAATACTGGTCACTGGAATTTCAACATGGCACCTCATGGCAAAGAACTCTCTGAGGATCTGAAAAAAAAAAATTTTTGCTCTACATAAAGATGGCCTAGGCTATAAGAAGATTGGCAGGACCCTGAAACTGAGCTGCAGCACGGCGGCCAAGACCATACAGCGGTTTAACAGGACAGGTTCCACTCAGAACAGGCCTCGCCATGGTTGACCAAAGGAGTTGAGTGCACGTGCTCAGCGCCATATCCAGAGGTTGTCGAGTGGTGCCAGCATTGCTGCAGAGGTTGAAGGGGTGGGGGGTCAGCCTGTCAGTACTCAGACCATACACCGCACATTGCAACAAATTGGACTGTATGGCTGTCGTCCCAGAAGGAAGCCTCTTCTAAAGATGATGCACAAGAAAGCCTGCAAACAGTTTGCTAACGACATGGATTACTGGAACCATGTCCTGTGGTCTGATGAGACCAAGATAAACTTAAGCCCCGTACACACACGCAGATCGTCGTCATACAAACGTCGGCGGACGAAAGATCTGCCGATTGTATGCGTGTTAGTATGGTGCCTCCGACAGATGTCTGCACACAATCCGCGGACAAGAGTCTTTCTTGCAAACATGAAAATTTTTGTCTGCAGACACCAGAACGGACGATTGTTCGCCTGTCAGTACAGAAATCAGCCGACAGACCGCAGATTTGCAAGACTGGGCATGCTCAGAAAATAAAAAACACAGGGAAAGTTAACCATTACATGACATCACTTCTGCAGTCAGCTGAAGTCTGCGGACAAAATTCTTGTGCTGTCCTTGTGCTGTCTTTGCACTTTTCAACAGACACCGACATCCCGGGGAGAAAAGACGAACATTTGTATGACGACGATCTGTGCGTGTGTACGGGGCTTAATTTGGTTAAGATGGTGTGAAGCGTGTGTGTCGGCAACCAGGTGAGGAGTACAAAGACAAGTGTGTCTTACCTACAGTGAAGCATGGTGGTGGGAGTGTCATGGTCTTGGGCTGCCAGCACTGGGGAGCTACAGTTCATTGAGGGAACCATGAATGCCAATATGTACTTTGACATACTGAAAAAGAGCATGATCCCCTCCCTTCAGAGACTGGGCCACAGGGCGGTATACCAACATAACCACCCGAAACACACCTTCAAGCCTCCAAGATGACCACTGCCTCGCTAAAGAAGCTGAGGGTAAAGGTGATTGACTGGCCAAGCATCTCTCCAGACCTAAACCCTATTGAGCATCTGTGGGGCATCCTCAAACGGAAGATGGAGGAGCGCAAGGTCTCTAACATCCACCAGCTCCGTGATGTCATCATGGAGGAGTGGAAGAAGACCCAGTGGCAATCTGTGAAGCTCTGGTGAACTCCATGCTCAAGAGGGCTAATGCAGTGCTGGAAAATAATGGTGGCCACACAAAATATTAACACTTTGGGCCCAATGTGGACATTTTCATTTAGGGGTGTACTCACTTTTGTTGCAAACGGTTTAGACATTAATGGCTGTGTGTTGAGTTATTTTGAGGGGACAGCAAATTTGCACTGTTAGGCAAGCTGTACACTCTCTACTTTACATTGTAGCAAAGTGTCATTTCTTCAGTGTTGTCACACGAAAAGTTATAAAAAAATATTTACAAAAATGTGAGGGGTGTACTCACTTTTGTGAGATACTGTGTATGTGTGTGTGTGTATGTATGTATGTATGTATATATATATATATATATATAATGTGTGTCTTCTAGGTGGTTATGTGACCACAAAGATCCGTTGTGTCTGCTGGGTGTGAACTCTTTCTGGTAAATCTCAATGTAAATAACTTGCTTGGGGAAATGAAGATTTAGTATAGTAGTACCAGTGTGTAGGAAATATCAGATCTATGGGGATGCAGCATGTAAAAGAAGAGTATTGCCTTTCCCTCTATCCTAAACAGCCATGCCAACGCACAATGTACACACTAACACAAGTGGTGCTGCAGATGGTGAGTCACTGACACAGGATAAGTGTAGATGGGACAGTAACATCCAAAGAACACGATTCCAAATCTGTTAGGGTTGTGTTAGAGCTGTAAAGTATGAAATGATTCTAATGTCTCCCTCCCTGCAGACACTAGGGATCTGAAGGATGGATATGGACACGTTACATCAGCGTGCGTCTGAGGCCGGCCAGAGCCATGTGTTGCAGTTTTGGGATGAGCTGTCAGAAGTTCAGCGATCTCACTTGTTGGAAGAGTTAAAGGACTTAGACTTTTTGGAATTAAATGGATTTTTCCATAAAGCTATGGATGCCTTTTCTGCTTCATCTTCGCAAGAAAAAGTAGATGCCAGGATGGAGGCTGTGCCTCAAGAGGTGCTTGGCAGTGTTACCAGAGACCAGCAGCATCTTCAGCAATGGGAAGCTCAAGGTAAATGCTTCATAGCGGCTAGGGGATTGCCTTTTTGTAATGATTAGTAGATTGCCTGTTCACAGTGGTTCCTGAGTTGTTGCCCTTGTTCCCGCTGGAAAGATTAACCTTTCTTTTTCTACACAGACTTAATGGGAGATCCAAAATTTTGCAGCTCTTAGTGGATCAGGAGGTGAGGGGGTACTCTTCCAATGGGGACACATCGATCACTGACCACTACACTGTATTGGGACGCCTGCCTTTACACACAAATTAACTTTAATGACACCCAGTCTTAGTCCGTAGGGTTCAATATTGAGTTGGCCCACCCTTTGCAGCTATAACAGCTTCAACTCTTCTGGGAAGGCTGTCCCCAAGGTTTAGGAGTGTCTATGGAAATGTTTGACCATTCTACCAGAAATGTATTTGTGACGTTTGGCACTGATGTTGTCTTTATGTGCCTTGCTTTGTGCGCAGTCTTGTTGGAACAGGAAAGGGCCACTTCCAAACTGTTCCCACAAAGTTGGGAGCATGAAATTGTCCAAAATGTGTCGGTATGCTGACATCTAAAGATTTCCCTTCACTGGAACTTAGGGGCCAAGCCCAACCCGAAAAACAACCCCACACCATAATCTCCCCTCCACCAAATGATTTAGACAAGTGCGCAAAGCAAGGTCCATAAAGACATGGATGAGCGGGATTTGGCATAGAGGAACCTGACTGACCTGACCTCAACCTGATAGAACACCTTTTTTTTGGGATGAATTAGAGCCGCGACTGCAAGCCAGATCTTCTCATCCAGCATCAGTGCCTGACCTCACAAATGCGCTTCTGGTCAAGCATTCCCATAGACGCACTCCTAAACCTTGTGGACAGCCTTCCCAGAAGAGGTGAAGCTGTTATAGCTGCAAAGGGTGGGCCAAATTAATATTGAACCCTACGGACTAAGACTTGGATGCCATTAAAGTTCATGTGTGTGTAAAGGCAGGTGTCCTAATACTTTGACAATATAGCACATCTATGACAGGGTTCCCCTCCACACAGACATCCAAGTTCCTCTACATTGGGAAAAAAACACATGAACATGCATTGGTGGCACTTCAGTACATAATTACCATAGCCTGCAAAATAGGTGGACCTCCTATCAAAACGGGTCTAACTACACTACAAATGACATAATACATGTTAGGCACTCTAAACATTTCTCTCGACTGTTGTGGTGCATTAAAATGGTTTGTAAACCTCAGACCTGAAATATGAACAAAGCAAATTCCTCTATAGTGTGTACTTGTCTCATCCAAAGCACTGTCATTTCTGTCCATTCCTCTGCTATAAGAATGAGTCACTTCTGACAGGTTTTCCTGACATCAAGAGAAAAAATGGTGACGGGAAGGAACTAATTGACAGCCTAAAGCGCTGTTCCTGTGTGAAGTTGGGGTGGGGGGGGGGGTTGGGGGTTGTCCCCTTCCCCCCTCCCCTTCAATCAGTTCTCAGAGCTCTCCTCACTGATGTAACTTCAGATCTCCATCCCCTGCTTTTCAGAGCTGAAAGATCCTGTGTAAATTTTGCACTTTGAATGGATGTAGGCGGAAGACAAGTGTAGATAAACAGGCACAACTTATGGAGAAGAATTTTTCATCTCTGCACATCACCTGAGGCCTGTCACTTCACTGGGTATATGTAAAGGTTTACAACCACTTTAAGTTTTCAAAATGATGTTGGAGGTTCTTCCAAATGGTGAAAGGTACAAACTTTGACCCAAAATAAAGTTTTCCCATGCAGTAGGGCTGTGCGCACACTGCATGGGTAACTGCTTTTATTGCTTAGGGGCAAACAGAATGTTTACTCATCTGATCCAGCGGCAAACTGCTCTCCCCCCAAGATCCAGTGGTGGACTGTTCCTGATGTTCTCATGTCCAGAGCAGGTCTATGGGCTTGATGACGTCAGGAACAGTCCACCGCACAAGACCATGGGGGGATTCAGGAGCCGCAGAGATTGGTTGTGTATGGGGACGATTGGTTAAGTATATCTCCATTCAGAGCTGCAGTTCTTGCAATGTTACCAATTTGCTATTTTTTTCCCCCAAAAAGTTATCAAAAACGCCCAGCAAGTAGACTTTTTAGTTTTAAAAACTTAATGTTGATCAGTATATGAATGAACACTGAAATGACTGATCAGAAAGGCCAATAATATAAATGTAGTGATGCATCTAACTAACACTTCAACATGTACCATCTAAGGGTAGTTGTGTTTTTTTTTTTTTTTTTTTCCCTTCAGGTTTTCACCAGATTGCGGATGGTAAAGTGGCTGTTCTGCTGCTAGCTGGTGGGCAGGGAACACGCCTTGGTGTGTCATACCCAAAGGGTATGTATGATGTCGGACTGCCCTCTCACAAAAGTCTCTTCCAAATACAAGCCGAGCGAATCTTACAGCTGCAGAAATTGGCAAAGGAACGACATGGGAAGGGCTGTGTTATTCCTTGGTAAGACTGGGATAATAAGTTTGCTTAATATATAATGGGACAAAAATAATTACAATATTTATCGGTGTATAACACGCACTTTTTCCCTCTGAAAATAGGGGGCAAATCGTGTGTGTGTGTGTGTGTGTGTGTGTGTGTGTGTGTGTGTGTGTGTGTGTGTGTGAGATGCGCCGATATTGTACCTGGCTGCCTCAGTGGGGAGGGGGGGGGGGGGTGAGCACCATCGCATTACACAAAGCCGGGATCTCCAGGGTACTCGTCACTCGCAGTCATACACAGTCCCGCCTCCTGGACCGGCTCTTAGGACCTCACATGTCCCGGCATTGGACCAGTGTTCGGTCTATCATAAGAGCCGGCCAAGGTGGCGGGACTGTGTGTGACTGCGAGCACCAAGTACACAGGAGATCTCTCTCTGTAATCTGGCACAGATGAGGCTGCATTGATGGGCAATGGTGAGGCTGCAGATGGGCACTGATAAGGCTGCATTGGTGGGCACTGACCCTTATTTTGCTTCAAAGTTCTTTATTTAAAATATAAAGTGTGTTTTTTTTTTTTTTTCCCCCCTTGAAACCTCCCTCATGAAATTAGTGTGTGTGTGTGTGTGTGTGTGTGTGTGTGTTATACGCTGATAAATACAATCTATGGTGTAAAGATTTTGTTAAAGTGGAATTTAAAGGGAGCTTTACTTACTTTTCATAAAATGGTCCTCCTCCCATGCTGGTGCCTGCATCTTCTACTGGGTGCATCTTCATTGGCCGGCACAGGATGACATCACTCCAGCGTAGGAGCCAGTCATCCTGGTACAGAGGGATCGGGCTGGCACTGTAAGTTGAGAAGCTCAGTTTATTTGCTGGAGAACGCTGAGAGCAGGCAGGTAGTTGGATTTTATTGCACAAGACACCTTGCATGTCTCTTCTGCGATAAAATGCCTGCTCACAGTGAGTAACGGCGGAACTTTAGCTCTGCTTAAAAAGTAGAACTAAGGGCAAAACTTTTTTTTTTTTTTTTTTTTTTTTTTTTTGTGTTCAGGGTATTTCTTTTATTGACAACCCAAAATTTGGGATTTTCTTTCACTTTTCATTCTCAGTAAAAACAGTAAATGGGACAAATAAGAGGGTGAATCTTCCTATTAGGCACAGGCAGCAAGAAAAAACTTGACGCGTGTTCTAATTCCTCTTCACTCTATCCTAAATGAATGCTTCGTACACACGCAACGATTATCGGCCGATCGATCATCCGACTTTTGTCCAGAGTGGTGTTTTGTTGGTTGGAATGTGCCTAGACTGCACACAAATTTTCTCGGCCAACAAAAATCTACTTCAGAAGTGATGTCATGTTCTGGTTTACTTTCCGTGTGTTTTTTCTTCTCTGAGCATGCCCAGTCTTGCTCATCAGATTTTTGTCTGCCGAAATCTGTACTGACTGACGGAAAATCGGCCGTTGTGTTGACGGCCAACAAAAATTTTATAGCCTGCACACCAGATTTTATTCGGCCGAAAAGTCGGAGTCGGTTGTCGAATGCATCATACTAACAAGCCGAAAATTCCCGGCCAATAATCGATGCGTGTGTACAAGGCATTAGGCTATGTTCACACTATGTAAGTATCCTGGTGGCCACGTTTGCATAGAAGACCATTCCTTTGAATGGGCTGCTTTTCCTAATGGAAAATGCAGGAAAAAGGTCCCTGCATCTTTTCCAAAATCTCAGCCACAAAGGAAACCGATATGCGGTGTCCAGCACGGGAAAAGGAGCTGCTGTTTCAAGTGTGTGGGAGTTCCATTAAAGTGGGAGTAACTCCCATACATGAATGTTACCTATAGGTAAGCCTTATTATACATGCAGCAGCTGACATCACCAGCGCATGCGCTTTGAAAAGAACGGCCACTCACACAGCCGGAGTTAACGACCCCGGAAGGAAGATGGGTAAAGATGGAAGCCCTGCCATTGGTGACACATAATCCAAAAGGCTGATAGCCAGGATGGATTTTTGCTTGAAGTGGTGGAAGACATGGAGTCGGACCTGGATTTTTTCACCTGATTATGCTTTCATACACAGGTGAAGGGCGATGCACCGTTTTTAAACTTTCTCTCAGTGCTCATACTGCTTCAGAATTATCTATATAGGCACTGCTTGTCTCAGTCTAGGTTCACATCTGTTTGGGTAGTTCCAGCTGCGAGTCTACATCTGTTACTGCAGCCGCAACCACCCGCACAGAAAAATGTGCTGGATGCGTGCAGAGGCCATTAATCTTAATTGCACGCACTGGAAATCGCACCGCAGTGGGAACCGCACTGCACTTGCAGTTCCCTTGCAGGCTGCCATTCCAGAAATGGTGCAAAGGATGTTTTCCCTGCATTTCAGGAGGCATGGAAGCCTATTCAAATAGGCTGCAGTGGCTGCGCAAAGCGTGGCTTGCAGAGCTGCATCGATGTGAACCTAGCGTAAAGCAGACTATTCATAACATGAAAGCTTGGATAGATTTTTTTTTTTTTTTTCTAATGGTAAATTTTATAGGTGTATGATTCCAATCTGTTTGATTGTGTAAATTTGTAATTCATTTAAAAATTCTTCAACCCTAAATGAAATTACTTTTATATTTCCCAGGTATATCATGACCAGTGGGCGTACCATGGAATCCACCCGTGATTTCTTTCGGAAGCATCAATATTTTGGCCTAGAAGAAGAAAACCTTATCCTTTTCCAGCAGGGGATGCTGCCGGCGATGAGTTTTGAGGGGAAGGTCCTTATGGAGGAGAAGGGCAAACTCTCCATGGCTCCAGGTTTGGTCACCTTCCACTAATAACTCCAATATAACTTCTGTAGGAGTGATGTTTGATGGACATCTTCCAATCTAATTTGCAGATGGCAATGGAGGTCTGTATAGAGCCTTGGGTGCACACGGAGTGCTGAAGGACATGGAAAAGAGAGGAATTGAGTACATTCATGTATACTGTGTGGATAACATCTTGGTGAAGGTGGCTGATCCAGTTTTTATTGGATTTTGTGTGAGCAAGGAGGCGGATTGTGGAGCCAAGGTAAGGAGCCATAAATAACTGCACCATCATTTTTGATTCAGGTACTAGGAGTACAGGAGAAAGAACAAGTGTTAGGAAATTACCAATGTGCATCATTGGAGAGTTTTAATAATTAAATAAAACATTTACTGTAAATGTAATTTAGGAAATTCACAGCCGTAACAGAAGATTGGCATTTCTTTAGATAAGTGATTACAGTAAACCCCCCTCCATTGCGGGGGTTACGTTCCGGACCCAGCCGCGAAAAGTGAAATTCCGTGAAATAGAAAAACCCTATTAAAATGCATTGTAGGCGTGTTGTTTTTTTTTTTTTTTTTTCTGTCACTGTACGTGTAAAAGCATTTTAAAGTCTTTAAACACACTTTTAAAACAATAGAAACTCATTTAAATACATAAAAGATACTGAGAGACCTAGCAAGAGCTATGGAAAACGCAAAAATATTTCATTTTTAATGATTTATAAAGTAAAATAACATTACAAAAAAAAAACGCAATATACCGGGACCGCAAAAACTGAACCGCGATGGAGCGGGGGTTTACTGTATTGCATCTAAATTACCGTAATCTTTCTATTTTTCTTTACTACGAGACAAAATGCATGTAGTCCCATGTTGCTAAATGCTTCTATCCCAAGCTATCAGGTTCAAACAGTTTCCCCGCCACAGCCGACCCAACGACTGCTAGAAAGGTGAGGGGTGCTTCATAATATTAGCTTGTTTTGGTTCTGAGAACTTTTTCGAGACCAGAAACTGCAACAGGAACCCAGAGTGGTGGGGGGGGGGGGGGGGGGTCAATCTGTGCATTTCTCTTACGTTGTCTGTCATGGGAAAGTGCTCGGAGCCGAGACAAGCTACCCTTATAAATCCTCTGTCTCCTTCCTAGCTGTTGTCGGATTAGCTTCGGCAGGAGGGAAGTAAGTCGGCTCTCATAGCTAGGGATAGGAAGCGCCTAGACAAAGTACCACATGTATTGGGGGGGGTAATCATGGCTTTATTGGAAAATTTATAGCATGCATTAGAATTAGCCAACTGAATAATTAGTACAGATAAACTGTAAGAGTTTATGGTTTCTCAAGGCTAATCTGGCCAAATACTGACAGTTCATATATAGAAAACTGGTGGCATCTTTAAAGTGATTGTAAAGTCTCGTTATTTTTATATTAAAAAACTGTTGTACTTACCTTCTCTGTGAAGTGGTTTTGCACAGAGCAGCATGGATCCTACTCTTCTTGGGTCCCACTTCAGCTCTCCTGACCCCTCCCTCCTGTTAAGTGCCTCCACAGCAAGCAGTTTGCTATGGGGGCACCTGAGCTGAGCCGCAGCTCCATGTATCCATTAGGACACAGAGCCGCAGCCTGGCCCTGCCCCCCCCTCCCCCTTTCTCCTGATTTGACTGGCTGTCTTTGACAGCAGTGGGAGTCAATGGCCCCTCCTCCAACACACAGAAGGTGACTGACAGTCTCTGCTGTGCGTTTCCTTATTATCCTGTGTAGAGGGGGGGGGGAGTGACCTTTCCCAACACTCCACAGATCCCCCCTCCCCACCTTCTGCCTGCTGGAGCTGAGAAAAATCCTTTGATCTGGGTTTGTTTTTTTTTAAGGCTGTACAGGAGAAACAGGAAACGATAAACAGGTACAACTTACTGTATGTAGGAGGATTTGTTTTAGTTTCTGTGAATCACTTCTAGGCTAGTTCCTTCACTAGGTAAATGTAAGGTTTTACAATCACTTTAGGTGATCAATATGTTGGCCCTTAGTTTGCCTGCTAGTTACCTCTGCAGAGTGCCAAAAGATCCCTATAATCTGGTGAGCTCTATTATGCTAATTCTGACTGCTCCTCATATGGTAATGCTCTGCCCCCGAAGCTATTTACAGACCAGTAGATTTGCTTGGCAAATTTAGCTCCCATTCGGGTAGAAGCATAGGTCAGAATGTGACTGCAAGCTTTTGGTTCCAGTTTACATGATGGAGGCTGCTAGGTTTTCTCTGGCAGCAGGCTGATGCTAAATGAAATCTATACCAATGACCTAAACACTGTGAGTTGGATCATATATTTGTTTTGCTTCAGGACTGAGAAGGGTTCCTTCTGTTTTTTCCTAGGTGGTGGAGAAGATGAATCCCACTGAGCCTGTTGGTGTAGTTTGCCGTGTAGATGGTGTGTACCAGGTTGTGGAATACAGTGAGATCACTCTGGCTACAGCACAGAAAAGGAGTAATGATGGAAGACTCCTGTATAATGCTGGCAACATCGCCAACCACTTCTTCACAAGACGGTTCCTGCAGCAAGTAGTGGAGTAAGTGATGAGAATGTTAGGAAGTAAAAGGAATAACTTAAGGAAACCTTAACTTTTTATACTAGTGACTGGTAGTAAAGGCTATCCTCTCAAAATTGCCAATGTATTATAGGGTTCATGAGCCTCAGCTACAGCACCATGTTGCAGTGAAGAAAATACCTCATGTGGACACACAGGGTGTGCTAATTCACCCGGATAAACCCAACGGAATAAAGATGGAGAAGTTTGTCTTCGACATTTTCCAGTTTGCAAAGTGAGTACCCATGGGTGTAGGGACACCATTGGGGGGGGGGACGACAGCTCATACACATGTAGGGGGCCTGGGTGTCTCGAGGGGCCCAGCCGCCCAGGCCACGACCCATAAAATGGAGTTGTTGCTGCTGGCTGTAGTAATGCCCCGTACACACGCATCGATTATTGGCTGTCCGATCGGCTGATTTTTGGCTTGTTAGTATGATGCTTTCGACAACCGACTCCGACTTTTCGGCCGAAAAAAATCTGGTGTGCATGCTATAAAATTTTTGTTGGCCGTCAACACAACGGCCGATTTTCCGTCATTCAGTACAGATTTCGGCAGACAAAAATCTGATGATCAAGACTGGGCATGCTCAGAGAAGAAAAAACACACGGAAATTAAACCAGCACATGACCTCACTTCTGAAGTAGATTTTTGTTGGCCAAGAAAATTTGTGTGCAGTCTAGAGCACATTTCAACCAACACAACAACACTGGACAAAAGTCGGACGATCGGTCGGTCGATAATCGTTGCGTGTGTACGAGGCATTACTAGCAATTGCTAAAGCAGGGTGGTCGCAGAGTAAGCCGATGCAGCCGAAGGGATGTCTCTTTGCTGGATAGGATTAATTTTCAAATATTAAGTTGTAAGCGTGTTAAAATAAAAATTGGTGCACTGAAGGACTCGTTGGGATAGCCAGTGGGGGGCCGAGGCCTAATGCTGTGTAATTTTCTGATGGGTGAAATGCCTCTAGGACCTTGTATTATGCATTTTGGCCTGCAGTAGTAGTGTGGGAGCTTCTTACGTTTCCCTTGGGTAACATGCAAAGATGTTGGGGTAAACTGCAAGAACCGTATACTATATACAGCATGTCTGTCTTTTTATACAGGAAATTTGTGGTATTTGAAGTTTTACGTGAAGAAGAGTTCTCTCCTTTGAAAAATGCAGATAGCCAAAATGGAAAGGATAACCCCAGTACTGCCCGCCATGCACTTATGTCCCTGCATCATTGCTGGGTCCTCAATGCTGGTGGACACTTTGTGGATGAAAATGGCACCCGAATCCCTGCAATTCCACTGTAAGTACCCAGCTCTGCCATGATCACTGTTTAGATGTGCCGTTAATATGTAGGTGAATAGATCTATAGGCAAAAATAATTTACAATATGAAAAGATCAAACTGATTTCTCGGGGTGTTTTTTTTTTTTTTTTTTTTTTTTTTTTTTAAACTGCGGTTATTGTCCTTGAGAGAGATTCTCCATTTTAGTGTTTTAGTGGGAGAAAACTATCTACTTGGGGATCCCCCCCCCCTCCCCATTTTGGGAAGATTTCCTCTTTACAGCTATTTAAGAATGTCACTGATGTTCTGTTACATGTGTTGCATCATAGTTCTATGAACTGCATGTGCCCTACAAAGACCATGACCCATGAGGCGGGTGTGTGAACTGTGGTTTTCTTACAGGAATGGTATTGGTATGGTATCAGCTGCAACATTTTGGCAATGGTGGATGGAACTTTCCCATGCAGACTTTTTTTTTTTTTTTTTTTTTTTTTTTGCGCTATGGCTTTCTTTAATTCGCCAATAGAGGACAATATTCTCTTTTAGCACGTGTTGCTGTTTAAGCTTTTTTTTTTTTCAGCAGCTTTTATTTTATTTCTTTATTTATTTTTTTGTAAGGGATTAAAGGTTAGGGGCTAATTTTATTTTATTTATTTATTTTTTTATGTATTTACTTATTTAGGGGTTAATATTAAGACCCCGTTCACACTGGGGCGATCCGACTTGCCGGGGCGACCTCACAGGTCGCGGTGCGCAGGTCGCACCGCGACCTCGGAGCAGCCGGCACGGACTTCATATCATTGAAGTCAATGCAGGTCGCTCCGGGTCGCCCCAAACAAGCTCCGGACCCTTTTTGTAAGTCGGAGCGACTTGTGTCGCTCCTATTAGAACGGGTCCACAGCTTCTCTATGGCAGGCGACCAGGTCGCCTGACAGGTCGCCCCAGTGTGAACGGGGTCTTAGGGTTGGGAATTGGGGATAAGGGTTGAGATTTTTCTTCATTTACATTAAATTTTTGCATTTTAGCAGAAAAACACGCTCAAAAAACGTGCAACAGAAAGCACTAAAACGCTCGAACTCTCAAATCAAGCGTTTCCATGCATTTCTATGGAACAAAAAATGCTTTTAAAAAAAGACACCAATCTGCCCGATTTTGAGCTACAAAAAAGCTCCAGAACCTTGTTTAGTTTCAGGTGACGTGTAGTGGAGATGTAAACCATCTCCATAGAGAATAACTGATTTTTCTTGCGTTTTTGGAATTTCAAGCTTTAAGCTACAAAACGTATAACAGGCACCTCAAGGCTAGGTTCACCTACTTCTGCAATCTGATTTTTGATCCGACTTTCAGTGTGATTTGTGCATGTAGTACTACTTGGATGCTTCTCAAATGCTGCTGGGATAAGGTCTCCATGTTCTATGGGGCCAAAATTGCACTGCAATTGCACCAGAATAGCACGGGAACCTTTTCCCAAAATCTCTCCCTGCTGAGTCGCATTGATGTGAATGGACACCATTGAAAATGGGGATTTCCTTTGTCATGCAATTCTGTGCACTAGTGTGAACCAGGCCCTAGAATTAGAAATGCCCCCTGCTCATGGGAGTTTTCAGCTTTTGTTTATTCACACAAACTTTGGATTTTCATTTTTGATACATAAATGGTAAATCATTACTAGAGGTATGGATTGCAACTACCAGATCTGTTGACTGAAATAAATTAAAATAACTTGGTGAGTTGTCCCATATTAATTATGCATTGCCAGACCAAGATCACAACTCAAGACACGTGAGTTTGATTGTAGTTTCCCTTTTTGGATCCATCTGCTACGCAGTGCTTGAGCCTTTTAGTTTTGGTAAACCCAAGTATGGGTGGTCGGTTTGTAATGTGTATGGGGAGCTTGTCATTTCTTACAGGAGGTGGTTGAGGTTGCTGACCAAACATGACAGATATGGATGATGTTGGAGTGGTGGCAACCTACACAATTCGAGCAACAAGGGATCCTTTCAGGGGCTGTATACTTGTGCCAAATATAGCTCTTAATTAAATTATAACTAAAGGCAATTTTTTTTTTTTTCAAAGATAGAGTGGAGAAGGATTAGACCATGAGTCAGGTTTATAGTGGGGCCTGTGTTCCCATTGGGAAAGCTTAACCCCCACTATTAGTCCTGGTGGCCATTCTTATTAGAAGTAGAAGCGAAAGACAAAAATGAAATGTTGAGTGGTCACTAGAAGAGGAATAGAGGGAAAACCTTCAAATGGAGACACTAGTTCTGGTAACTACTAGAACCTCTCTTCCTGTTATGGCTATGGGTCTGGAAATGAAGGGAAATCTCCCCAATAGGACACGAGGCAAAAAAAAAAAAGACCTGATGAGGGGTATAACCTATTGGAAAAAAAAAATGCTTTACTTTCAGCTCTATTTTTGAAGTGGGAGTAAACGCTCCTAACGTTTTCAGCCAAGGAAGCTGCCATCCTAGCCTCGGTTTAATCTTGAACTGCCATGATGCTGCACATGTGATCAGTTATGACACCAGCCATTGGATGGTTTGGTTGAGAGCACAACCAATGTTGACAGTTGGCTGGGAATGTAATTGTTTTTTGAAGCTTTTAAATTGATGGGTTTACTTTTGCTTTAAAATCTGGCATTGCATCCTGGTTGTTTAGTACCTAATATGTCTTCCTTAAAAATCTGTAGTGGCCAATTGAAAACCATGTAACCTACTTTCTATGAGTTTTTGGATGCAGAAAAAAAGCACTGGAATGCATGTGGTGTGAAGGAGCTCTTACACAGACTGATTTATTGACAAAGATTATGACCTCTGTAGATAATCAGTATGTGTATTGGCAATGTTCATGATCCTGCCTTACAATATCAGATGTTTGACAGATGGGCTCCATTTGATTATTGTATACAAAGCTGGGTACAGAGGATGTAGAGCAGTCTTTTCACCGCCTGTTTATCTTTAAAACAGCCAATCCAGAAAAGAGAATGGAATCGCGCAGGACAAGACTGAGACCACGTAATTATGGGTGCATGGTGCAGGGTCTCTACTAACCGGAGTCTCTGCTTCATGGTGGAGGGAATTCATACTTTAAAAAGGCCTCCTGTCTTTTTCCTATAACTCTTCACAAAGGCGTTTACATACACAGAACTCTGATTACTTCTGCATGTCCTACAAATAGTAATAAAGATTTTATGACTTCCTCCTGTTAGATGTTGGGGATTGCGTACAAAGGTGACTTGTAAAATTTATTATAATATATAGCTGGGAACGATCTTGGGATTATTTATTAAAGCAAAGAGCACTTTGTGCCGAAACCACTGCCTGTAAAATAGCATTTCATTTAATGGAACCGACATCCAGCAAAGACTGTGGGGCCACTGCGGACTCTCCCACACATGGTACAGAAAAGATGGAGATGCGGTAATTGGCAGGCACATTGGATTGTGTATGCAGTTCTTAAACCTCTCTGCTGTGTCCTTCACAATTTTTTTTAGGCAGTTGGCTTCTGCCTGACCTTGACTTGACTTCCCATATCTGTCAGATTTGCCCATCACAATGAATGGTGTAATCTGTTGTATGGTTTGTAGATCAAGTTTAAAATGTGGTTCTTATTGCATAATCGCTCTTTGCTTTCTTAAATAAGCTAAAAAATCTTAGCGCTCATGATGATTTAATTAGTCTTTTGGGGTTTTAAACCACTACTATATTTTTCATTCTTCTTTTGCAGTATTTGATGTAGCATTTTAAAGTAAACCTTTCATAAGAGAAATGCATGGGCTGCCATTGATCATCTCTAGTGCTAATTGCCGGACTGACCCACTCCTAATACTTGAAAGAAGTATGCAGATCGGGGAGGGCAGAGATGTTTGCATATTTCTTGGTTAGTACCATAAACGTATTCCCAGTTGGTCAGCCAATGTCACAATCAGCATTGGCAGCCTTCATGTTTTTCTGATGAAAGGTTCCCTTTTAAAGGCTAGTGGTACCTTTTTTTTTTTTTACACTAAATCCTCCATATGGCCCCTTACCCTAGTGACCCCTGTCCTGCTATTTTTTACCCCCTTCCAGGTGTCGCCAGCCTATGAAGCAATGCACGTAAAGGCACCCAGACATAGACTATTTGCTCAGGGAAGGGGTTGATAAGGAGAATTTTAGTTGTAGCCAGATCTATTTTATTGAACTTTTTATGCAAATTTATTGCAGGCTCTTCTCCCCTCCACAAACAGATTAGAACAGTCTATTAACTGAGGTGACAGTTCCTTTGAAGCTTCACTGATGGAACCAGTGCAGATCCAGAGAGTCCGAGTGACTGCTTTGATGACTATTACAAATTTGAATTGCTTCCTAATTGGAAGTCTGATTGATATGTTCTGTTTTTATTCTGCAGGCTTCTCTCAGTGAAAAATTTGGTTACTAATCTGCAGATCTGCATGATCTTTACTCTTCTTTGCCTGGTTATCTCTTCTCGTTCTGTGTACTGTTTACCTTGGCCAAGGAACAGACTTTATCTGTCGGCTATTATTGTCCTCACAATGTAAAGGTGTACTACCTGTTCATATGCCTTTTTCTTTCTATTTCAGCATGCAGGATGCTGGGGATGTGCCCATTCAGTGTGAGATTTCTCCACTTGTTTCTTATTCTGGAGAGGTAAGTTCTAAAACTCGGCCTCGAATAAGGCTGGTCATACATGTTCAATTTTCTTGTACAATTTTCTGTTAGATTTACCAAAAAACATATAATAGGAGGTCAAAACTAAACAACACTTTTCAATTGTATCCAATAAGGCAGGCCTTTGTACTACAAAGTTGAAGGTAAATTTAAAGAAAATTGTACTGAAAATTGTATAATGTATGGCCAGCCTAAGGCTACCCTATGACATACACAATGCACTTGTGTAAGATCTTCCAGACCGATATTATGGTAAACCTTAATTTAACTAAAGAAAGTATTTGTTTGCTGAGCATGCATGCAGGGATGTCACATGTGACTGAAACATTGCTTTTGGGTACAGTGGGTTTGATTATCTACAAATGGAATGACAGGCCTACAGAAAGGTTTGACTTTATCCTGTTCAGCCCACATACTGATTGGTTTTCTTTCAATCAATTGCCCCATCTACGCTAACACCAGCCATAGACAGACCGAAATTCAACTATCCATCCATTTATGTGCAGGCTGCTTGTGCTGAAGTCTATCAAGCCTGTTGATCTTGATCTTCTTTCTTTCCTTCTTCCTCCTTTCTTTCTTTCTTTCCTTCTTCCTCCTTTCTTTCTTTCTTTCCTTCTTCCTCCTTTCTTTCTTTCTTTCCTTCTTCCTCCTTTCTTTCTTTCTTTCCTTCTTCCTCCTTTCTTTCTTTCTTTCCTTCTTCCTCCTTTCTTTCTTTCTTTCCTTCTTCCTCCTTTCTTTCTTTCCTTCTTCCTCCTTTCCTTCTTTCTTTCCTTCTTCCTCCTTTCTTTCTTTCTTTCCTTCTTCCTCCTTTCTTTCTTTCTTTCTTTCCTTCTTCCTCCTTTCCTTCTTTCTTTCTTTCCTTCTTTCCTTCTTTCTTTCTTTCCTTCTTTCCTTCTTTCTTTCTTTCTCTGGTGGCGGCTGTAGCTGCCAGCAACGATCATTGTACTATAGATAACTTTTTAAAGTTTGCGCAAAGGCCTCACTTACCCAGCGTAACATATACTGTGAGTAGAAATTATCATTATAGCTGGGTAGGTGCAGTGCTGGGCATGAACAAGACTGCTCTGACTTATTGGCTACCTGTACATGAAAGCAGATTATATTATAGGGGCCCCAAAAAAATTCTGTGTGGCTGCCTTATGCCTGCACAGTACTACGTCTAGCTGGCATGGGCAAACGGCTGTGAACAAAGCAGGGGGGTTTTGGTTACCACAGGATGAGCTCTGTCCTCAGTCCCCCTGCATATCTACTTTCACTGAGTATTCGGTGAGAGCAGGGGTACTGAATTAGAATTCAGAGGTCCTTTTTCTTCCTGCAGAGGTCCGAATCGCATGTTTGTGTGATTTACTCAGGTCTTTGCTATCACAGCCTCCCTCCTTTTTTATTTCACAATTCCATTCTTGCATCAGTGTCCTCATCAGTCCCCCTGCGTATCCTAATCCCCCCCCCCCCCTCAAAGCAGTATTCTGAACCTCTCTTCAGTGGTGCCCTCTGCTCTCCCCATTCACATCAGTTACTTCCACAGCAGTATTCTGAACCCCCCCCCCCCTTAACAGAGATGTCCTCTGCCCCCCCCCTTCCCCCGCAGCTAGCACATCACAGCTCTGCCCTTTCTACTTTACTTGGGCGTACAGATCAGCACCGTAGGGAGGGCGGGAGCTGCCATAATTACCTTTTCAGATTAAAAAGCTGGTGATTGCTAGCATGTTTAATAAGACAAGTTAGTTCCGGCAGCTCCCACCCCTGCCCTTCATCCACTCCTGCTGGGCCTCACTCTCTGTATGCTGAACTGTTCTGCCTCCCACTCTTCTGTGATGGTGACTGCAGTGGAGGCAGGGAGAAAGAATTGGATAGAGCAAAAGAGTGTTATAACACTCGTCAGACTTTTTTTTTTTTTTTTTTGCCATTTGTGTCCCATTGCAGAGATTTTTCTCCACTTCCCGTTCCATAGCCAAACAGGAAGTGAGAGGAAATCCCTACAGATTAAGGACATTTCTTGGCACCCCCGGTCCCTGTTGGGTCCCTAGTTGGGATTTCCCCTCTATTACTTTTCTGGGGACACCCCAAAATTTGGGATTTTGTTTTACTTTCATTGATAATGGTAAACAGGAGTAATAGAGGATGAATCTCTCTCCCTCCTTCTCCCACCTCCACTATATCCAAAACGTAAACTTTTTTTTTTTTTTTTGGCGTTTTTAGTTCTACTTTAATTTAATTTTCTAATTTAATAATTCTCCTGTACAGTTTATTTCTTCCATGTGCGCTCCTCCTAGTCTGCACTCATCTGTCTAGCTATGATGTGTAAAGATTTCAACTCCCACAAATCTCTGGAAACTGCTCCCTAAACCTTGGTAACCAGCAATACCAACAAATATTACCCAATCCCTGGTTTCCAATGAATGAATGATTGTGTGATGACGACTGAACTATGTTTTGATATTACTGATACTTGAGGCTGAACTCTTGATGAGTCAGTGATTGCTGTTGTCAGATCTTTTTTTAAAGGGAAGGGAAATATTGAGAAACACAGGAGGGCCATGTGACTCATTCTGTGTGAAAAGCAAGCGTAATCCTTTTCTATGGGTACACTCGTTGTTAGGCAGCTTCTAATGTATTTTATATCTATTTTGTAATCTACCTTGGTGTTCTTCTTTATACCTTCTTGTATTTGGGGGTTGCGGATAATCCTGTTTAGTATTTGTTTTCTTGCTAGCTGTAGACCCGGTGAATATCTAGGTTATTCTGTTATTTTAACCCTTCCTTTGTAGTAGGTGTGGCGTAAGGGTTAATCTGCCATCTTTTGGCTCGATTTTGAAGCCTAAAGCCGGCCATACATGGGTCTAATTCCGAAAGCCTCTTTTGAAAATCAAAACTAAGAAATTTCAAATTTCGCACCATTAGTGAGCCGCACCAACGACCGAGTTTCATGCGGCCAGCGAATTTGAGTGATCGGGTATGTTGGGAATTTCGAATCCAATGATGGGAAAATCGTGCGAGAAATATAATTGAAAAACAAATGCGCATGAGATGTGACCTGGAAAGAAAAGATTTCCTGACCATGAAAATTTTCTGTAGCAAAGAAATGAAATTGAAGGCTTGGCTGGTTGAATTTTGAAATCAATGGGGCACCTTCGGATCACAAAATTTCTGATTTTTGAAGGAAAATTTTTTGACATTCGTCCCATGTATGGCCTGCATAAGACCCCTTTCATATGGACGGACTGATTGGGTCCCCATGTCGGTTTTCTTAGGCAGACCCAATCAGACCATTTATTGCCCTCTGTGGAGCGGCGGGTGTCAACGGACATCCAACTCTATCCACCAATAATCAGACAGATGGGGGATTGGTTCTCCGACAGGTGGTCCGTTTTTACATCAGACCGCCCATAGAGGACAGCAGGCTGTGTCTGTCTGCTCTGCATAAGCTGAGTGGACATGCCATCCGTGGACGGATTCCCCTCTGAGCAGGTGGACTCCTGGCGTAGTCCGTCCCATGTGGAAGACTCCTTTATTATACAGCCAGCTTAGCGCATATTGGAAACTTTTTTGTATGATGTTGTCTAGGGCTGCACAATATTGGGGGGAAAAAGAACATTGCGATATTTCGTTTTCAACGATGTATATCGTGATATTTCTCTGGGTGGAATGCAGAAGACGGATTAGGCAGAGTCGGGACTCACAGTTGTGGTAGGAGGTAGAAAAACACAGCCCGACATGACATCTGTCCCACACGTTCCCTCTGCCGCCCTGGAGCTAGCTCTCTTGACGGAGCGGTGAGCGCGGCACAGCAAACCAATCACGTGAATAGTGGCACAGGGAACCAATCAGATGTGCAGGCACGCGTGATTGGTTAGCTGTGCAGCTGCTCACGGCGCGCTGCTCACCGCTGAATGTGGGACGGCTGCCAGCACTGTGAGTCCTCCTCCCCCCGAGTCCCGACCTCTCCCTGCCTAATGGTAAATATCGTGTCTTCGGCGATATGAATATCGCCCACACCCGCAGAACGATAGTCGATATCATATCGACTATCGTTCAGCCCTAATGTTGTCTAACTTGCAGTCCTGTCTGGAAAGTAAGATGTCTCTGGGGACATCAAAAAACCTTCCTTGGAGTGGTTTAGGTTAAATACTTTCTTTTTACTTACCTGATCCCTGCTCCCACACCAATCGGCTTTCTCCTCCTCCTCTTTTTTACACTCTGGCTTGTGGACTGTCACTTGGCATCCTCACATCCAATGCAAGGCTATGGGTCTTGTTTTGTACTTGCTGACATCAGAGGACATGTGACTGCTTCATTGTAAGGGCAATAGGCTGTGGGTGCTGGTCTTACAGCCTGGAAGGAGGCTGCTGGGGATCAGGTAAGGGTGAGTGCTTCCTCCAGTACCATAGACATATAAATGAGCATTAAACCCCCTGTAGTGTTGGGGTAGCACTACTGCAAGGGAGGATTTTTGCTTTTCTCAGAAATTTCTCAGTACCAGTCTGATGGTAGGTCTATTCATCTCAGATTTGATCACTGAACAGTTCTGATTTTATTAATTTTATTTTTTATCATATTAATTTTATTTTTTATCAATCAGGGATTGGAGCCTTATGTGAAGAACAAGGAGTTCCATGCACCTCTTACAATAGATGAAAGCGGTATTCACCATCTGGTGAGGAATGGCCTCTAGGAGCCCCAGAAATGTTCCAGTTCTACATATTTATGGTTGGGGGACTATGAAGGAAAATTATCGGTACTTGAAAAATGATACTTTTGGGTCTTTCTGCTCAGTCTGACATTACAGAACATTTTAGCTTACATTTTAATGCCAAATCTTGGGAGATGATGGACTTATTTATAGCAGGCTTAGTGTGAAAGGAAAATTATTTTTTTAAACTTGTACATAGCACGCTCTTGTACATTTACAACTTATTTTAATGGTACTGTGATCTTTTTATGCTTTTTTTTTTTTTTTTTTTTTTTTTTGTGTATCTAATTTTTGTGAACAGAAGTTTCTTTAAAGATAAAATAAAACTTTTTAATGTCCATTCTTTTGTATTTTTTAATCAGGATTATACAAGGAGAATACTTGACTACTATATAGCCCAGCTGGGATCGGTGTACTGTTAACTATTTTTTTTTATAGTCTTGCCTCCATTTTGTTTCTGTTACAGTATTTGCGCAAGGTGTCTGAATACGGCTGCACAGTCAAATGGGTACCAGAGCTGGACCTAGTGCACTCCGTAATCAGCATTAACTAATGGTCTGACACACCCCTCTGTTCCTCTGCAATACAAGTCTGTGTAAGGACTCTTGTGCTGAAGGCTGTCACTGTTACTCAACTATGCCAGTTCAGAAATACTGGAGAGAAGGTGTTGTAAAGGCTTTCCAAGCAAAAATCAGTCCTAATTCATATTATGCAAGGGTTCAGGACTATAGGGAAAAGATAGGGAAATTTCCTTAGGCTTTAAAGAAAAACTTGAGAAAAATATAGCTTACACCATTTAAGAATAGTAGCTGTCTTGTCCTTAACTGCTTCATTACCGGACACTTTCACCCCCTTCCTGCCCAGGCCAATTTTCAGCTTTCAGCGCTGTCATACTTTGATTAGCTACTGCGCAGTCATGCAATACTGTACCCAAATGAACGTGTTGGCATTTTTTTTTTTTTTTTTTCCAAACAAATATAGCTTTCTTTTTGGTGGTATTTAATCATTGCTAAATAAACAAAAAAAAAAAAGACAGGAAGGGAAAAAAAATAAAATTTAGGCCAAAATGTATGCTGCTACATTTGGTGAAAATAACCCAAATTCGTGTATATTTATTTAGTGTGTAGGAAAGTTGAATTCCACAAACTATGGTATATATGTATGAAAAACAATCAATCCTAATGTACTGATGGCCTATAATTTTTGAGGCCTGAAAATACCAGGACAGTACGAACATCCCCCAAATGACCCCTTTTTGTAAAGTAGACAGTCCAAGGTATATATAGTAAAAGGCATAGCGAGTTTTTTTGAAAATTTGTCACAATATTTTGGAGAATTGTGGAAACAAATTTACAAATGAGACACGTGTGTGTGTGTGTGTGTGTGTGTGTGTGTGTGTGTGTGTGTGTGTGTGTGCGTGCGTATATATAAATATATTATATACCTTTTTTTTTTTTTTTTTTTTTTTTTTTCATACTGTCACCTGTGCAGTACAGTGTAATCATATAACTGGTGTGGTGGTGATCATTGACTGGTGACAGTATGGGGGGGGGGGGATGCACTCTCGTTCGTTCATTGCCTGACACAGCTCCTGATTCTTCTTAACTATTGGTTATACTGTCCCCTACAGGAGTAGGACACTAGGCAGGAAAAAGCTTGACTACACCTATGGGCAGTCCCAGAGGGGTATACACCCACTCTCAGCTATATGCACTCAGTTTTTTTTTTTTTCCTGCCTAGTCAGGGAGTAAAGACCTAGTTCCTTGCTGGGATCTCTGGTCCTGGCGATTTTTTTCTTTTTTTCCCCTCCTTTTTTAAATGGATTTTTTTCCTGTCTTTGTTTATTTTGTTTCTGTGAGGTTGGATTCTGAACCTTCAGGAGTCTGCTTTTGGTTCTGTCCACCAAAATTGAAAATTGGACTATCTGGGTCTGACTCTGGACTCGGCCTCAGCCAGCGTGTTTCGTCGTCTGGAAAAACTCCAGACATTGCAGGAGGAAATTCAGCTTCTGTTGTTCAGCAGATGGTCATTCCTCCGGGCTTGTATGCGGCTGCTGGGCCTGATGTTGTCCACCCTTGAGGTGGTCTGTTTGCACAGTTCCACACGAGATCTCTGCTAAAGAGATTCTGGGGAAATGGGACAAAGACCCACGGTCTCTAGAGGTGGCTTCGTTCCCTGGCACTTGGACAGGGAAAATCCTTTCTCCCCCCTGTACTGGACAGTTGTCACCAAGGATGCCAGCCTGTCTGGGTGGGGAGGTGTCTTCAGCACAGAAGTGCTCAGGGGGTCTGGACTCAGGCAGAGTCCGGACTGCCGATTTAATGTTCTGAAAGTTTGGGCAATCAGTCCTTGGCTCATTGGACTAGTCATGTTTAGTGGTGTTGGGTACAAATTAATTTGAACAATGCCACGGCCGTGGTCTTTCAATCACCAAGGGGGCACAAGTAGTGTCCTGGTGGCTCGATAGGTAGCTGGCATTCTAAGGTGGGCTGACTGATTAGTTCCAGCCCTCTCACATTTCTGCCATGACTCCTGTGCAAGATCAAAGCAGAAGGGATTCCGTTCAGACTGACCTCGCTGGTCTTGGTACGCTGATCGGATACGGTTGGTCACTGATGCTTCTTGGGGACTTCCTCTCAGGGAGGATCTGCTATCCCTAGGATCTATCTTTCATCCTGCTTTACAGTCTCTGCCTTGGACGGCATGGCTGTTGAACGCCAGGTGCTGAAGGATGAAGGTCGAGTCGGCGATTTCTACGCTGTTGAAAGCTAGAAAATCTACTTCTAGGAAGATCTACCATCGTACATGGAAGATGTACATTGCGTGTTGTGAGTCTCTCTTGGGGTTCATTCTTACTCCTTCTCAATGGATCAGATCTTAACCTTCCCTCAACGGGGGGTTGAACAGAAATTGGCCTTGAGTACCATGAAGGGCCAGGTATCAGCTTTGGCGGTCTTTTTCTAAAGACCTTTGGCCTCATACTCCCTGGTGGGTACCTTTCTTCAGGGTGTCTGACATTTTGGTTCCTTCAGTGTGGGCTCCGTTGCCGCCCTGGGATCTTAATGTGGTGCTTTCAGATGTACAGCAGCCTCCCTTTTGAAAATATTCAGGTTTCCCTGCTTGCGCTGCCCCAGAAGGTGGCCTTTATTGGTGGCTATCACCTCTACGCGCAGGGTGTCGGAACTGGCGGCGTTATCCTGTCCACCTTATTGGTGATTCACAGGGATAAGGTAGTGCTTCGCCCCTGTCCATCATTCCTTCCTAAGGTGGTCTCTCACTGTCATTTGAATGAAGACCTTATGTTGTCTTCCCTGTCTTCCAAAGAAAATTGCCTTGCATGCCTTGGATGTGGTCTGGGTGATTAGGGTGTACCTATCAGCTACGGACTCTTTAGGAAGTCAGACTCTCTATTTTTGTGCTCACAAACGGACCTCACAAAGGGTTGTCTGCTTCTTCTGCGACCATTTCCAGATGGATCAGACAGACGTTGGTTCAGGCCTATTGCATCAGGGGTGAGGTTCCTCCTTTCCCTGTCAAGGAGAACTCTACTAAGGGGCTTAGTGTCTCATGGGCTTCTGTCATCAAGCGTCAGTGACGCAGGTTTGCAAGGCGTCCATCTGGTCATCGGTGCACGCGTTTACAATGTTTTTATGAAGTGGATGCTTCTTTTGGCCGCAAGGTTTTGCTGACTGCTGCTTAGAGGACCTGGTCATTTTCAGGTGAGCTCCAGTTGTTTATAGTTGAGCTCCATGTGGGATTTTTTTTTTTTTTTTCCTCCACCCCTCATGTTTAACACTGCTTTAGGACATCCCAATAGTTAAAAAGAATCAGGAGCTGTGTCCATCAATGAACGAAAGAGAAAATGGGATTTTTGACTTACTGTAAAATCTGTTTCTCTGATGTTCATTGATGGACACAGCACCCACCCCTCTGTGGAGTTGGATTTCTTCTGACACTGCTTGTAACAAAACTGAGTACCTATAGCTGAGAATGGGTGTATACCCCCTGGGACTGCCCATAGGCGTAGTCAAGCTTTTTCCAGTGTCCTACTCCTGTAAGTGGATAGTATAACCAATAGTTAAGAGGAATCAGGAGCTGTGTCCGTCGATGAACATCAGAGAAAATGTTTTTTCACGTGACTATGCTTTCTGCAAGGCATCAGAAGTGTGAACTACCGTAGGACTTACTGACTGCATCACCATGTGAGAATAGAGAAGAAAAAAAATGCATACAAATTATGTAGGAATTGGTAAACCACAATGTATCATTTTATTTCTTGTGTTTAATATCGCTTTAAAGTATTTAAGAGAGAAGCCCTACCTATAGTGGAAATGTATATTTCTCAATCGTTTGCTCTACATGCCCTCCATACGAGAGTATAATGTAGATCATCCATTTGTGGTTTTCCTTCAGACTACAATACTACCCCTCCCCCTATATAATCAGGAACATATGTGATTAAAATGCTCTTACACAGGCCCCATCTGAAAGACCTTTACCCTACTTTCTGTGTCGCTCACTATGATTCAGAATGAATCTGCAGGACTGCATTCTATGACATGTTTTCTTTTGGCAATTACAGTTTTACAAAACACATACCCCCGTGCAATTTAAAGGGAACATTGAACCATGTAATAAAGATCAGGTTTGATCAGTTCTTTAGCATGAATACGGAGAATACTGTAGCAATGCAGGACCCATTAAAGAAGAGTGCAGTGCTAGTCCCAGCTTGGAAATCATCATCTATATAGCCTCTTATTGCACCAATGCAAGCATTATGATGAGTTTACAGGCTTGAAGTTGGTCATGCTTTCAAATTTGTCTTTGCAATTTATCTGCAATAGTAATTGGTAATTTTAACAAAATGGAAATGAATGGAATGGAAAGGAATTGTAAAGCTCAATCACGTTCTCCATTGACTAGACCCAAGTTTATAGAAATTCTTAAGCCCATTCTACTGGGAACCTCCACATCTGGTTCCCACGCCGATAATGTGTACCTCGCCTTTAACAGTTCAGCCCAGGGTACAGGAGATGGGGACACAAACTCAGGAGTTTGGTGAGAGCTGGCACTTACTGTGGTTCTGGAAAACCTAACCGAGTCTAGAGACACCAATGGGGAGATCACCTAAAATGGACCTTCACTTAAAACTGATACTTCTTGCATATGGAAGTTTGGGCTACCCCCCACCTCCCCACCTGCAACCTCTTGGAACATGTCCCCAGAGGCTCTAGGACCAGTTTCCAAATCAAAACATGCTCTCATGCATGTGCAGTGGGTATCCAGCTGTGAAACAGCAGGAAGTCACAGCTGGCTCCCACAGCCAAGATGGTGGTACCAGGTGAGCCAAAGATCAATGAAGTGCTGGACTGGTTGGAAAACCGGTTTCTTAAAAAGGCAGCAGCTACAGTATTTGTACCTGCTTCTTTAACAGGTTTAGTTCTTCTTTAAAGCAGAGCTTTACCCATAACAATTTGATAAAAATAATTTCCTTTAGCATGGAACATACATTAATAATTATGCTACCAAAATGAGTGTGTGCTGTAAATTGCATCCAGCATTGATCCGGTTTCCTCTTGCTGGAGGCTGCCATTTTGCTGAAGCCCAGAGCTCCTGAACGGCAGTAAATCTTTAGGCTGTCACCAGATCGGCCTCTAAAAATTCAGTGCAACTGAGCATGTGCAGAGCAGGGTGTATTACTGGATTTCTAACAGTATAAACCCTTATTTTTAATGTCTCTACATAGCTATACCTGCAAAAATGGACTAATCTAGCATGATTCAAATTTCTGACTAAAGTTCCACTTTAAACCCTTCCCGCCTTGACAAATCCGAGGTCACCATGGCAACTAGAAATTGCATCCTGGACCCTTGGATTTTGTTAGCTGTCCTCATTCACCTCCTACATGCCGACTGCGCCATAGCTGGAAAAACGGCTACAGCGCAGTCGTCCAGTTCTGGAGGGCGTCTATTGACATCCTTCCAGAACCCTGCATGCCCTTGGTGCGCGCTCCGTGATTGCTGTGTCCTTCTGACACAGCTGATCACAGAGAGGGCCAATCCTGGTGGCCCTTTACCATGTCATCAGCTGTGTCTGCGCCCCCCCCCCCCCCCCCCCGGCAGAAGTATGGGGAGAAGTTACCCATTCTAGCTGTCACTTTTTAAAGTCTGTGTGGCCGTGCCGGGCTCCACCCACGCGGCTACGTCATTCATTCACACAGCTCCACGTGTAAATGAACTACCAGCCCTGACATCCTTTTCGGCTTGTAGTTATCAAGGAATTACCATGGCACTGTGGGGCGCCTTGGAAGTTAATTCATTCTTCCTGTCAGATTGTATCTGCCTTTCCGTACGGGATGTATGGCACACAAATATACTGACAGATCTGAATGAGATCTTCTGATTGCTGGTGCAATATTTTACAGGCTCCAAAACAAGAAAAAACAATGTGCATTTAATATTTTTTTTTTTTTTTGTCCAAAAAGTGAACTTATCCTTTAATCAATAATCAAGGTCAAACATACTTTTGCCCCCTGGGGCTATACTCCAGCTGGCTCCTGGTTCCCAGTAGCAGTCATAAGGCACCAACACATAAACTAGAGCATCTGTTCAGCCTCTTCCACTCTGTGCCATGTTCTGCTCATAGTATAAAAGTAAACCACCTTCTCAAACACTGCCCAGTGCTGTCATCAAATGTGCTGACTTGACTCCGTTCCTATACGTGTTACGCCTCTAAAGGCTTCCTCAGTAGGACCTGAGTAATTATGACGTATGGAGAGCACTATTGGTTTTATTCCTTTTACAGAAGTACATTTTTCACGGAGCGGAGGCTGGACAGAAGCTCCGGTCCATGATTCGGTGCCTTATGACTGTTACTGGGAACCAGCTAGAGTAAAGCCCCAGGGTGGGCAAAAGTGCTTTTGACCTTTGATTATTGATTAAGATCCAATCCAGGAGGTGAGCGCAGATCACTGGGTGTTATGCATGTGACATGTGGGTGATTGGTTGAACTGAAGATTTTGACATTTTGGATTTCACTGGTGATTGGCCAAATTTTCATATTTTATGAACTTTTTTTTTTTTTTTAGCATTTGGGACTTCTTTATTTAAGAGACACTGTTTAATTGCTCTCCATCACTATTCATATTATATTTTGGAGGGGTGGAGTGAAAAACGGTGGTCCTGGGCAGCAAGTAAGAATTCACAGATTGTGAGCAGGTTTATTTGCTAGTGATGTATGTGTATTAGTTTTCATAGGTTATAGATCGCTTATGGCATTTTGCACTAATACTGACTGCCTTTCACTTTTTATGCTTTGGGTGATGGTTCTGCCATTCACTTGAATGTTAGTCCACACATACTGTACCACCTCCCTTCACATTGTTGCTGACCAAATACAACCCCTTCATGGAAAGGGTATTCCCTGATGGCAGTGGCCTCTTTCAGTAGGATATTGTGCCCTGCCACACTGTAGGAATGGTTTGAGGAACACAACAATGAGTTTGAGGTGTTGACTTGGCCTCCGAATTCTTCAGATCTTAATCCAATTGAGTATCTGTGGGACATGCTGGAAAAACAAGTTTAATCCATGGAGTCCTCGCCTCACAACTTACAGGAGTTAAAGGATGTGCTGCTGATGGCTTGATGCTAGATAACCGCATGCCTTGAGAGGTTTAGTGGCGTCCATGCCGCAATAGATCAGGGCTGGTTTGGTGGCGAAAGGGGGACCCACTCAATATTTTGTGGGTGATCATAAAGTTATGGCTGGTGTGAATTCCAATGCACATTATAAAGAAAAATTGATGATTTGGATCTTCTTGTTGTGGCCAACACTCATTAATCAGTGTCCTTTTTGTGACATTATTCGTCCCCTAAAGTAATATTCTAGGAAGTGAGAAACTCTAATGATGTCATGTCAGACGGAATGAATGTCCTCGGGGAAGTCCGCCCTGTACAGTGCTTGGAAAGATTTGTGTAACCATTAATCATTGGGCGATACCAGACAGAATGTTCCTTATTTCTGAGCAGTCAGTACTTAGAATAATGTCCGTATTCAGCATGACCTAGAGGAGAAGATAATGTTCCCAGGACAGCAGTAATGTCTGTACAATGTAATAAAGGGAACCCGTCACCGGGCCATTCATATCAACAACTATCTTTGTAGAAGATTTGTGCATTTTACATTTTAGGCATCTTATAACCTCCATTATGTCCGTATCCAAAAGACCCGAGACTGCTGGTGGGGGGGTCACATTGGATGTTGTTAGCAGCCTAAAGTTCAAGTGAATAAAAAAAAAAGGTTTACGTAAAAGGTAAGCTCTTCCAATCAATTTACAACACCAAGGCTGCGTTCATACTAGTGCAACTTGTCATGAGACTTTAGACACAGTCGCAGCCCCTTGATTTCAATGGCACCTGTTTCAGTCTATGCGACCTAAAGTTGCAGCAACTTTGAAAACGTTCTTGCACTATTTGATGTGACTTGAGTGCCAGAGGGTGTAAAGTCACATCCGAACTCACGCCAGTGTGAACAGAGCCTATATATATATAGACAGCAGTGTGCCAAGGTGGTTGCCATGAGTTCCTGCACTTGCTCACAGTCCTGTGTGTTATCGAATGAATCACTTCAGGATTTGGTTAAAGAATTTATAGTATTACATGTTTTCTTTAATATTCTTAGAACAAATGTGTGACTTCAAGGTAATCCCTGTACTACTTTGGTCTCATTTTGATGCGACTTGAGGGCCATAGATTACACAGGTATTGTTTCAAGTCGCGCAACTTTCAGGTCGTACAAGTGTGAAAGGGGCCTAAAGCAGAACTAAACCAATCGATTAACCAGTTTAAAAAAACAGTCACATTCCCGACACGTCTGGAATGTAACAGTCCCATTTGCTTGCGCTCTCAACCAAACCGTCACACCATCTAATGGCTGGTATCATAACTGGTCACACGTGCAGCACCATGGCAGTTGTAGATTAACCGCTTCCGGAACCGCACTACGCATATATACTGAGGCAGGGCGGTCGTTCAGTGCGAAATCACGTACCGGTACATGTTTCGTTTCCTGGGTCTGGGGCACACGCCCCCGGCGACCAGCTCCCACTGGGGTTGGACACGTTGGGAGCGAATCAGCGGGTCTGGCAGAGCCAATGTCCCCTGGGACCTGCCGATCGTTCCCGAGGCAGACAGAACAGCGCTCTTCCTATGTAAACAAGGCAGATCGCCGTTCTGTGACAGGACAGTTTCTTCTAAGCAGGAGCACAGATCTCTGTCTTGTTACAGTACAAGCACCTCCCCCACAGTTAGAAAGCACTCCCAGAGAACACATTTAAGCCTTTGATTGCCCCTGTTAACCCTGGCAGTGTCATTAGTACAGTTACACTGCATATTATTTAGCACTGATCACTGTATTAGTGTTCCCAAAAAAGTGTCACTTAAGCCCCGTACACACGTAGCGATTGTCGGCCATAAATATTCGGCCACCGACCGATCGGCCGATTGTAGGCTTGTTAGTATGATGCTTCCGACAGCGCATTTTCGGCCGAACAGAATCGGGTGTGCAGGCATTAAAATTTTTGTTGGCCACCACTAGAACGGCCGATTGTTCGCCAGTCAGTACAGAATTCGGCCGACAAACAGCCGATTAGCAAGACTGGGCATGCTCAGAAAAGAAAAAACACAGGGAAAGTTAACCATCACATGACATCACTTCTGCAGTCGGCTGTTGTTGGCCGACAAAATTCATGTGCAGTCTTTTGCAGTTTTCAGCTGACAGGACAGCACCGGACAAAAGACGGCCGATCGTTCAGCCGACATTCGGTACGTGTGTACGGGGCTTTAGTGTCCGTTTTGTCTGCCGCAATCACACTATAAGTCGCTGATAGCCGCCATTACTAGTAAAAAAAAAAAAAATCCATAAAAATATCCCATAGTTTGTAGATGCGATAACTTTTGCGAAAACCAATCAATATACACTTATTGGGGTTTTATGTTTACCAAAAATATGTAGCAGAATACATATTAGTGTTTTATAGCAGAAAGTAAAACATTTTTTGAAAAAAAAAAAATTGTCGCTCTTTTTTTGTTTATAGCGCATAGTCATGAAAAACCTGGAAAAGTCATGAGATTTTATATTGTCACTTTCCAGGCCTGGAAAAGTGTTGGAAAATGAACTTAACACAAAAGTTTTGGAAAAGTCATGGAAATTATTTGTTGCATATGCAGAAAAGAGAGAAAGGCACCACTCAGTGGAGCATGTACATAATTTTATTGACACATATTATAATTAAGAAAATACATGGAGGTGTAAGCGTCTATCATAGCTCGGCATCCTTCCGGGTCCGCGGTGTTTCCGTCCCAGGCTGGCCAGCAGCCGGGAGAGGGGAGAACCAATCAGGGGACTTGGTGTAATCGAGGCAGCGGTAAAGCGCATACCTCACTGGAGGGCCGCACGAACGTGATGACGCGGGGGTGGGTGGGTAACCAGTTTCAGAGCATGCGTGAACCGCTCCTTGAAGAAGCAGTTCACGCATGCTCCGAAAACCGGTTACCGCCCCCGCGTCATCACTTTTGTGCGGCCCTCCGGTGAGGTGTGTGTTTCACCACTGCCTCGATCACACTGAGTCCCATGATTGGTTCTCCCGGCTGCTGGCCAGCCTGGGATAGAAACACCACGGACCCGGAAGGACGCTGAGCTATGATAGACGTTTACACTTCCATGTAATTTCTTAATAATAATATGTGTCAATAAAATTATTTACATGCTCCACTGAGTGGCGCATTTCTCTCTTTTCTGCCTGTTCGTGGGACTGTTGTTTCGGCCTAAAAGAGCTGCCCTCGATGTAAGCACCGCGTTTGTGCATCTGTGCCATCCATACCAGTCCGGCTACACCTTATCCATCATGACTACCTGGATTGAAGCTTTTTCCCCAAGGAGGAGCGCCCATCAAATCTTTTTCTTTCTTCAGTATATTTGAATATAGTTGATATTGGTTAAATTACAATAGTTAACTAAATATTTAATCGGGATTCCGATTCCATATGAGAAGAATCTCCTCTTTGGAGAATTCGGGTATGAGACTGGGCAAACTGTACTGCCTCTTAAGGAGGCGACCATCAATCCCAGCCAGTTGACGGACAGCAACATCCGAATCATTGACGGAATCTTCTGGAGTTTCTCCGCCTGGAGAAACACTCTTGCCAAGGATGTATCCAAAATTAGGCCCAGATAGTTCAGTCTCCTGGTGGGAACCAGGGATGATCTTTGGGAAAAGCAAAGAAAACGCTGATGTCCTGCGAAGATGGGGATATGAAGATAGGCATCCTATATGTCTATGGACGCCAGGAAATCCCCCTGATGCAGGGAGGCCACCACTGTATGGATGGACTCCATCTCTTCCAAGACTTGAATTGGACGCACCTAGCCCTTTTTCCTGGGCATTGTGAACAGGTTCGACTAGAACTCCTCCAAGGAATGGGAACTACCACTGCTTGTTGCATCAAGCTGTTCCCCGCAAAGCTTTTTAAGCGACCCGGGGGTGTCGAATATTGGAAGGGAAGAATCGCACCGGTGGAAGTGATCGAAACTCGATCTTGTATCCCGACCATATGACCTTGCGAACCCCTTTATCCGGGATTCTGGAAAGCCCTGGATCCGGAAACCGGTGAAGACGTCCCCCCACCCTAGAGATGGGTGGGGCCCATTCTGTCAATCCAACGAGATAACAGTGGCTTTATTTAGTCTGGAAATCGGTGAGTCCACTATTGGTGGTGCCGTCCATCTTTGTAATGAGGGATTCCTCAAAATGATAGCGCCTAGCAATGCGTTTGGAAATAGCAGGGGCTCGTTTACGGAAGACCCCATTTGGGCAAGGGAAACCCTTCACCATTTTGGTAGGCTTGCTAGTACCAAAAAAGGAATATGAGTCTCAGCTACCTCTGCCGGTGTAACCTCAAGATTTAAGGTTTCCCAGCAATGACAAGCTCAGAATCCGTATCTGAAGTATCAGATGACATAGGGGTAGGCGGGGGTCGCTCTTCTTGACCCCCGTCCCTGACAGGCTACCTCCACCCGGGATACCAAAGACTCCAAAACTGCTGATAATGCATTATCACAAGTGGGGTACTGGAGGGTCCTGCGGCCACCCCAAGGGGATCAGGTGGGGATACATGAGTGGCAGGGTTCATGTAACAAGACACTTGCCAGCAAACAAAAAAATTAATTGCAAGAAAAAAACATTTTTTTTTTTTTTTTTTTAACTTAGTCCCCCAGCGCAGTAGCGCCCCTCAGTCTACCTGCTTGGACCCCTCAGATAGAGAGAGAGAGACCCCAAGGCTCACCTGATGCACAGAAGTTTCTTATCAAACTGCTTCCAGCACTGTCTGTTACAGACAGGAAGTCTTTGGCTTGCTTTCCCTGGGCCAAGGAGGCGGCTCCGCCCCTTTACACGCCTTCCGGCGCCTCCCAATTACTCCACGAGGTGTTTGGTCACCTCAAACATGGCCGCCCCCATGCTGGAGACACGAGGCTATGCCAATATGGCGGCCTCGTGCGATCTGCAGGAAAATGGCAGCGGCCTGTGTAGGATAGCGGCGGCTTGCAAGCTAGCAGCGGCCTGCGGGATGTGTGCATTCAGCCTGTGCGGCCTGCGGAAGTGCCTCGGCCTGCGGGAGGTGTCCTCGGCCTGCGGGAGGCTGTGCGGCTTGTGGAAGTGACCGGCTTTCTGGAGGGATGGCGATCTGTGGCTGCAGTAACTCAGGCATAGGCATCGGCCTGTGTACACACTAGACAGGTAGGATACCTCTATACCTCAATAGTAATGCCTCTTAGTAGTCTGCCACTGACTTCAGTCACCCTTACAGTCATATAGTGACTTTTAGATAGTCAGCTCCCAAACCAAGCCTCCTGGTTTCTATTCACAAAAATCACACTCAAATTGGGGGATCTGTGACCTGTTATAGGATAAGAGGGGAGACCCAGAAAACCGAGTGTCCGACCATCCCAGAGGGGCCCGCGTCCACCAACAAACCCGACAGGGGGAACATTCTACTCACCATACCGTAACCAGGCGGGCACCAACTCCTGACAGAACCCCTCTCCACCGGGGTGGGGGGGCTGTCGACCAATATGGACGCCGTGACTCTGTTGGTCATTGGCGTCCAGGCGAGACGTTTAACTCGCAGGGTCAGTCCCCGTCCAGTGGGACTATGTCGCGGCCGACCCAGCGCGGAGCTATGGCCTGCACGCGCTCGTAGGCTGAACTGGGGTGACCACTGGATCTCAACATCCAGCCCGTCGCCCAGTTTCAGCGTACTTGCTTGAAGATCTCACAGGAACACTGGAGAAAAAAAGCTGTCTAAAAAAGTATTTCTAAAAAAAAATCTTGCCAGGACCGAAGATCCTAGCAAGGAATCTAGGTCCTTACTCCTAACTAGACAGAAAAAAACTGATTTGCTGTAGCAGGAAGTGAGAGGATATACCCTCTGGGACTGCCCCTAGGGTGTGGCCAGAACGTTTTCTTTCCTGTCTAGTCCTACTCCTGTAGAGGGCAGTATAACCAGAGTTGATATTAATCAAGGAGGACTACGTCTGTCAATGAGCGACAGAGAAAAATATGTTCGGTGTGACTTGGATTTTCTTCTTATTTAACATGTATACATACATTTCATGAAACATTAGGTCATTTACTTGAAGTCCTGGAAAAGTCATGGAATTTTATTTGTAAAAATGTGTATGAACCCTGTTCAAACGTCAGAATTCATTGTTACAATGTCCACTGTCCTTGATAGAATGACGGCTGACGCGTTTCGAGGCTCCGCCTCTTCCTCAGAGGGCTCTAGTCAGTCAGTACCAGTTTTCAAAAGTGTATTTGTTTTGGAAGAATAAATCAGCTCTAATGTTGGGTGTCCTTCTTGTGTGGTTGTTGCTGCATTATGCAAAACTATTAAAATAATTTTTACATTTTAGAATGTGGGTGCATCGAGACGGTCGATAATTTTTAAAGGGTGCCTTAACTGAAAAAAGGTTGAGAGACTCTGGGTTAAGGTAATACTAGGGGAAGGGGAGGAGAAACTCTGGGTTAAGGTAATACTAGGGGAAGGGGAGGAAAGGGAGGTGGTGTTCTTGGGGGGGCGGGGGGAGATGATTTTTTTATTTATTTCTTGTTTATAAAACTGATGTGAAAATAATAAAAATTATAATAAAAAAAGAAAAATATGTAAGATAAGTATTTCTTGTTGTTTATAAAACTGATGTGAAAATTAATAAAAATTATAATATTAATTTAAAAAAAAATACGCTTGAACAGGAAAATTAAATGATATTGAAACATTTAAAGTGGAGTAGAGAAGAGAATACACAAGTATTTTACAAATAATAAAACAGACCATCAGCTTTTGCAAAGGTTTTATTGTGCAGTGTATGTATGAAAGATTATAAAGTACAACTTTGCTATAAAATATAAATAGAGTATATACTCTCTCTAGTTTAAAATCAGTAGATAAATGGTAATACATAGTAACTTTGATAAAAAAAAGGATAAAATATATTTGTACAATGATAGATTACCCTTCAATAATCACAGTTTTCCACATCTCTTATCACATGGTCCCGCCAATGTGCAATGCAGAGCGCTAGAGATAAAATGAACGCTAGTGACGGGGGGAAACAGGCACAATGGAGGAGTAAAATATAAAATAGATTACCGAATTTCCACTCTTTATAAAAATATGGAAGACATGATCTGCAAAGTTAGAACCGTATACATCATACAAACATACTGCAAGTAAAGCACAGTCTTCTAAGTGTACACAAATCTTCATGGCTGTATGAAATGTGAAATGAGTGTACTGAAATCCATACCCCCCTCATTTAGTGTTCTCACTGCACAAAGTCATATCCCAAAACTACAAACTTCATTTTGGTTGGCTGCGATCACATGTGTATGCCAAGATCTGCTCATCCCATGCAATGCAATGACAGGCAGACAGTGGCCCGGCTATCCTACCTACCTATAATGGGTAGGTTCACACGGAATGCGGGTTTGAAATTGTGCAGGATCAGCTGAACTCGCGCGATTTCAAACCAGCATTTCAGTGCAAGTTCAAGGGTTCATGAAAGACATCTGGATGGGTTCATGCATAGATGTATTGAAATCACCCCCGAAGTCGCCAAAAGTTGCGCAGGAACTACCATTGGAAATCGGTGCGGCGTTGCAAAGTCGGCGTCGCACCAATTGGGACAGCGCCATTGTTGTCATTAGGCTGCGATTTCACATGTCATATCGCGCTAATGTTTAGCTTCTAACTTCAGCTTGTTTACCCACTTAAGCCCTGTACACACGTTCAGATAATCGGACGACTTATCATTCACATACTGTTGCATGATACTAATATCAAACAATGCGTACTAACCGTATGATTTTTGTCGTATGATTCTGGAAAAGCTTCCTGGTTGCGTAGCTACGTATCAGATGGTGCAAAACAAAAACAATGGCAGCCAGGCTTTTTCCGTGCTATTTTAGTGTTTCTGATCAAGCGTGGTCTTTTTCGATCAATTTTTAGCGGACGCATAGTGTACTGATGAAACTTCTGTCGTTCGTGGGGCTGTCGTATGACAGAGGTTTTCCTGTTTGTCCCTTCAGACTTTGTTGGATGTATACTAACGATCAGATTATCGTGCGATCAGGTCGAAAGCGAGTTTTATCGTACGATTATCGGAACGTGTGTGAGGCATTACCCTCCAGAAGATTTTACCTCCTTCGTGACCAGGCCATTTCTTGCTATTTGGCACTGCACTAATTTAACTGACAATTGCACGGTCATGCAACACTATATGCAAATCCAATTTTTATCATTTTTTCACATAAATAAAGTTGTGTTTTGGTCACCACTGTTTTTTTTTTTTTTCTATTAAACAAAAAAAGACCAAACATTTTGAAAAAAAAAACAAAAAAAAAACACTACTATTTTATACTTGCTCCTATAAAACATATCCAATAAATAAAAATATCAAATATCTTCATGAATTTAGGCCAAAATGTTTTCAGCTACATATAAAAAAAGTTATAGTGCCTACAAACTATGGTACATATACTGGACTTTTTATACTGGTAATAGTGTGGGGGACAGCCTGACGCTAACTGACGCTGGTTGGGAGGTGCACTAACTGACATCAATAGTGACACTGAGGCTGGGTTCACATATTTGTGAATTTGATGCATTTTCCAATTTGCATAACATGTGAATGTGTCTGGCTTTCAATGCAGCCAGTTCACACACGTCCGGGGCAGTCCCAGTGCGGTTTTGGGTCTGGTTCAGGTGTGAATTCAGGGAAAAATGTGCACCTGAAACGCTGAACAGAAGCGCACAAGAACCTGGACTGCAAACCACAGCTGGACATGTGTGAACCCAGCCTAAAGCTCACACTTGTACGACCTGAAAGTCCCAAGACTTTGACGCATCTTGAAGCAATGCCTGTGTAATCTTGAGGTCTATGGACCTCAAGTCGCATCAAAGTCGGACCAAAGTAGTGCAGGGACTACTTTGAAGTCGCAGATATGAATGGTACTCCTTGGAAATCACCGGGTGCGACTTTGCAGTCCCAAGTCACACAAATTTGAAAGGGGCCTTTTACAGTGATCAGTTCTAATGCCATACACTGTCACTGTACTGACACTGGCTGGGAAGGGGTTAACATCTAGGGGCAATCAAGGGGTTAACCGTGTGCCTAATCATGTGTAATATGCGCTGATTTTACTGAGCGATTTTGTTTTGTTCTCTGCAAAGAATAGAAAAAAAAACAGCAAGATCGCCTGTCAGCGTACAGAGCTCTGTGTTGTTTACCAACACAGAGCTCTCTTCCATGAATCACGGAGCCGATCAGCCGGTCCCAGTCGCAGCCAGGACCTGCTAATCAGCTTGTGCTGTAACAAATCACAGAGCGGACGCATGCGCCTTCTATCTGAAAGCACTGATTATGTACCAGATGGGTGATCCAGTGCACAGCGTCCGCCCAGCCGCAGTAGATGTACGGGGGGGGGGGGGGGGGGAGTCGCTAAGCAGGTTCCTGGTAGCTGATTGGTTTTCATGAAGAACTGAACCAGGATTTTGCACTCTCCAGTTTTAGTAATTCCAACCCACTGAGTCCAGCCGCGATCACTGCAGGTAATCACTGAGTGCCGGTTCACACATATGCGATGTCAGACATTGCATGTGATTCGGAGCGCACTGCTCTGCAAATCACATGTGATGTCTGTGCATTGCGAATTCAGCAATACAGATTGAATGGCTGAATTTGCATTGCATTCAGACCAAAGTGGCACAGGACCTTTTTTTGGTCTGCACCAGAATCAGATTGCATGGGTGTTCACACCTACGCGATCCGATTCATGTCCGAACTGACAGTTCGCACTGCGATATGCGAACAAATCTGGGTGTCATTAACTTCATATTGACACCCCCAGCAATTTGCATATGGCAGTGTGAACTGCCTGCAAGTCGAGAGCGATGCGGGAACCCACAGTGGATTCACAGGGTTCCTGCATCGCATATGCGTGAACCGGCAATAAGTGTGTGAACAGTCATGCATAGCCGCCTTTCGCACACAATTGTCACTTCAGCTGCAGGAAACCACTGGGGGGTGCTTAGCACTGTAAGGGTCCTTTCACACTACTCTGCAGCAAAATTGTGGTAAAAAACACATACTTGCTGTGTTTCCTGTGCGTTTATGGTACGTTTTTGGGTTGCCTGCACCTGTGAAAAATGGACGCGACTCAAAAACATACCAAAAATGCAAATTGCGGTGGATTTTTGCCACAATTTCCATTAATTTCGAAAGAAAGCTGCGCTTTTGGTGCGGTTTTCAACACTGCACCATGCAGGACTTTTCAAAGCGCACCGCACCCACAGCGCAGTGACGTGAAAAGTCCCATAGGATTTGAAGGGTAAACGTTTTTCTTGCATTTTTCTTGCAGAGTAAAAATGCAGAAAATAAACTATCAGTGTGAAAAGGGACTAATGGGCGCAACCTGTCCAAAAATTCCTCCACTAATTTCCCCTCCTCGCTGTTAGTGCCGATGCCAATTCCATGTTAAGTAGCAACAGTGTCTATAGTGAGGGGATGATGAGAGGTTTCCTCTCAGTTTGTTAGTGCTTGTAAGATATACAATACAACATATATTACACATATCTAGAGTTCCTTCATACTATTTATTTCTAAAAAAAAAAAAAAAAAAATTATATATAATAATAAAATATGTGTAGCGCTAAATATTTCATTAATATTTTATTATTATTGTCTTGGGATTTTTTCTATGAATCGCATGTGTGCTGCTTTCACGTTGATCAAAATGTATTTGCTCTCACAATTAGCGCGGAAATTTTCCCACTTATACATATATATATATATATATATATATATATATATATATATATATATATATATATACACACACACACACACACACTGTGTATATATTTTGTCAGTATAAAAATAAAGTTAAAAAAATCTAATTTTTTAGATGCTCAAAAAAAAAAAAAAAAAAAAAAAAAAAACGCTCATGAGGAATTATATATATATATATATATATATATATATATATATATATATATATATAATATTCCTCATGAGCGTTTTTTTTTTGAGCATCTAAAAAATTTGATTTTTTAACTATATATATATATATATATATATATATATATATATATATATATATATATATATATATATATATATGTGTGTGTGTATGTATGATTTTACTGAAATCATAAGAGATTCCTAAATCTTAGATTTGGCAGAAGCTGTTCAATCTAAACTGGACAAATTGAAGATAAAGTTAAACTCCAGTAAATGAATCAGTAGAATATCCTATGTCCATCTGCTATTTACTCACATAATAATTTTCCATTCAGTGATGCCGGATGCTATACACACTGTGATCTTCTGGTGCTGCAAGTATGAGCGACAGCGGCTGTGACGGCAAAAGATCCTGCCATTTGTCCTCCCTTTCATCTCCTCTCAGCCATTCACGAAAAGTCTAGCATTATATTTTACAGATTGCAAGATTCCGACTTTCATCTACCCTTCCTCGTCCATTGTCCATTCACAGAATGCCTTGAGAAAATACAAGCCTTCTGGTGAATGGATGAGGGTAGAGAAGTGCCAATGACAGGGTCCTTCATTGTTGTAGCCGCTGCCTTCCATCCCTGCAGCACCAGAAGATTAGCAAAGGCAGGATTTGTATAATAAACAGGAGATACGCTTCATTAGAGGTAAATCATTTGATTGGTGATGTATCCAATTGTTTTTTTTTTCTTTTTATTTACTAGAGGTGAGTTTTAGGCCCCTTTCACACTTATGCAACCTAAAAGCCGCAATTTTTTTTGCCGCGATTTTGACTGGACTTGAAGCAATGTCTATGGACCTCAAAACGCATTAAATCGTCCCAAAGTAGTGCAGGGACTACTTTGAAGTTGTTGCGACTTGAAGTCGCATAGATATGAATGGTACTTCATTGGAAATCATGGGGTATGACTTGTCATGCGACTTTGCAGTCCCAAGTCGCACAAGTGTTAAAGGGGCCTTAAAGGCGCCCTGCCACCACAGAAACACTTTAAAATCAAGGTCTAGCTATATATAAGCTAAAAGAGGACAGTACATACTTATCTTTCCTGCTGCCAAAGATGGAAAGGAAACCAACACTTCTGGGAGTGTCGATCTTCTGGGTCCCCCCACCCTAGGCTGTGACTGATTACTCCCTCTGATCTTCACATCACTACTGTATCCTGTAATGGGGGGAGGTCAAAGAAAGGAAGGAACCAGCGAGTGCTTCGGGAGACCCAAATGTCAGTTTCCCTTTGGACATCGGCAGACGGTGTCTAAGCACTGTGTTCCGGGGTGCAGGCAGCAGGAAAAGTATGTGCTGTCTTCTTTACCAGGCATGACTTGCTTTAAAGGCTTCTTTTACATTAGTGAGTCTCCAAAGTTGCAGGATTTCCAGTGCGACTTTGATCTGACTTTACATTCTCTGAACTAAAACTGCATCAAAAGTCGGACAAAAGTGCTGCAGAAACCTTTTCTGAAGTCGCAGAGACTTCTGTAGCGTCAGTAGTAAACCTCTCTCATAGAAATACATTGAATTCCACATGTTCTGTGACTTGGGGTCTCACGAGCCGAATCCCAAGCTGCACAAGTGTGAAAAGGAGCCTAAAAGTATTTTTTAGCAACTGCAACAGAATCACTTTAAAAACAATCAACAGGTAAAAAATGCCATTAAAATATTAAAAAAAAAAGCACAACCAATAAGATCATCAGACGAACGATCAGCCAGTTTTTTTTTTTTTTGCATGCTAATCTCCATATAGAAAAGGAATAGGTTACTGAAATACGAAAATTCTCTAACGGCAGAATGAAAATTTGGAAGCGATGTTAGTATTTGTATTGTATTTTCAGATGAAAACTGTACTGATTAAACAAAAATCGTACAATCTGCTATTGCGCGAGAAACATTTTTTGCGTTTGTCCCTTCTGAAAATTTTGGAGGAAAGCTGTGTACTATCGATCAGATTCTTGTACGAACGCTTAGAAAGCGGTATTTTTTGTACGATATTTTGATTGTTTATAGAGGGCTTAAAACACGGTCATTAAAATACATTTTTAATCATTTAGATATTCTAGCAGTGTCATTATCCAAGCCGAATGTGGCAGTAGAAATAATGCTGGCCATACACAAAGACATTTTCAAACAAACATTCAACTTGATAGATGTCGTAACTAAATGGCAAACAAATTTTAAAAGCACTTTTGAATGAATGGACTTTTATATTAACATTCAATTTTGGAATAAATGGATTTTCCAGAATAAAATCCATGCACGCTGCGAAAAAATTTCCTTCCAGCTCCTTTGAATTGTCTTGTCTACATTTATGAAAATAAATTTCAATTTTACCCCAGTGACCATTAGAAAGTTGAACAATTTGAACTGTAATAATTCTAGTACGTGATCTGACAATTCCAAATCTAGGGTGCGCTGACGGCAACCTGCTCCCGCTGTGATTGGACACAGCGGGAGCCAATCAGCAGGTCCAGTGGACTTGATGTCCACCGGGATCTGCTGATCATTCGGGAGAGAAACAGAACGGTGTAAACAAGGCAGACCGTCGTTCTGTTAGGGAAGAAACACGGATCTCTGCCTTCCCATAGCACAAGCAACTCCCCCACAGTACCCAAGCACATTTTAGGCACACATTCAGCCCTTTGATTGCCCTTGATATTAACCCCTTCCCAGCCAACGTCATTCGTACAGTAATCACTGGTGTCACTGGTCCCCAAAAAAGTGTCACTTAGTGTCCGATATGTCCGCTGCAATGTCACAGTCCCGCTATAAGTCACTGACCGCCGCCATTACCAGTAAAAAAAAAAAAAAACAAAAAAAATTCCAGAAAAATATCCCCTAGTTGGTAGACGCTATAACTTGTGTGCAAACCAACCAATATACACTTATTGGAATTTTTTTTTTTTTTTACCAAAAATATGTAGCAGAATACATATTGGTCTAAATTTATAAAGAAATTTGATGTTTTACATTTTTTTTAATCTGATATGTTTTATAGCAAAAAGTAAAAAAACAATTTTTTTAAAAAATATTGGGTCTTTTTTTGTTTATAGCGCAAAAAATAAAAACTCCAGAGGTGATCAAATGCCACCAAAAGAAAGCTCTATTTGCGGGGAAAAAGGACATAAATTTTATTTGGGTACAGGATCGCAAGACCACGCAATTGTCAGTTAATGTAATGCAGTGCCGTATTGCAAAAAAATAGCCTGGTCATGAAGGGGGTAAACCTTCCGAAGCTGTGGAGTGGAGAGGGATTAGAAGGCTTGGAAGTTTTATTGCTGTCTGTGTCCCCGTTAAAGAGATTCACCCTCTCTGTTTGTCCTGTTTACTTTTATTATTGAAAGTGAAAGTAGAAGAAAAATCCCAAATTTTGGGTTGTCCTCAGAAAAGTAATAGAGGGGACATTTTCCAATGCGGACACTAGTTATGGTGACCTGGAGAACCCAAGGAATTCCCCTAATTTTCAAGGATTTACTCTCCCTCCCCGTTTGGGTATGGGACAGGAAGTGAAGGGAAATCTCCACAATGGGACACAGATGGCGAAAAAAATATGACGGGGATTATAATCCTCCCTAGCTCAATTCAAAATGTTGTTAAGGGTTCCTTGAGCTGTGACTGACTGACGTTCCTATACGTTCCATATTTTATTTCAAGGCCAAGTGGAAAGAAGTCACAATTTTGTGGTTCTATCAGAACAGAGGGCAAAGTAAAATCTTCTCATAGGAAAAAGGGGAATTTCCCAAACTTTTGTGGATATTTTCTTTCATTTCCTGTTGTATATTCGGAACAGGAAGTTAAGGGAATTCTCTACAACAGGACACAGACCGCTAAAAATAAGTGGTCAGGGCTTTTACCCCTCCCCACTCTATCTAAAACTAAAAATAATGCTTTGGCTGCACATACACATAACTTCTCAAATTAGATTTTAATCTCCCCAGGAATGCATTGTTTTTGGCTCACATCATGAGAAGGTCATACATTCTAAAATTTCAATATCCTCAGTGAACTGAAAATGGCTTTTTACCTCCATATGAAAGTCAAACACTGATCCCATCAGGCATGCAGCATTTTGGTTAGAAGATGCTCCCATATGATAAGAGCAGACGTCACCCCGTCCTCAGACAGCATGAACATTAGCAAAAATAACTAGAAACTTAAAAGCCAGTTTGGCAGGTTAACCAGGACTTGGTTATATTTCACAGCTTGTGGGAGGTCTTATTCTTGGAGAACATACAACATGATCTGTCAGTCATTACACAGAATGAATAAAAGGGTTGATATAGTTACATTGGAATGACGTGATAGAACACATATCACACATTTGCAATATTACACATATGGCCTGGACAAATTTGATTAAAAAAATAAAAGCATGACATAAAAAGGTAATTTGAAAATCGAGTTCCAGCACATTCGTCCCTTTCAGGCAGTGTGGACTCTGATTAGATCAGCAGGGGATCTGTCCGCTGACCCCCTTCTGATCAGAGTAGAGCAGGCTGATGACAGGTCCGTGCCTGCTCAGTTTCTGCAGAGTGGACACGGACACAGCCTGCTCTGCTATATGGACAGTCGGGTGTAAGGGGACTCCATTGCCCGTTTACATCAGACTGCCCTCTGATCAGATCGACCTAGACTGAAGAGGACGGATCCCCTTCTGTATTTTTTATTTTTTTTAAATGGACCAGGTTGGACTGGAAGTAGGCAGTGGAAACGGACAGAAGTCCGTTTCCACCTGCAAGTCTACTATAGGGCTAAATAGGGGGCTTGTTTGGATCCGCATAAACAACTGACAGGCGAACCTGATTGGACCCATCATTAAAGCCCAACTCCTGGTAAAGTAAAAAAAAAATCTGCTCTTGTAGTGGGTCCCCCCACATTGCAATGGTTAAAAGCTTGTTATATCTACAGGATTATATAGCAGCTTCTCATTTGCCTGATTCCTCACTCCAGCCAGCTCTGGCAGTCTTCTGGCCCTCCACTCCAAGCTCCAGTCTGTGGGCAAAGCCTTGGCATCATCACTTACCATACAAAACATTAAGCTTGTATGGTACACTAAAGAAAGGATTTAAAGCTCTATCAGGCTATTATATGTTGTCAATGTGCCACTGGGGAAATCAATCTAAACTTCCTGTCCTGGAGACGCAAAAGGAATTCTCCCAAAAGTAAGCAAAATTCCCATCTAAGGCCCCTTTCATACGAGGGGGGGGGGGGGTTTAGTTTAAATCAGCAGGGGATCTATCCGCTGATCAGAGCAGAGCCAGCTGATGACAAATCCACGTCCACTTAGCAGAGCCTGTTCTGCTCTATGGGCAGCCCAGGAGTAAACAGACTCCGCTGTCCGATTACACTCGACTGCTCTCCAATCTGATCCACCTAGACGAAGGATGACGGATCTCCTTCTGCCTTTTCTTCAGTGACTGTATCGTATCAAAGCCAGGCGGGTGTAAACAGACACAAGTGACAATGGCCATTAGAACAGAGGAACTTCTCCAATATGGAGTCAGACATCAATAAACACTCGACAGGGGATCTAACCATTCCACAGTCAATACAAAACTAAAAAAAAAAATGAAATGCTTGGATATTGTAATTTCACAGCTTTAAAAAAATGCATTTATCATCAATTCATTGTCCTTTTATATAAGTAAATGGTCTCAGGCTGCCCATTCTTGTACTATATGATCAAGACCGGAGGAGAATTTTGTCTAAATGCAGTGGGTGAGCAAACAACTGCCACACTCCCTAAATGAAGCCAATACAAAACAGCTTGTATTTTTTAAACTTTTGACATGACAGCCATTTTTTAGAATTAACATTTTAAAAGGCGTTTAAAATGAGGTTGCCATTTATAGGGGATATATATTTTGCTACATACAATCAATTTCCTGTTCAGTCTTCTTGGACGGAAAATTAGGTCATCCACTTTTTAACTTGAAATGGCTGACACCGAAAATCAACATTGATACAAGTTAAAAACAAGGAAACTTATCTAAATTTGAGGAATTCTATAGATAGGAGTCCTTAAAAATAGCTTTTAAAGAGAAGGTCCACAAAATCAGAAGGCCATGACCCTTCAGAAAGGAAAATTGCAGTCATGGAAGTATCTTGTGCACATGCGATATACACAAACCCATGAGAACCCACAAACCAATGAGGGCCCACAAACCCATGAGGACCCACAAACCCATGAGGACCCGCAAACCCGTGAAGGCATATCTTGCATTAGACCGGGAACAACGTTACTTCTAGGCAGCAATAGAGAACCACGCCAACATCAACCAGAGTGGAAAAACTTTTTGGCTGTCACTTGGTCATGTTGTTTTATTTGGGTGTATGCTTCTACAACTACTGAGCAACCTTAAAAAAATACACATCACTAGATGATCATCCCAAATCTGCGGTTATCTTAAGGCAATGTGATTTAATGGTTCCTTTTAAGATTTTCTGGCAAATATAGAAAAGATTTAGTTAAATGATCTATCAAAAAAGGCAATACAAATGCGTTTTAAAAAAATACTGCTATTATGACGGTCTAAAATCAATTTCTTTACTATCTTCTCACAATGACCTGCACAGCAGATATACGACTGATGGTGGGAAGGTAAACACTATGCTCACTGCTGTAAATCCATGTGTTCAGGCACTAGGAGCTGGAAGGGCATGTGTTTAGGCAGCTTACAATAGAAGATTAAGGGAAGAACCTCAAAAGTGTGATGTTTTTTACAGTTTTTTCGGTTGGCAGGTGACACCAGAAGATGCCAAATGGTAAATAGTGGTGTCAACCTTCTGGTTATGGTGTGATGTGGGAGTGTAAATCACAAATATGGTTTAAATTTCAAATATCTTGGTAGGTAAAATGGTTTACATGTCTGAGTTTCAACTGTGTATTTAGCCAAATGGCTGGAGTTTCTTTCTTAAAGTTCCTAAATGCTCACAGCTGTAATGGTTTTTGTAATGGAATTTTAAGGAGACACCTTGCCCATATAGGACAAATAGCGTCTTTGAAAAGGGAATCCCTCAACCCACTAATGGTCACCTTGCCTTCGCTCCCCTACCCGTCCTTCCTCCAATGCAGCTGGCGACAATAGCTGGTGCTTCAAAGTACTGTACAAGGGAGCATGAGACATCCTTCCATGTGACGGTACTTTCGTCTAGCAGCCAATTTCTAGGCCCATTTACTGCCACATGACAGAGGAAATGCCATCACTCACCCTAGCTTCCGAAACCAGCCAACACTGGAGATTTCATGCCAGCTGACACACAGCAAGGAGCAGTAGGGTGTCTCTGGCAAGGTGGAGGAAGGGAGCAAATGAGTGTGTTCTCTTTAAGGATCTCTGTCTCTAGGGCAGGGGCATTGAATTCAAATTTACAAAGGTCCAGTCAGTAAAATATTCTTTCAGCAGAGGTCCGAATCGCATGTTTGTGCAATGACCACCCTGTATCCTCGCAACCAATCACCTGCTTGTTAACTTGGATAGCCCCCGCCCTCTGTCTATAGCTTTCCTGCCTCCAGCTGTTGGCTCTGTGAGACTGGCAGTGGTGATGGCTGTGGGCAGAACGGCTCTAAAGGGTGGGACCGCAGGGGTCCGGTTGAGACATTAACTGGGTCCGGATCCGGACCGTGGTCCGCCATTTAGTGATACCTGCTAAGGTATCTGCTATTTACTAAGCTCTGGAGCAAGTGCACTTGCAGTGTACAGTATATTTGCCTTTAGTAAATCAAACCCAATGTTTTGGAATGTTACAAAAAGTAAGGGTCCTTTTTACACGGGTGGTCCGATCAGATCCGCCAGTCAGTTTTTTAGGCGGATCTGATCGGATCCTCCATGCATCCCTATGGGGCAGCGGATGTCAGCGGAGACATGTCCGCTGACACCCGCTGCCATCCGGATCCGATCTTGTCCCTGAAATCTGGACGGATGAAAACCCTATATTCCATCCGTCCAGGGGATCGGGTTGGATGAGAGTGGACAGGCAGTCCGCTCTCATCTGATTCCCCATAGAGAGCAGCAGGGCTCTGACACCTCCCTCTCCGTACACAGTGCGGAGACAGAGCTGTCATCCGCCGGCTCAGTGGGGGATCAGCGGATCGATCCCCGCTGAGCAGAGCACGGTCCGCAATGGAATGCGGACCGTGTGAAAGGACCCTAAGGGGCACAAAAGAGGTTATAAATGCATGGGTTTCATCATTGATTTAAATCAGACATGAAAAAACGTTAAATTTCCAAATATCAAGCATAGTGCCCTAATGATGGGCAGTAGATAATTTCTTAAAATACTGGATTTCAGCTAAGAACTGTAGAGATGTACTGAATTATTAGGTATATTTGATGATCCCATTTGAAAGACTGGAAAGCAGGACAAGGCTTTCTAAGTACTTATCATGTTTTAGCAAAACAATGATCATACAACACTATAACATGTCATAATGGTTTACATTCAGTGGAGAGTAAGTGGCGGTTCACACTGAAGCGGCACGACTTCGGGGGCGACCTGTGAAGTCGCGTGCACCGCGACTTCGGCGCGACTTACACGGACTTCATAAAATGTCTATGCAAGCCGCTCCAGGTCGCCCCAAAGTAGTACAGGACCCTTTTTCTAAGTCGGAGCGACTTGTGTCGCTTCTATTAGAACCGTTCCTGTACCACACAATGGACCGCGACGGTGCGCGACTTGTCAGGCTGACCAAGTCGCCTGGCAAGTCGTACTAGTGTGAACCGGCACTTACTCCGATGTTTAGAAAGAAAAAAAAAAAACATAGTAAAAAATCTTAGCACTGCAGGTGGTTCAGGAGAGCTTAAAAACCATAATAATGGGAGGCAGAATGTGAACCGAGTAGGCACATACAGTATGTTAAAACAAAGTATTTCTTATAGCCCTGCTAGAAAATATTCCCATAAATGAATATAGTAATGAAAACCTCTGAAATGTGTGTTAGATTGTAGAAAATAGGGGCACAGTAAACACCATTAGGGACCAGCCTGGTTTATGGATTTGAAATGTGGAAACCCTTACCAACTTTACAGCAAAAGTGTGCACAATGGATCATTCATAAAAACTGTATGGAAGGAACCATGTTGGTATTACTCCTGGCTGTCACCCAATCACATCCTCATTTTTGTTAAATGACGACAGCTGTGATCCACTTCTGTATATTTCAGCATTAAAAATGAGGCCAAATGTGCTACAACTATGATGATCTTTCATAAATTCTGTGCACAGTTTGTGAAGCCTCGGTAGAAAATTTTAAAATGATTGCTTATTATTGCTCTATAGACATGGAGAAAAATATACAAGGTGATTAGCAATTTAAAGGCCAGCAATGTGCATGTAATGCATGTCAGTGATATGGGTATACGAGAAAATATATACATATTGGTCATGACGACAAAGTATCACTGTCCCTTCCAAAGTGGTAAAAGGCAAAAAAAAAACAATCTTCTCCTTCGGCTCCTTAGCTCCACTTGGGCAGTGCAAATCCTACAAACCAGCTTATAGTATTACGTTCCAGTGACAAGACTAGGTCCTTATTACAAAATATAGAACTACTCAAAGGATAAAAGGTCAGGATGGGGACCATCGCCATCTAAAGTAGAGTTTTTGGGCCAAGAACTCCAGTCAGAACGATCGATTTCTCCTTCTATTAAGTCTTCTTGGCTGATACAGAGCTTCACTACGGCTTTTTCATGGAAATGAGAAGACTCCCTCAGGTTTGTGTCTAATGACTCCTTGTGAATAATGTCAGGGACAGATCGAGTAATCTCAGGAAGAACTCCATTTTGGATCCCAGTCTGCTCCAAAATGACGCCCTCTACTTTTCCATTGGGCAGGGAATCTGGCTGACATTTCAGTGTGGGTGAATCATCCTCATCAATGGCAGTTTCAACAGGGAATTCACTGGTCACATTCAAACTGACCTCAGTAGAAATGGTTGTTTTCTCTGGACTATTCAGTACAGGGTTTGGGGAAATCATCATATCTTGAGTGGTCTTCAGAGCTCGCGAGACACGTTTCTTTACCACAGGAGGTGGAGGATCAAGTCGAGGGAAACATTCAACAAACTTTGACCTAAAAAAACACAGAAGATTATGAATAAAGGAAACTTGGCAAGGAGAATAATAACTGCAAGCCAATAGGCTTACTTACATAAAAGAAAAAAAAGCAGTACAATGGGTATGAAATGAGCAAATACAATTATCAAGTAGGACAATGTAAATATGGTTAAAAATCAGCATCCGTTTCCCATACAGTTAAGGTGTCACTGTACCCACATCATAAAAAAACTATCAATAAATGGTGTATTACATGCTGTTCACACTCAGTCACTATTGGATTTGTTTTCTATATTCTGTAAAAAAACAATGGCTTATCCTTTTGTTCCCTTATCTCCCCCTTCCATGTCCCCAATTTAGCTAGGGATTTTGCAAAACAGTTTTGGAAGCTCTGCACATGCTCAGTTTTCCGGGAGTTTCTATGCTAAATATTTCCTTCCTACTACATTTGAACCTGTAATTATAGAGTCACACATGTGGATATATACACAATAGTAAATGACAACCCACTCCCTTCTCCTCCTCCATGACCACTAACCAGCTATACAAAATGGGGGTGGGATATCTAATCTTGATTGATGGAGGCTTCACCTCCCTGCTATTCTAATACACAGGCTGGAGGGGCACGACAGTCTGTGACTGGAAGAAATCCGCCCTCACCATGTTATTGCCAAAAAATTATAAAGATTTGATTTCAAATATATATTTGCAAGACCATTTAAAACCGTTTATTGATATTAAAGTGGAAATAAACCCTCCTATCGTTTTCAAGCAAGGAAGCTGCCATCTTGGCCTCTGTTTGATCTTAAACTGCCATGATGCTGCATATGTGATCAGTTATGATACCAGCCATTGGATTGTTTGATAGTTTGGCACTACCAATGGGAGTGTTACATTTCCGGCACGTAACTGTTTTTTCAAACTGTTAAATAATGGGTTTACTTCCTCTTTAATTATTTATTTTTAATGTGTATTTTAAAGGTTGTTTTTTTTTTTCTGTTGAACATGTGACCAGAAGCTCCTCCTGCTTATGTTTCCCTGCAGAAAGGCTGGGAAGGAGCTGGGTCATGTGACAGTTGTGCATCGATTAGGAAAAAAGGTACTTTTATTTTTTATTATTATTATTTTTTTTTTTTTAATAAAGTGGTAGTAAACTCAGAATTATTCAAATCCACTGACAGGAAGGCTTTTTATAACAGAAGAGACCCCAGAGGTCTCTTCTGTCATACATGTCCCCCTGTCTGTCAGCGGGTAATGCGATCTGAGCTGCACATGTGCAGCTCATCCCACATTTTTGGCTCGCTCTACGTGCCACAGCAATGTAACTCCCACGTGCATGAGCGGGAGTGACGTCACATCGGCCCGGCAAATCAAGTGCCCAGAGATAAGAAACCTGGAACAAAGACCGGATGAAGATGGAAGCCACTGGGACCAGGGAAAGCCCTGACAGTGCATCGCTGGAGCGGTCTATTTGTCATAGTGTACTAGTATGTGGTGCAAACTTGTACATTATGGCTTTAAACTGGCAGGGGGACACATTATTTTATATTGTAAAAGAGACTTTACTACCACTTTAAAATGATTACAGTGCGATTATCCACCTATAGGAAGAGAAGGGACAATGTAAATTAAACAGTGTGTGTTTAGTATTACTTTAAAATTGCTGCTGAACTACAAAGAAGCTGTCAAAGGAAATTGTAATGTGTACATAAAATGGTGAGCACCATGACATTCTATAGTAAAAGAAAGCCGTAATCCCACTAATCAAGGACAAGAAAGGAGATCCCAACTAGCACTCAAGTCTCATCATCATCCTGTGAATCCAAGCATGCCTTGCTATGGAAATGTAGTCTTGGTAGACCAGGAGATAACCAACATCCTACCCTAAACTTTTACAGATGTAATAGGAAAAACTAAAGCAAGGGAAAGGCTACAGCATAATAAAAATGATTACAAATACAGTAGTATAAGCTGTACTAGAATTATACCAGTATTTTTGCAGAGCATCTATTTATGGGACAACTCTCACTAAAATGGTAATTGAAGCCCAAAACAGCATTCACTTCCAGGCTGATGCTCAAATCTTCTTTTCTCCCCTTAGTGTCTCATAGTGGTCAACAGAGTAAACATTTACAGTCAGGAAAAAATGTATTTGATCCCCTTCAGATTTTGTAAGTTTGCCCACTTACAGGAATGAATGGCCTATAATTCTTTACCATAGTTGTATTTTAAATGATAGAGAGACTATCAAGCAAAAATCCAGAAAACTTATTTTACACTCTGAACTGCAACTCAAAATTTGTATACAAAACAGGGCGTGCCCGGAAGTGAGGATGTGAGTGTGGGCTGTGTATCTCCTCGCTGAACACCTCTCCCGCCGGAGCTGACAGAGACGCCGCGAGGACGCCCTAAAACAGCGGAGCTATAGAGCCGGAACTTGGCTGTGATCCAACCGCCGACATCTGAGCAGCTCGTGCCTCGGGAGGGGGGAGAGGAGCAGCTGTCCCGTGCGTGGAGAGAGAGGTGGAACCCGGCTAGATCCCGCCGTTCGGAACGTGGGCGGCCTGACCGGGTAGGGGACCGTGTCCCGGACCTCCCGCTGGGTGTCTCCGCCGCCAAGCTCCTTGTTGCTGGAGCACGCCGGGGTAACGGTGTGGAGAAGACAAGGAGAGTAGAAGGAGGAAATAGGACATCAACCTCTTGAGCTCCCACACTGTAGAGAAACGGAGGTGGGATACCCGGTTGGAAAAGCCGGCCCGAACAAGCACAAGATACCTATTGCAGGTTATTATATTATTTTAAAGCTCCTTAATGTGAAGGGTTTCCCCCAGAGAAAAAGGACTGTATACCTACCGAAAGAGGACAGCTGCGAACGTGGGTGAGATAATACCTTTTTGTTCTTTTTCTACCTATATCTACCTATTTCCATTGCTGGTGGGATGGCCATAGACTGTGATATCTATAGCAGGTAAAGTGGAAGAAAAAGGGACTACATCCCCTCTGTGCCGGATACCTGTTTGCCTCTTGGTGTTATTGAAATAAAGTCTACTAGAGGAATTATTGGAAACTGGGAGAGAACTGGTTATTGAACTAAAAAGGAAAGCATGACATTAACTAAAAAAAGGAAAGGAAAGAAAAACACGATAAAAGTCAAGATAAATAAACCAGAAGGAGAAATAGATAAATATTTTGCTAATAATCATAAAACGCCAAGGGAAGTAAAAATGGCAAGATCTGGAAACAGTGCCTTAACAAGCCCAGAGTCAGGGGATGTGCCGAGCTCTATGACTACTTCTCCTACCTCGGAGAATTATCTGGAAAGTCCGGAGACGAGACAAAGGGAGAATGAAATATCTTGTAATTATACACAGAGCTTGGAGTGCAGCGCGGAGTTAAAAGCTATACTACAAGCTCTACCAACTAAAATAGACATAGAACAGATGGTGCATAAAATAGAGGAAGCACATCAGAGAGAAATGCAGGAAATTAAGAAAGATATACAAAATATTTCGCAAGCTCTAGTAGAGGAATCAAAGGCCAGAAAAGATATTGAAGAGAGAGTAACATCATTGGAATTAACAAGAGACATACAAAGGGAGATAGATGAGAAGATACAATTACAGTTGGAGGAGATAGAAAACAGAAATAGACGTAATAACCTACGCATAAGAGGCATACCTGAAACGGTGGGAAAAGAGAGACTATTAGAAGTAGCGGAAGATATTTTTAAACAGATCATGAAGGATAAATATCCGGAACAACTAGAGATAGAAAGAATACATAGAACCACTGGCCCCAGAAATAAGGATGAGAGAAGCCCAAGGGATGTGATCTGCAGACTATTTCACTACGTACATAAAGAAGGGATTTTAAGACTGGCATGGGAATCCCAGGATATAAAAGTGGAAGGAGGGATAGTTAGGATATATGCAGACATCGCCAGAGGAACATTGAGAAGAAGAACTCTTTTGAAACCGCTATTAGATCTGGCAAGAAAAGCAGGATGTACATACAGGTGGGGGTTCCCATTCTCTGTAACATTCCGTAGGAACGGACAGTATTTCAACCTTAGGACATATCAGGACAAGACGGCATTTTTCCGGTTTATTGAAACAGATCCTATTCAAATAGTGAATTGGCTGAACCGATTGCCCAGCGAAAAACCGTCAACATACCTTCAACAAAGGGAGAAAAGATCAGAGATACTATCAAGAGAAGAAAGAAGATAAAGAGACTTAACTATTAAGAGATTGTAGTGAGGTCCCCTTATGGGAATTAAGGGTTAATAATCTCCCCCCCCTTTTTTTTTTTTTTTTTTTTTTTTTTTTTTTTCCACACAATTTTTTAAATTCTTGATGGAAGTTATTCCTCTAACCACTAATTTTACGGGGGATCTTGGGATTTTCACATAATTTTGAAACTATGATGGAAGTTATTCCTCTAATCACTAATTTTTGAGGGATTTTGGGGAGGGGTCCCCCCCTCCCCCTTTTTCTTTTTTTTTTTTTTTTTTTTTTTTTTTTTTTTTTTCACAATTTTGAAACTATGATGGAAGTTATTCCTCTAATCACTAATTTTGGGGAGGGGTTTCCCCCCCCTTTTTTTTTTTTTTTTTTTGTTGTTTATTTTTGAAACTATGATGGAAGCTATTCTTCTAATTACTAAACTTATGGGGGATTGATAGATTAACAATTGGGGGGGAGGAAAGAAGGAGGGGATTGAATTAGTGAATTTGAAAATGTTGTGATGTTTATTATGTGATGAATGACGCTCAGGGGATCGGGGGGAAGGATGGTTGGGGAAGGGAGAGAAGGGAAGAGGGAGGTTACTCTCAAACCTGCTACCCCCCCACCTACCTCCCCAGGGCCATAAGTTAGACATTTTAATGTCCTTTGGTAATTTAATGAGAAGGGAAGGCCTCTACTTACTGGGGGAAGCTGAAGAATATGAGGGGAAAAGGAAACTCCGGTAAATCTTAGAATAAAAAAAGGATAGAATAAGCACATAAAAAACGGCGGGAGGAGGTGGAGGAGAGTCCACAGAGAATCACTTCAGGGCACGACCCTATCTATAGAGTCACACAAGTGGCACGAAAGTGACCGTGTGAAATAAGGATAAGTTTTGTTATTATCCGAAACTACGGGGGAGAGGGTCGCTCTCTTGTGGAGATCGTCCCCCTCAAACCCGTAGGAAGGGAGGGGTGGGGGTTTAGGGAAAGCGGAGGGGTTTTTTTTTTTTTTTTTTCTCTCTCTCTCCTCTCTCTCTCTCTCTCTCTCTCTTCCTCCTTTTGCTCGTTTTTGCGTCACGAGCTAAGGATGGAAAATATAAAGGTGGTATCATATAATGTCAAGGGACTCAATGTACCAGAAAAAAGACACATGCTATTATCTGACCTAAAGCAGTTACATACTAGTATAGCACTGATCCAAGAAACGCATTTCAGGACGGATAAACTACCCTTTCTTAAAAACAGAAATTTCCCTTATGCATATCATTCCACCTATACACAATCTAAAGCAAGAGGAGTCTCCATACTTATTGCAAACTCTGTCCCTTGGACTTTCCAAGATAAAATGCAAGACCCGGAAGGAAGATTTCTGTTTGTGAAGGGGAAAATAGGAGAAATACAAATAACAATAGCAACAATTTATGCGCCCAACAAAAGACAGGAAAGGTTTATAGCTAAAGTAATAGAGAAATCTATGAGGTTTTCAGAGGGACAGTTAATTATGGGAGGAGACTTTAATTGCCCATTAACACCAGCATTGGATATATCTACAGGGACATCGACTTTTTCAGCAGGAAGGAATAAAAAAATTTTAAAGACAATACATAAAGCTCAACTTATAGATGCATGGCGGTTACAACACCCCTCTGAAAAAGAATACACCTTTTTCTCTACGCCGCATAAGACTTATTCTAGAATTGATTTTTTTCTTATACCACATGCACAATTACAATCAGTTCAAAAAACAAGTATAGGTAGTATCACATGGTCAGACCACGCACCTATATCCTTGCTGTATAATTTGGTGGTGAATTTTGCACAGGGGAGGAGCTTCTGGAGGCTAAACGAAAGTCTGCTACAAAAGGAAGAGATATTAAGGGAAGTTGAGAAAGAAATGAAAAGTTTTTTTGAAATAAATGAACAACCAGACTGTAAGATAGGAATACTCTGGGAGGCACATAAGGTAGTTGTGAGAGGAATCCTTATAAAACATGGAGCACGTATTAAAAAAGAAAGGAATGAGCAATTATCACAGCTATTGGGAAAACTTGGAGAACTAGAGATAGAACATAAACAAAGACCAATAGATGTAACCTTGGTTGAGTTAAAATTAGTCAGGAAACAGATAACAGACCTGTTACAGTATAAAGCAAAAGCTGCATTACAAAGATGCCGCAAATTAAACTATGAGGCGGGAGATAAATGCGGGAAAGTACTGGCTAGAACTGTGCGTGAGCAGAGGACAAGAGCCTATATACCATCTATCACATCAAGAGAGGGAATTAAAAAGACTTTGCCAAAACAAATATTGAAAGAATTTGAGATATACTATACTTCTCTATATAATCTACAGGAGGCACCCCCTCAACAGCAAGATATGGATCAGTATCTGGTACAGTCACAGATGCCTAGACTCTCAGAGGAGGACCGGGAAAGTCTGGAAGCCGAGATTACACTAGAGGAAATAAAACAGGCAATTGGAGCCATGAATCCCGGGAAGGCACCTGGCCCAGACGGCCTAACGGTACAATATTACCGGGTACTGTTCCATATCTTGGGACCGTATATGGCAAAGCTGTATAATGCTTCAGGTCCAGAAGGGAAACTAGCGAGAGATACACTTACAGCTCACATCTCGTTAATATTAAAAGAGGGTAAGGACCCAGCGGCATGTGGCAGCTATAGGCCAATATCCCTATTAAATGTGGATTTAAAAGTACTGACTAAAATCTTGGCAAGTAGATTGGCAGAATTCCTTCCAAAATTAATACACCTAGATCAGGTAGGCTTTATGCCATCTAGAGAGGCAAAAGACAATACAACAAGAATCCTCAATTTGATGCAAGTAGCAAAAGAAAAACAGATCCCTTATGTTGTGCTGAGTGCGGATGCAGAGAAGGCATTTGATAGAGTGGGATGGCCGTTTCTGTTTTCCGTACTCAGACACATCGGATTAGGAAAAAATATGCTAGAGAAGATTACTAGGGTGTACACGGAACCGATAGCTAGAGTAAAGGCCAATGGGTTATTATCAGAAGCTTTCCCAATAAGGAATGGTACTAGACAGGGATGTCCCCTGTCTCCCCTCCTGTTTGCCTTAACGGTGGAACCGTTTCTGTGCAGGGTCAGACTGAATCAGGATATTGAAGGGATAAAGGTAAAAGAAGTGCAATATAAAGTAGCTGCTTACGCAGATGATTTATTATTTTCCCTGACTAAACCGGGTATCTCACTGCCAAATCTCCTACAGGAATTTAGAAAATTTAATAACCTGTCCTATTTAAAGATTAACTATGGAAAATCAGAAGCAATGGGCGTAGGATTATCTATAGCTCAAATTAACCTATTAAGAGATAGTTTTGGCTTTAAATGGAAGAAGGACGCAGTGAGATACCTGGGGACATATATACCAGCAAGGTTAATACAGGTGTTTGACCTTAATTTTTTACCACTTTTGGAAATGACTAGGAAACTACTTAAACAGTGGAATGGCGGGCTACATTCTTGGTTCGGTAAATGCAACTTATTAAAAATGATAGTACTACCTAAATTTTTATATCTATTACGTGCCTTGCCAGTTAAGATACCAAGCGCGTTTTTCAAGACAATACACTCTCTTTTTGTAAAGTATATATGGGCCCATAAAAGACCCCGCATAGCACGTAGAACTTTAACCCTACCGAAAAAGAATGGGGGTCTGGCTGTACCAGATGTCCGAGTCTATTATCTTGCAGCACATATGAGCAGGATATTGGATTGGTGGCATCATTCAGAAAATAAACTTTGGGTACAAATTGAACAGACTCAAACAGAAATAGACTTAAAGAGGGCGATATGGGTCTACCAGTGGTTGCCTAAGGAGTTGAAAAATCACCCAATAATAGGAAATACACTGCGGATATGCTCGCATCCGAGCATATATAGTAAACTAACGAAGAAGGAATCACCTTTATTTCCAATATTAGGGAATCCGCAGTTTACTCCGGGCTTAGACTCCAGAAGCTTTATACAGCTGAGAGAAAAGAAACAGGAACAGGCCTCATCATTTCTTATACAAAATAACTGGGCTTCGATCAGTGAATTGCTGGAGAGAGATGGTGCATATAGCTTATCTTTTTGGCAAGCAGCGCAACTACATCATTTCCTGGACTCCATACAGGACTCAGAGAAGTATGGTAGAGCATTAACAAAATTTGAAAAGCTATGTGTAGAACCAGGGAAACTACTACGTACACTGTCAATCTCCTACGATTTACTGATGGAACCAGAAGAGCAAGTTAAACCTCATTGGGTGGGAAAGTGGGAGAAGGACTTAGGGTTTGAGTTAACAGAAGGGCAGGTGCAGAGAATAGTGAGACTAACTTTTAAACCAGCAAGATGTACCAAGACTCAAGAGATGAACTATAAGTTCATGATGAGATGGTATATTACTCCTGAGAAATTGCATAATTGGTATCCAAGAGAAACCAGTGAATGCTGGAGATGTAAAAAAGAAATAGGTACGTTGGTCCATATTCTCTGGACATGCACAGAAGTTAAACCCTTTTGGGGAAGAGTAAAGGAGGTAATCCAGAAATTTACTGAAAATAGAATAGAGGAAAAACCAGCCCTTTTTCTGCTGCACTTGTCGGATATATCGACAAAGAGTTACGAAAACTCGATCGTCCCATTTTTGATAAATGCAGCAAAGGCTTGTATACCGAGTAATTGGAAAAAAGCACACCCCCCCTCGATAGGAGAATGGGTAAATAGAGTAGAGGAAATAAGGAGAATGGAGGAAATGATTGCATCCTCTCAGAATAGGCAGGGAAGATATAAGAAAATATGGGAGGAGTGGAGTCAATTCATAATCTCGGAAGAAGGGAAACAACTTACAATAGGATAAAGTAATCTGGAAAAACTTATTGATTGCTTTGATCACTTGAACATTGGCTATGGATGGAGGGGTGAGGGGGGGAGAGAGAGGAGGAGAGAAAAACTTATGGGGGGTTTCCCTTTTTTTTTTTTTTTTTTTTTTTTTTGGGTTTTGATAGGGAGGGAGGGAGGGAGGGAAGAGAGAAAAAATGTAGGAATATAAGAGGTAAAAAGTGGAAGAGGAAGATTAAATTACGTGTTAAAAAATGTTGTAAATTTCACTTTGAAGTAATGTTTGTATTTTGTTTTTTGTATGAATATTCCTGAATAAAAAATTTCATATTTGAAAAAAAAAAAAAAAAAAAAAAAAAAAATTTGTATACAAGTCAAAGTGTATAAAAACACAACTTAAAGCATCTCAGAAGTCAAAAGTAAGCTATTTTCTCCCAAAAGCAGTATGGCATTTTAATTTCTCCTGTGTGAAGCCTGTCTGTATGACTTTTAAAGATTTCCTCAGTATGGCTTAAGCTATATGTCTTCGGGCAACTTTAAGCAAAATGTGGTTTATTGATCCCTACAAGGTAATTTTATGTACAAAAACACCACCTCTATGCTCTATTTCAATAAGAAACTTCCTTCATAGTTGCACCACCTAAATGTGGTGCCATCCATCGACCAAAGTTGTGTATCCTGCATGGAACAAGCCTTTTGAAAATCTACAAACATTTCAGTAAAGACATAACCAATATAAGCACAATGGTTAGCACTTCCGTCTAGCAGCACTAGGGTCGTCAGTTCGATTCCCAACCTTGGCACTACCTGCATGTTTTCCCTGTGCCTGCGTGGGTTTCCTCCAGGTACTCTGGTTTATTCCCACAATCCAAAGATATGCTGGTTGGTTAAGTCGAACCTGTCTAAATTGGCCCTGGTATGTGTATGTATTCATGCGAGTTATATATGAAAAGAACTGCGTAAAATGACAACACTATATAAGTACCTGTAATAAATAAATGAGAAAAAGCATACAACGAAGACACCCCTCAAATACTCACATTTCTTCATCTCCAAGGCTCACTGTCCTCTCCTTATTGGACAACACAGATACTACAGTCTTGTTGACTTCAGTGATGCCAATGTCATTGCGGTCAACGTCTCTTCTACGTAGAAAGTCATTCACCTTGGCTCCAACCACCTTTCCAAGGTTCTTCAAGTGCTGGGTGCTCCCTGCTAAGATGCCAACCCCTGGCAGGTCAGAGTTAATCTGCCCAGGTTTTGCCAGCTGACTGAGTGAAGAGCTAGGTTGAAGCTTTGGCATGTGGGCTGTATTTGAGTTCTGGAACATGCTTTGGTCCACTGTGGGATAAAATAAAATAGCAATGTCATAATGTTAAAAAACCAAACTGTACTTGAATGAGCAAAAAGAAAACAACATGAGTTATGAAATAAAAAAAAAAGGACTGTATAGCTTATGGTAACCAACCTAATACCCTCCATTTTCTATCCAGCCCAAGTAAAACAGCTGGGCTCAGACAGGTTGCTACTGACTTTCCACCAAACCCCCAATCCAGGCTTTTTGTGTTTTGTCATTGATTTATTTTAACAGTTGGTTATGAAACAGAAAACTAGATGCTGACAAAGTATGGAACAAGAAAGTTCTGGTCTCTCAAATGACCAAAAACAAAAAAAACTAATTGACAGATTATACTCTATCCAAAATGAAAAAAAATAAGTTTTGCCTATAGTTTTACTTTAAGCAGCTTCCTAAAACATAAAAACAAAAAAAAAAAAAAAAACATTATCTTGAAATTTACAGCACATCACAGTTTGCCACATCTGCGCCTGCATTCAGCATAGGAACAACACTATTCAGATATGTAGCATGCAGATCTCAGACGCAAGAAAGGATGAGACAGTCACAATAGTTTTGTGAAAAGTAGATGATGTGTGAAAGACATTTGAACCATACATAACGCTCATCACAACTTTATAAGACCACCAGGGGGAGACATACATGTCTTACCTTTATTAGAAAACTCGGACAGCACATTTTAGAAGGAAGACATAAAAGGCAATTGAAACCCTTTGCTTTATTTTGCATTGGTTTAACAAATACAAAAAGTCGGAGCCATGTGTGTACTGTACACACAGCTAATAATACAATGTTATCTGGAATGCTTAGAACTAAAGGTCGTCTACATAAAGGAGTCACTTGAGTCAAAGACCAAATAAATATATAACTAGAGAATAATTTTTGTATTACTTTTATAATTTTATATTGAATACTCTTTTACAAAATGAATGAAGGACAGCAGTCCTCAACATCGGTGTACGTCCACAGAGCTACCACCCAGATGAGATAGTACCCAGTCAGGGACAACAGAAAGGAATTTGCAATATATCATAAAAAAGGAGTAAAGTATAAAAATGTATATACTATATAAAAGTATAAAAATGAATCGAGGTGTCGTCAATTCAGGTTCTGGCTTTCATTTACAAAGGTGACTTTGCTGGAGTAAAAAGTACACGTAAAAGAGATAGAAGGCAATCCCCCCTAGAAATACATTTTATTGTGAAAAGTATTGGGACGCCTGCCTTTTCACGCACATGAACTTTAATGGCATTCCAGTCTTAGTCTGTAGGGTTCAATATTGAGTTGGCCCACCCTTTGCAGCTTATACAGTCAGGTTCATAAATATTGTGACATTGACACAATTCTAATCTTTTTGGCTCTATACACCACCACAATGGATTTGAAATGAAACAAACAAGATGTGCTTTAACTGCAGACTTTCAGCTTTAATTTGAGGGTATTTACATCCAAATCAGGTGAACGGTGTAGGAATTACAACAGTTTGTATATGTGCCTCCCATTTTTTAAGGGACCAACAGTAATGGGACAATTGGCTGCTCAGCTGTTCCATGACCAGGTGTGTGTTATTCCCCCATTATCCCATTTACAAGGAGCAGATAAAAGGTCCAGAGTTCATTTCAAGTGTGCTATTTGCATTTGGAATCTGTTGCTGTCAACTCTCAATACGAGAGCCAAAGAGCTGTCACTATCAGTGAAGCAAGCCATCATTAGGCTGAAAAATCAAAACAATCCCATCAGAGATATAGCAAGAATATTAGGTGTGGCCAAATCAACTGTTTGGAACATGCTTAAAAAGAAAGAACGCACCGGTGAGCTCAGCAACACCAAAAGACCCAAAAGACCACAGAAAAAAACTGGTGGATGACCAAAGAATTCTTTCCCTGGTGAAGAAAACACCCTTCACAACAGTTGGCCAGATCAAGAACACTCTCCGGGAGGTAGGTGTATGTGTGTCAAAGTCAACAATCAAGAGAAGACTTCACCAGAGTGAATACAGAGAGTTCACCACAAGATGTAAACCATTGGTGAGCCTCAAAAACAGGAAGGCCAGATTAGAGTTTGCCAAACAACATCTAAAAACGCTTTCACAGTTCTGGAACAACATCCTATGGACAGATGAGACCAAGATCAACTTGTACCAGAGTGATGGGAAGAGAAGAGTATGGAGAAGGAAAGGAACTGCTCATGATCCAAAGCATACAACCTCATCAGTAAAGCATGGTGGTGGTCGTGTCATGGTGTGGCCATGTATGGCTGCCAATGGAACTGGTTCTCTTGTATTTATTGATGATGTGACTGCTGACAAAAGCAGCAGGATGAATTCTGAAGTGTTTCGGGCAATATTATCTGCTCATATTCAGTCAAATGCTTCATAACTCATTGGACGGCGCTTCACAGTGCAGATGGACAATGACCCGAAGCATACTGCGAAAGCAACTAAAGAGTTTTTTAAGGAAAAGAAGTGGAATGTTATGCAATGGCCAAGTCAATCACCTGACCTGAATACGATTGAGCATGCATTTCACTTGCTGAAGACAAAACTGAAGGGAAAATGCCCCAAGAACAAGCAGGAACTGAAGACAGTTGCAGTAGAGGCCTGGCAGAGCATCACCAGGGATGAAACCCAGCGTCTGGTGATGTCTATGCATTCCAGACTTCAGGCTGTAATTGACTGCAAAGGATTTGCAACCAAGTATTAAAAAGGGAAAGTTTGATTTATGATTGTTAATCTGTCCCTTTACTTTTGGTCCCTTAAAAATTGGGAGGCACATATACAAACTGTTGTAATTCCTACACCGTTCACCTGATTTGGATGTAAAGACCCTCAAATTAAAGCTGAAAGTCTGCAGTTAAAGCACATCTTGTTTGTTTCATTTCAAACCCATTGTGGTGTATAGAGCCAAAAAGATTAGAATTGTGTTGATTTCCCAATATTTATGGACCTGACTAACAGCTTCAACTCTTTTGGGAAGACTGTCCACAAGGTTTAGGAGTGTGTCTATGGGAATGTTTGACCATTCTTCCAGAAGTGGGTTTGTGAAGTCAGGCACTAATAATGTGGATGAGAAGGCCTGGCTCACAGTCTACACTCAAATTCATCCCAAAGGTGTTCTATTGGGTTGAAGTCAGGACTCTGTGCAGGCCAGTCACGTTCCTCCACCCCAAACTTGTTCATCCATGTCTTTTTGGGCCTTGTTTGTACACTGGTGTGCAGTCATGTTGGAAGAGGAATGGGGCTATCCCCAAACTGTTCCCACAGAGTTGGGAGCATTAAATTGTCCAAAATGTCTTGGTATGCTAAGGCCTTAAGAGTTCCCTTCACTGGAACTAAGGGGCCAAGCCCAACCCTTGAAAAACAACGCCATAATTCCCCCTCCACCAATGGTTTGTACCAGTGCATAAAGCAAGGTCCATAAAGACATGGATAAGCGAGTGTGGGGTGGAGGAACTTGACTGGCCAGCACAGAGTCCTGATCTCAACCGATAGAACACCTTTGAGATTAATTTGAGTGGAGACTGCGCACCAGGCCTTCTTATCAAACACCAGTGCCTTAACTCACAAATAGTCCAAGATTCCCACAGACAAACTCCTAAACCTTGTGGGAAACCTTACCAGAAGAGTTGAAGCTGTTATAGTTGAAAAGGGTGGGCCAACTCAATATTGAACCCTACGGACCAAGACTGGAATGCCATTAAAGTTCAACATGCGTCCCAACACTTTTGACAATATAGTGTATAAGCAAATATGCCCGTTAAAAAAGAAAAGGGCCTACTACTTAAATGCCATTGTCAAAGGTAGAAATGCGATTTTTTTTACAGGCAATACTGACTTTTTTTTTGGTTGTTTTTTGTTTTGCACGTATACCTGCATATGTATTTACAAAGCTTGGAAGAATACAGTAAATTATTTTTGTGAGCACAAAATATTTGCATATTAGAATTCCATACAGTGAAGATGGTGCTTACTACTACTACTACTACCACCACCAAGGGGTCGTATAAGAAAAATACAAAAGGCGATTAAAAAAAAAGGTGAAGGCTATTTTCAAACAGATTATTGATTTTGAGTCCATGAGGCCAGGTAGATGCTCACAGTCCAACCATTCCTAGGGGGAATATTGATGAGACAGGCCCTAATAGTTACTACTTCTCTCCTTAAGTAGACAGAATCCGATTTGCCCACCCAAATCTCCAGGGTCACAGGAAAGCTCAACTGAGCTAGCGACCCAGAACTACCACCATACTTACCTGTCTGAGTGTCCTTCATATGTCTATGGGCACCTAGAAACTAGTGTACTCAGGCGTTTGTATTTTGCTTCCGAGGTACATTTGGGAAGCGTTTAAATGTTCTATTTGCTTTTATGAAGCAGTGTTACCTCTTTATTGATGCTTTTGTCGTCCATTGCATTTTTTTTTTTTCCTCCTTACAAAACAATGTAAATGGCACTCAAATGCATCCCAAATTTATCAGCCTGATATCAAATGCAAGCCTAACCTTGAAGTCATGGAACATCTGACTTTCGAGTCTGAATCTTATGTGCATTAACCTCTAACTCCTGCTGAATCAGCCAATATTTGAGCTGTGAATGGCCCTACAAGCACAGTTGATATAACCTTTTGCCAACCACATAATGCAAATCTATGACAGCAGGGACAGCGGGCATTTATGCATCCCTGGGGACGGAGGTTTCTTTGCTGACAGCTCCCAGTCTCTATTCATGATCAGAAGCCAAAAGGACATGCTCCCAATTATGTGACCACTGTGACAGCCAATCATAGTGATCACCTTCGCCTCCCAGCATTAACCACTTCTGGACCGGAAGATTTTCCTATTTAATGACCAGGCCCTATTTTGCGATTCAGCACTGCGTGATTTTAACAGACATTCACGCGGTCGTGCGACGCTGTATAAAATGGATGTCCTTTTTTTCCCCACAAATACAGCTTTCTTTTGGTGGTATTTGATCACCCATGCGATTTTTATTTTTTGCGCTATAAACAAAAAAAGAGCGACAATTTTGAAAAACAAAAAAAACAAAAAAAAAAAACAATATTTTTCAAATTCTGCTCTATGACAATCCCAAAAAAGGAATTTAAAAATCAAAATTTAACATTTTAGGCCAATTTGTTTTCTGCTACATATTTTTGGTAAAAAAAAAAAAAAAATCGCAATAAGCATATTTTGGTTGGTTTGTGCAAAAGTTATTGCGTCTACTAACTACGGGAAAGATTTATGTCATTTTTATTGTTTTTTCTTTCTACTAGTAATGGCGGCGATCTGCAATTTTTTGCGGGTCTGCGACATTGCGGCGGACAGATCAGACCCCTAACTGACATTTTTTTACACTTTTGGGGGTACCAGTGACATTACTACAGTAATCAGGGCTAAAAATATGCACTGTTACTGTAATAATGAAACTGGCAGGGAAGGGGTTAATACTATTGGTGATCAAGGGGTTAAATGTAAGCCTAGGGGAGTGATTATAACTATGGGGGGGTTGGGCTTTTGAAATGATCATAGAGACATGCGATCATATATAGCAGGATCACATGGTCTCTGTGATCATTGCATCAGCCATCCGTTCTTCTCTGTCAGCGGGGAGAGATCGTTGGTGTCAGACGGCAATCGGAGCCGCCTGACACCCGCACTGTCTTCCCCGCTGACAATCAGGGGCGGGAGCGCGCCGCCGTTGGCGCACGCTCACCCCCTAGCTCCTCACAGGTAGATGACACCTATTAATGTGATTTTGCCTGGGAGAGACACTTTGCCGACGTAAATATACAGTGAGCCAACGGCAAGTGGTTAAAACCCACTTACAGGGTCATCAGGAGTGGAACATGGTTAATAAATCTATTAATCCAGGTGGAAAATGATTGTCAAACAGCGACTCCATCCTGTTACTAGAGGTGGGCTTGAGTGTGTTCGAGTTCCCACCTGCCCGATCCGGCCAGAAGCCGACACTGCACTCCGCTAATCACAAGCAGTGAGACATTTCCTGATCCGTGAAGCGGCAGACCAGGAAATGTCTCACTGCCTGTGATTGGTGGAGTGCAGTGTCGGCTTCCTGGTGGGATCGGGGATGTAGGGACTCGAACATGCCCAAGCCCATCTCTACCTGTTACATGCACTGACAGTTCTGTAATCATGCAATTGCCAGTGCTCCAGCTGCCTCAATGCAATAGCCAGAGGTGGAGATTTCTGTTTAGCATAGATCGAAATCAATTGATATTCTTTTGTTTATCCCACAGGCTGAATGAGATAAATCTGGCTATACAAGGATCCTAATTTGGCTGGTTTAATAGGGAGCAGCAAAATTCGATGCCACGTGTGGCCACTGTGGTTGAGCAGAAGTCGATCTACTAATTGACTTCTGTTCAACTGCCCTGTTGATATAGTTCTGCTCAATCAGAGCAACAGACAATAGGCCGCAGCGCTGATCCGTCTATTCTGATGGCGGGGGGGGGGGGGGGGGATATAATGAAACATCATGGGAGGATAACCCCATCCACATTGAATGTGTGGATGGGGTAATCATGCCAGCTTTTGTTTGTTCAAACTGACTCACGTATAGCCAGCATTAGACAGGTAACCAATCAGGCGTATATAGCATTTGAAGCAAAACAACTCCACTGATATGCAAAAAAGGAATTCACATAAATGCGGTTAGTAGTGTAAGCTGCATTACTAGAGATATACCCATGTGCTAATATTTTCATATTCTACCTTAATTGCAAACATTCTGCAAAGACACTAAAAAAATGACTGCATCGGATATTAAAATGTCTTTAAAACAGACAATTGGCTAGAAGTGTAGTTCGTTTCCCTATACAGCAGAGGTAGTGAATCAGTCAACAGTAAGCAGATTCAAACCTGCTTGGGACAAACCTAGATCTATAAAAAATAAAATAAAATGTATATATATAAGAAAAATGGGGGCAGACACAATGGACAACTTGGCGATTGTTTGCAGTTAGCGCACCCTTGATTTTTTTGTACTTTGTCCTGTCTTACAGAACAGGTCGACTGTTTAAAGTTGAACTTCACTGCATCTGAGCACCATAAACCAAAAACACACATTTTTATTTTCAAAGCAAACTACCCCATTCATCCATGTCTCCTTGCTTTATTATGCTAAGAAATGACATTGAAAAACACCCCCTTCCCGCCCTAGCATTTCTGCCTGTGGCCATCTTTACTTCCTGGAATCCATCTGCCCTTAGGTCAGGCATGCAAGCAGGAGAGTGTGCTTAGCTGGGGAAACCCCTCCTCCCTTCCTGAAGATACCTGAGATGTATGAAATAACTGGATTTTTGACTTGCCGTATACTCTATTTCTCTGATGTTCATTGACAGACACAGCTCCTGATCTTAACCATTGGGTTATACTGCCCCCTACAGGAGTAGGACACTAGGCAGAGAAAAAGTCTGGCTATGCCTATGGGGGGTATACTCCCTCTCTCTGCTATAGGTACTCAGTTTTGTTACAAGCAGTGTCAGAAGAATTACAACTCCACAGAGGGGTGGGTCCTATGTCCGTCAATAAACATCAGATAAATTGATTTCACGGTAAGTCAAAAATCCCATTTCTCTTTCGTTCATTGACGGACACCGCTCCTGATCTTCTTAACCTTTGGGACATCCCAAAGCAGTGTTAAACATGAGGGGTGGGAACAGCAAAATGAAACTCCCAAGGCTAACTATAGCCAACCAGGTAAACAGGAGCTCAACCAAAACAACTGGAGCCCACCTGAAAAAAACAATACACCCTCAAAGAGGACCAGGTCCTCTAAACAGCAGCCTGCAAAACCTTGTGGCCAAAGGATGTATCCGCAGATGCCAACACATCCACTTTATAGAACTTTGTGAAAGTGTGCACCAACGAGCAAGTGACCGCCTTGCAAACCTGCGTCACTGACGCCTGATGACGGAAGGCCCAGGAGGCACTGAGTGCCAGAGTAGAGTGTGCCTTGACAGGGGAAGGAGTAACCTGATCCCTGATGGAATAGGCCTGAATCATCGTCTGTCTGAACCATCTGAAAATGGTCGCAGAGTTAACGGACAACCCTTTCCGAGGCCCATTCGTGAGCACAAATAGTGAGTCTAACTTCCTAAAAGACTCCGTAGTTGCCAGGTACACCCTAATTGCCCGGTCCACATCCAAGGCATGCAAAACAATTTTCTTTGGATGTGTTGGCCTTGGGACACAGGGAATGCAACACAATGTCTTCATTCAAATGAAAATCAGAGACAACCTTTGGAAGGAACGACTGACAGGGGCGAAGATCCACCTTATCTCTGTGAACCAGCAAGTAAGGTGATTGACAGCATAACCCCGCCAATTCTGACACCCTACACGCAGAGGTGATAGCCACCAAAAAGGCCACCTTCTGGGACAGCATAAGCAGAGGAATCTCCCAAAAACTCTCAAAATGAGGCTTCTGGAGGACAGAGCACCAAATTTAGGTCCCAAGGCAGTAACGGAGACCGCACTGGAGGAGGAAAGTGCCGAACTCCCTGAAGAAAAGTAAGCACCAGGGAGTGTGTGGCCAAGGGCCGTTGAAAGAAGACCGCTAAGGCCGACACCTGGCCCTTGATAGTACTCAAGGCCATTTTCTGCTCAACCCCCCGTTGAAGGAAGGTCACGATCCGAGACACCGAGAAGGAGCAAGGAAGAACCCCAAGAGCCCCACATCACGCAATGTACGTCTTCCACGTACGATGATAAAGCTTACTAGAAGTAGATTTCTTAGCTTTTAACAGTGCTGGAATCACCGACTCAGACAAACCTCTATCCATTAGCACCTGGCCTTCAACAGCAAAGCCGTCAAAGCCAGCGACTGTAAAGCAGGATGGAAGATAGGTCCTAGGGACAGCAGATCCTCCCTGAGAGGCAGTTTCCAAGGAATGTCGGTAACCAGCCACACCAGATTGGCGTACTAAGCCCAACGAGGCCAGTCTGGGGCCACTAAGATGATTGGAACCCCTTCTGCCTCGATCCTGCATAGAAATCTTGGAGAAGCTTGATAGGAGAGCAGGCGTAAGTCAGATGATACTGAACCCACTGGGCCACCAGCGCGTCTGTGGCATCTGCCAGAGGATTCCGTGACCGAGCCACAAACCTCTGCACCTTTCTGTTGAGCTGGGACACCAACAGATCCACCTCGGAGATGCCCCACCAGAGACAAAACTGATGAAACCCCTCCAGATGAAGGGACCACTCCCCATGGTCCAACGCCTGCCGACTGAGGTAATTCGCCTGCCAGTTTTCCACCCCGGGAATGTGTACAGCAGAGAGGGCTGGAACGAACTGTTCTGCCCACCTTAGAATGCGGGCTACCTCCAGAGCCACCAGGACACTTCTGGTGCCCCCCTGGTGATTGACATAAGCCACGGCCGTGGCATTGTTCGATTGAATATGCACTGGACATCCCTGAAGATGATCCGTCCAATGTTCCAGGCACAGTCTGATCGCTCAGAGTTCCAAGACATTGATCGTAAGTCTGGACTCTTCCAGTGGCCAGATCCCCTGAGCTGAATTTTAGCCGAGGACACCTCCCCAGCTGGACCACTGTCCAATACAAGGGGATGAAGGATTTGCCCAGCCGAAGCGCCTAAGAACAAAGCCACCATATCAGGGACTCTTTCGTTCCCTGGCTCAGCTGGATCCAATTGTCCAGAAACTGAGGATTCTTATCCCATTTGGCCAGAATCTCCCTTTGCAGGGACCTCATATGGAACTGCGCAAACTGAACCGCCTCAAAAGGTAGACGCCATCAGGGCCAGCATCCGCATGCAAGTCTGGAGGGATGACCATCTGCTGGACAGCAGGAGACGAATTGCAGCCTGCAGTTTCTGGAGTTTGTCCAGAGGACGGAGCACTCTGGCTAAGGCAGAGTTCACAGTCAGACCCAGAGTGGATGGAACCAGAGCAGACTTCTGAAAATTCAGAATCCAGCTGAACTCCCTCAGAGTTCGTATGGCGATTTCCAGGTTTTCCAACAGAGCAGTAGGAGACTCCACTCGCAGAAGGAGGTCATCCAAGTAGCCCAGTATCGCAATCCCCCATTGGCGTAACAAAGCTAGCACCGGGGCTAACGCTTTTTTGAAGACCCGAGGAGCAGAGGCTAGACCAAAGGGTAATGCCTCAAGCTGATCAGGCTCTGCTCCCACGGCAAAGTGGAGGAAGCGGAGACCGACACATATTGGAATGGGAAGGTAAGCGTCCTTGATGTCGATAGAGGCAAGAAAATCCCCTTGATGCAGGGAAGCCACCACCATGCGAATAGACTCCATTCTGACCTTCTGCACCTGCACAAAGCAGTTCATCGTCTTGAGGTCAAGAATGGGATGCACCTTGCCTTCCTTCCTGGGGACTGTAAACAGGTTTGAGTAAAATCCCTGAAAACGTTCCAAAGTCGGAACCATCACCCTTTAAAGTAAAAGATCTTGCACCGCCCCAAAAAAAGCCTGTATGCAGACTGGGGACAGTCGCACATTGGAAGGAAGAACCTTACCGGAGGGTAAGAATGAAACTCAATCTTGTAGCCGGACCGAATTACCTCGTAGACCCACTTGTTTTTGTACCAGGGGTGTCCACAGGTCCGGGAACCAGCGAAGAACTCCCCCAACCCCAGATACGGGTGAGGGCGCACCATCATGCTGAAGGGGCCTTGTCCGCAGGTCTGGAGAAGCCTGCACTTGACTTGCCAGACCAAGTTTTTTTTTTTTATCCAAATGTCAATTTATTGAATAAACTGTAAAACATAAGTAAAAAAATTGAATTATAATTGCAGGTCTGATAATTATGCTGACAAATACATAAATTAAAAAAAATTGTACAGAATTACAATGGTTAAAAGCAGAGCTGTAAAAACTCCAATATTGTTAAACAGGGGAGTTTGAAAAAATAGGAAATAAAAGCAAGGAACTCTTTCAACACAGAATGCTTTTTTAATGCATATCTTGCAAATGAGCAAAGTGCTAGCCAGACCAAGTTAGCTTGGATTCTCCAGAGGAAGCCCCGAAGGGCTCTGATCCCTTGTCAGTCGCCCCTGAGGGATGTCACAACATCTTATGAGCCGAGAAGGAGAGCCCACGTCCGCCAGCTCAGCAAAGGCAGGGGGGAGCTACTCCCCCTCCAGGTCACAGCGCAAAAACCTAGACAATTCGGTCAGAGTCTCTAACACCAGGGCAATGGTGATATCGGTCTCAGTGCCGAACCAGCCAGGGTGTACAGAATGCGAGTCACAGCCTCCGCCTTCCTGTCAGCTGGGTCCTTAAAGGCTGGGAACTCTTCAACAGGAATCATGGTTGCCTTGTTTAATCAGGAAACCGGAGGGTCCACCACCGGTTGAACTGTCCACTTCTTAAGAAGGGTCTCCTCATAGGAGTATCGCCTAGCAAATCGCTTAGGGACCCCAAGGGGATGCTTTGGTCCTCCTCACTCTTTAGTGACAATTCTGTCAAAATAGGAGGGGAAAGGGAACACCTTTTCCGCTATGGATGGCTTGTGAGTGCCAAAGGGAACCTGCGCCTCCATCACAGCTGCAGCTGCGTCCTCCATCATTGAGATCTCAAACACAGCTACAATCAGTGCGTCCACCAGCGCCTTTTCTTACACAGTAGGGGAAGAGAGGGAGTATACCTCCTGGGACTGCCTATAGGCATAGCCAGACTTTCTGCCTAGTGTCCTACTCCTGTAGGGGGCAGTATAAACACAATGCTTAAGAAAATCAGGAGCTGTGTCTGTCAATCAATTAAAGAGAAAATTTGCCAAGGCATAGAAACCAGGAAGTCTTAGGAAATGTAAAAAGAGTTTAAAATAAATAAATACTATATTCCTATTTACTAAGGGTCCTTTCACACGGGCGGTCTGTATGTCAGTTTTTCCTCCCATCCGTTTGTGGATGAAAAACAGTCATAATGTATGTCTATGGGATTGCGGACATTAGTGGATGACCATCTGCTAACATCTGTTTTGCGTCCATTCCGTTCAGTTCCGTTTTTTGAGACGGAAGAGAACCCTATTTTTCTTCCGTTTAAAAAAACGTAACGGACGCAAAAACGGATGTCAGCAGTGTCATCCGCTAACGTCCGCAATCCCATAGACATACATTATGTCCGTTTTTCATACGCAAATGGATGGATGAAAAACGGACATACGGAACGGAACCTACAAAAGTGTCATCGGTGTCTGTAAAAAAAAAAAAAAAGTCACTGAGCGGAAAAAAAAAAAAACAGGCCGTGCCGTGTGAAAGGACCCTTATGCTAGCAGCTTAAGGATTAAAAATAGTCAATGTTGACTGAGAAAGCATTTCTATAACAAATAAGCTACTACATTTACTTTGAGCATACTGCTCATTAAAGTAATTTTATATAGAAAGAACAGAGAGAGTAAAGAAAGGATAGAAGAAATAATTCAGAGACAGAGGAGAATGTTAGAAATATAAGATTTATTATAATAGAACAAAGAAAAGGTAAGTGCACTTAATACAGACAAGGAATTTCAGCATTGAAATAATTACCAGCACAAACATGAAACTATTTGTATCTTCACCACCAGAGGGCAGTAAAGGAAAGGCGATGGAAAGCGACCTGATTATTTGCGTGATCTTCCATTTAATAAATGCGTCAATTGCAATTATGTGCAAGAACCTATAGCTATTCACACATAAGACTTAATTGATCAGTCCACCCTAAACAACTGGAGGCCTGATTGTGATTGGCTATTTGAAAGTCCAAGCACACCATTGCTTTTTACTCTGTTAATAAATATGTCAAATTAAGCAACTTTTTATATGTTCCCCATACAAATCCTTTAAATTACACACTAACACAACATCATAATGAACACATTTACGGAGGATTAATTGCACATGTTAATATAGATGTAATGTACAAAGCTGCTTTAGTAACGCTTTGAATGCCTCTCAGGCTGTGAAGATGAGTTCTAAAATACGCATAAACATAACAAAAAGTGACAAACTAAACTGGCCAGCAAAGTTTGAACAGCTACACTTCTATTCACATAAATTTGGATTGTTCCTCATTTTGCCATCATAGTCAAGTAAACATTAAGAGCAGATAGCGCCTCTTGCTGGTGATGTAGAGAAGTGCCAACAGAAAGAGGGGAAGGCATAAACACTGCTCAGGGAACGGATCCCTAATACTAAGAAACACATACATTGCAGCAGTGCTAATATGTCACCAGGAAAATACTTTTGGTCCCCAGTGCTATTAGTCAACCAATGATGTGCGTAAAGACATGGAGAAAAACACACAGATCAAAGATGCAATGATTGCATTATTTAATTAGTGCCCCTAAAACTAAGTCAATCGAAAACTGACTAGTACCATTTGGATGCACCTTGGCTGGTTTGGCAACTTGCTGCTTTGTTAAAATACTTTTAGAACCCTGCTTGGGAAAAGCTTGCTAGGATCTTGAAGTGCTGGTGTACCATTGAGTAGGGTTTATGTTATAGTTGTGAAAATTTGCTGGAACCCCAAAAGATGAGCTTTCAGCAAATTATTTTGCAAGCTGGACCTTCAAAAACACATTCTGGGGCTGCACTGCCAATTGCTTAGCATCTGTATTTTGGCCAGAACATCAGACCATGCAATGAGTATATCCTGATGTAATTTCTTCCTCTTAACATGGTAAGCAAAGCACCTCATTTTAAAAATGGAGATTCTGGTGCTGTGTAAATCTGTTTGTGACCACTAGCTATGATACAATACGGAGCAAATGAAAGTCTAAACGGAAGAAAAGTTGAATCGTGTTGGAGATTGTAGGCCAATTTTCTGAACACAAGAACAGCTTTTTTACGTATTTAGTTTGGTCACTAGACAGTTTTGATCTTTGTACATACCAGTGATATCCGAAAAAAAAAAAAAAGTGTAAAAATATACGTGCCTATAGAATTGTCTACATATAAAACATATATATGAATGTCTACTCCTAACATTGAATATATACACATGTAAGCACTGTCACAGTAGAATATAACTATGTACACAAATATGATTTTAGGCCAAAATATTGCTTGTTCAGCAAGCTACGCGAGAAAATATGCAAAAATTGGATTTTTGTACTTACTGTAAAATCCATTTCTCTGAGTTTGACGGACACCACGCTCCATAAATCATACCTACTGGGTTATATTGCCTGCTCCAGGAGTAGGACTAGGCAGAACAAAAAACACCTGGCTACGCCCATGGGCTGTCCTCAGCTGGTATATATAACCCCCCCCTCTCTGCTCTAGGTAATCAGTTTAGTAGCAAGCAGTATCAGAACTCCATAGAGGGGTGGGTGCTGTGTCAGTCGATAAACTTGATGAAATGGATTTTAAGGTAAGTACAAAAAACCCCCTCTTTCATTCATCGACGGACACATGGCTTCATAAATCATAACTACTGGGATGTCCAAAAGCAGTGCCAGAAGGAAAATGAGGGGTGGGGAAAAATACCCAAGGCTAAACATAAGAGCCCTTAACCAGGACACAGAAGCCTTACCTGAGTCACAGGAGCCTCATGAGAGGAAGCCCCCAAGGGACGTTTACAGCCCCCAGGATGATTGGAAGATCCTCACTCTTAATTCCTTGCAGGAACTGCAGAAGAAGCCTTAGTCGAGGATGAGGATACTGGCCTTACCGTGGCCCTTGGACAACTGCGGCATCTATCAGAGTACCCTGTGACCTCATCAAGAACTTCGGTATTCTTCTGTGGAGCCGAAACTGCTAAAGGAGCTGCATGTAAGGCTGTGCAAACAGAACTGTCTTAAAAAGGTGGATACCACCAGACTCAGAACCTGTATGAAAAATGGGAGAGAGAACTATCTGTGTGACAGCAGCCGGTGAGTCACGGCCTGTGGTCCCTGAACTTTGTTTGCAGAGGAAGGACCATCCTGGTCAGAAATATCAGACCTAGGTAAATAAATTCCCTGGACAGGGATAGGGTGGACCTTAGGTAGTTCAGACATCACCCGAACCTTTCCAGGAATTAAATCTGCACAAGGAGACTCAGGACCCAAAAAAACCTGAAAAGGACAAGCTTTGTCCCCTTTTCTGGGTACCTCCAAAATAAACATTTCGCCAATCTCCTTGATGCTCACCAAAGAAGTCCACGAGGCCCGAAACCAGCGAAGATGTCCCACCCCCCACCCCAATAATAGGTGAGGGCAGGCCTTCATGCTGAAGGAGTCTTGTCTGCTGGTCTGGGGAAGCTAGCTCTAGGCTTACCCGACCAAGGTTGCTTGGAATCTCCCAGGGAAGATTTAAAATATCTATTTCCCTTATTCCCTGTCCCAGAAGCACAAAATAATTTTTCTATGGGCTGAGGAGGGGGGCCCTTGTCTGCAGGGAGGCTCCTTCACTTTCCTTGACTGTGGCAAGAAGGTACTCCCCCCCCATAATACCCTAATGATGTCATCCAGGGTAGCCCCAAACAAGCGATCGCCTTGAAAGGGCAGATCAATTAGAGCTTTCTTAGAGGCTGCAGACCAATTCTTAAGCCACAGTATGCACCTAATAACCACTGCTGAAACAGAAAGTTTGGACAGCACAGGATCCGCTAAATCAACAAAAGCATTGGGGACCTGCTCACCCCCCTAGGCCCTGACGCAAAAGCTTGTCCCATTCAGTTAGGGTCTGAGACACCAGGGCTGAGGCAAAGACTGGCCGCAATGCCGAACCAGCCATAGTAAACATGCTGCGTGCCACAGCCTCCGCTTTCTTGTCAGCCGGGTCCTTAAAGGACGGAGATTCCTCTACTGGGATCATGGTTGCTTTATTCAACCTGGAAACAGGAGGGCCTACCACTGGTGGACTAGCCCACTTTTTTTAAAGTGATTCCTCAAAAGGTAATGTACAGAAAAATGTTTGGGGACCACAAAGGGTAATTTTGGTTGTTCCCATTCCTTACAGGAAAACATGTCAAAATATGGCACATAAGGAAACACCTTTGGAGTACGATGCAACTTGTGCAAACCAAACACAGCCACGTTTGTGGCTACATCGGCTGCATCCTCCATTTTTAAAATCCCACGCACTGCAGTGATAAGTGCTTCTACCAGCGCTTTTTCATTCACTGCTGCGACCATGGAGGAATCATCCTCACTATCGGATGGATAAGGGGGTGTGATAATAAATCCCCCTGGACGGGCCACGTCCACGGCGGCATCAGGTTTAGTATCAGATGAGACAGCCTGAGCAGAGGAAGGCGGGGGACGCTTCCTCCTGTGCCTTTGCCCACATGCCACTTCCACCCGGGCCACTAAGGACTGCAGGACAGCCATCAGTGCATCCACGGGAAGCTGGGGTTCAAAAGGGATGCTAGCAATGCTAGCTCCCGGTCAGTGCGGTGTACGGCGGACCCCAGTGATCGGCTCTGTGACTGCCAGGGATCAGCAGATCGGAAGTCAATGAGGGGGTCAGTGGGGGAGATGTGACCCCGAGGCTCCATAAGGAAAGGAAGACCTTGCAGTACAAACACAATCTTTTGGCACTACTAAAAGGATCCCCTCAAGGCTCAGGGTAACCATCAGCAGAGAGAGAGATAACAGTGACCCCCAAAGACTCACCCTACTGACCGGAGGAGCGCCACAAATTTGAACCTAGCATCATCATGGATGCTATCCCAGTTCATATGTCCTGGGCATAGGAAGAGGAAATGGAGGAGGAAGAGCAAACTGATGAGGAAGAAGAGGAACTTAGGCATCCCCACAAGCCTTCAGTTGTCTCCAGCATCTCCCAGACTAAGGGAAAATGGCCCCCGTGACATCATCCGGCTGCACAAACATGGCCGCCAACCGAAGACCAGCCAGACTAAGGGAGAAATGGCCATCTAAAATAAAGCTCTGATTCTACGCTGGATTCCTCTTTCTCCTAGCATGGTGGACTATGGGCTCAAAATTAGGGATGCACTGATACCCAATTTTTAAGACTGAGTATGAGTACTGATACTTTTTCTAAAACACTCGCCAATACCAATTACCGATACAAATTTTTAGTGTTGTGAAAGTTTTTTTGTACTAATAAAAAATTATTATCATAGACCAGTATGGGGTGAGGGGTTCAGGGTAGATGGGAGGTGCAGGAAGAGGAGAGGGCTCCCGCACAGGATCAGGTGAGGAGTAGATGGCAGAAGATAGTGTCAGAGGGGACCCTAGATTGCCTGGAATGAGACCTTGGATCAGAGTCTTCTGTATGGATCGAAGCTGGGGGAGCCGCTACACACGATTTGGGCAGCAGCAGAGCCTGGTCTCTTCCTGAAGGGCATCTGCTTGGCTGGGGGGTGAGCCAGCACCGAGAGGGAGGGACCCGGGGACTGGGGCACATGGGAGGGACTCAGGGACACAAACACAGCCAACGCCGACGCCCCCATTGACTTCCGATCTGCTCATCCCTGGAAGTCACAGAGCCGATCACTGGGGTCCGCCGTACACCGCACTGACCGGGAGCTAGCATTGCTATCCCTGACCCACACTTCCATCCATTGCACTACCCCACTGCCAGCCCTGCTCCTCTATCCACTGGACAACCAATCGCTCTCTACTACTCTGGGGGTAAAGACAGCCCGGTCCGGTTTAAAGGTGTCGGTTTTAGTAGTGGAGCATTTGGAAGAGTACAAGTACTCTTGCAAATGCTTGGTATTGGCACCGATACTGATATCGGTGCAATGCTAGTCAAAATGATTATTCATCCGATCTGAAATGTGGACTGATACATCCAAGTGTGTTAAATGACATAGGAACTTTGTACCTAAAGCTGAACTCTAGGCAAATATAAAAGACACAAATGAATTCAGCTCTTGATTCATTTATAAATCATTAAATGTACTCTTTGAAATACAAGCAGATAAAGTCCTTGAATTTGACTGTAACCAAGCCCTACTATATACACTGCTCAAAAAAATGAAAGTAACACTTTTTAATTAGAGTATAGCATCAAGTCAGTGAAACTCCTGGGATATTGATCTGCTAAGTTAAGTAGCAGAGGGGGTTGTTCATCAATTTCAGCTGCTTTAGTGTTAATGAAATTAACAACAGGGGCACTAGATGGGCAACAATGAGATGACCTCCAAAACAAAATGGTTTTACAGGTGGAGGCCACTGAAATTATTTTCCGTACTCCTCTTTTCTGACCTTTTTTCACTAGTTTTGCATTTGGCTAAGGTCAGTGTCACTACTGGTAGCATGAAGCGATACCTGGACCCTGTAGAGGTTGCACAGGCAGTCTAAATCCTTCAGGATGGCACCTCAATATGTGCCATTGCCAGAAAATTTGCTGTGTCTCCCAGCACAGTCTCAAGAGCATGGAGGAGAGTCCAGGAGACGGGCAGTTACTCTAGGAGAGCTGGACAGGGCCGTGGAAGGTCCTTATCCATCAGCAGGACCGGTATCTGCTCCTTTGTGCAAGGAAGAACAGGATAAGCACTGCCAGAGCCCTACAAAATGACCTCCAGCACGCCCTGGTGTGAATGTCTCTGACCAAACAATCAGAAACAGACTTTATGAGGGTGGCCTGAGGGCCCAATGTTCTCTTTTGGGGCCCTGTGCTCACTGCCCGGCACCGTGGAGCTTGATTGGCATTTGCCATTGAACACCAAAATAGGCAGGTCTGCCACTGGCGCCCTGTGCTTTTCACAGGTGAGAGCAGGTTCACCCTGAGCATGTGACAGGTGTGAAAGGGCCTGGAGAAGCCATGGACAATGTTCTGCTGCCTGTAACATTGTTCAGCATGACAATGGCATGGTGGATCAGTGATGGTTTAGGGAGGCATATCCATGGAAGTAAGCACAAACCTCTACAGGCTAGACAATGGCACCCTGACTGCCATTAGGTAATGGGATGAAATCTTTGAACCCATTGTCAGACCCTACGCTGGTGCAGTGGGTGCCTGGTTCCTCCTGGTGCACGACAATGCCTGGCCTCATGTGGTGAGAGTATGCAGTCAGATCCTGGAGAATGAAGGAATCAATACCAATGAATGGCCTCTACGCTCGCCTGACCTAAATCTAATAGAACACCTCTGGGACATTATGTTTTGGTCCATCCGATGCCGCTAGGTTGCAAGTCAGTCTGTTCAGGAGCTCAGTGATGCCCTGGTCAAGATCTAGGAGGAAATACCCCAGGTTCCCATCCGTCATCTCAAAAGGAGCATGCCCTGACGTGGTCAGGCATGCATACAAGCATGTGGGGGCCATACAAACTACTGAGTGCCATTTTGAGTTGCTGCAATGAGATTTCAGCAAAATGGACTAGCCTGCTGCATCATTTTTTTACTTTGATTTTCGGGGTATCTTTTAATTCAGCCCTAGAAGGGTTGATAATTTTCATTTCCATCAAACGATGTGGAATACTTTCGTAACTAACACATTACCCAGTCCATATCAGTATGGTATTTTTCCCCATTGAGATCGGATGTGTTTTCAAAGTGTTCCTTAAATTTTTTTAAACCGTGCATTTTTATGAATGTTTATTTACAACAAAATCAAAGCCTTACTTGCCACTCCACCACCTTCTGAAATATATCACCCCAAACATAACTTATATTTGTTTGCAACAGCTAGTGAAACTATATTATAGGTACTTGGTGATAAAACACATTCTGGATGATATCTCCTTTTCCTTCATAAAAACACAATGTAAGTTAGCAAGCAATATTCCTAGCTTGGAATTATCAACATATTGGGATCGAAAAAAGGGTGTCCAAACTATGTCAACTGTCCCACCAAGGTATGTTTTCCAAACAATAAGTACAGTCTTAGTTAAATGTATACAAGCCACAACTACTCAATTTACCCTAATCAATAGGTGAAAGAGGCCTTCCCAATATAAAGACCTAACATCAAGTAAGATATATACTGTACGTTGTTCTTTAAAAAGTGATTTGGCGAGTCTGGGCTTTGGGTGTGTCCCTGCACCTTTGAGGATAAGGCTACCTAAAAGGCAAACCTAATCTCTTTTCATTGCTACATATACAGTATGCCAATTGGGAGCCAATTGGGAGCTCTGTTAAACCAGCATTAGAGGTCACACTTTGCAGAGTACCTTTGGCACAGTGATGTGGCTTTACATTTGTTTGCATATGTATGTGATCAAAAACCTCAAAAACGATAATTGTTAAACCGGTTTAGAATATTTTTTTTGGCTGGCTTCCTAGCAAGTGTGCTGAGATTATTTTGAACTGTTTTACAAAAAACAAAATCTCTCTCTGCTAACTATGCTTCTAAATACATTATGTAAATCGCATCCATCTGCCCCAGTCAGGGCAGTGCTGCCCATGAGGCAGAGTTAGCATTCAGGGAGGCACGGTGGTGGGCAGCACTAAGGTTTGTTCATAACGGACACTCCATCTTCAGTACAGCTCAGTAACATTAGGCCTAGTAAACATGCTCAGAGTTATGCCTTGTACACAAGATGAAAGTATGGGACGAATGATCTTCCGTTTTTTTTTTTTTTTTTTTGCATGCTAGTCTCATATCAAAATAGGCTACTAAAGTCACAAAAATTCTCGTAAGACAGAATACAACTTCGGGAAATGCTGTAATATATTATTTTGTCTTATAATGTATTTTTTCGTTTCCAAGCATGAGTGGTCTTGGTCACACAATTTTTTTCGTACAAATACTATACTAATTACACAAAAATGGTTTGTTCCATTATTGTATGAGAAACATCTGCATGCTTGTCCATTCCAATATTATCACATGAACTGTCGTGCTCTCGAAAGCTGTGTACTAATGATCAAATTATCGGACGATCACTTTTAAAATGGAATTTTTTGGCCTATTTTCTCATAGTGTGTACTAGGCATTACTAAGCTCCCTGTCCAGCAGCTGCGTCTGTGACACAAAAATGCATGGCCACTTTTGGCAGTATTTGCCTCCCGCCACAGGCGTGAAACGAATCACTTGTTGTCCGTCTGCATTTACACCTAAAACCTCCTGTCCATAATGTATATACTGATTAGGTTGCTAGTCTGTGTCATAGAAGCAACATAAAGCTACACACAACAAAGCTGTTCAACACTTCTCTTGGTCTTGGTGAAGCACATGTAATTAATACAAGGTTGACTAATGTGAAAGATTAAGTCAAATCAATTTTCTTATCTAAAAAAAGGGCAAAAAACAACTTTTTGATATCCAGTCAGATATGTATCACAGCTGCTTAATGATGACATCTGGTAAAGAATGGCCACATCAATTGCTCTTTTTGCAATTTGGGTTTTAGGCTAAATTCTCAAAATCAGGACATTTGTGATACGGCATGTTAAAAACATGATAAACATTATGGTCACATTGTAAAGCACTACATTTAGTCTTTTGCCCACAAATACAGTGAACACAAAAATTTACTGTAATCGCTTCTTGCACCAGGTGCACCTATGGGCTACCCAATACGTTGAGAAGGTGGATGCCAGCTAGACAGAAGTAAATTGGACAACAAGTTTGGTTGTGGTATAAGTTGCTATACAATTCCCCGCTTTTTTTGTAGGGGGTGTGCCGAGTGTGTGGTGGTTAATACTACTGTATTAACCTGAGTGTAGATCAGTTCTGGGGGCAGGTACAGAGGGGAGACAATGCTTCTCCATGTGTCTTCTGCATTGAGCCGACTTACATTACAGGTTACAAGGCCCAGTGCAGGGGAAGCATAAGAAAAAGCGTTATAGATACATACAATATAAATCACCACTATGAATAAAGTGTCCAGTGCATCCTATGTGTCTTCCTATTAAATGTGCAATACTAAAAGATAATACAAATAAATAATAAATATTTGTGCTGAAGACGTCATCACGACGAAACGTACGTAGAGCGTCATCGCGTCACATCCGCCTAAGTGGAACGCACATCCGCCCTGTGGAACGCACGGCGTCCCGGAAGTGCGCTATTATTGCTTTCTATGCCATTACCCTCTATTCCCTTTGTGAGTACCTAATTTTTATATACAATAAAGTATTTTAAAACTTAGCAGTACTACTCTATGTGAGCCTTCTTCCCCCATATATCGATACACCTTCGGACCCTAACATCAAGGAACCTGGTTCACAAGATTTGGGTAGATAATCGGACCACCCAACCACTTTGATGGCCAGTGGAGGAGATCCAGGATTATAGACAAGGCCTGACACCCCTGCAGGGGTACATAGTTCTGGTGAGTGCGGTCCAAGGGGTGCGGGGAGCACTGAACGGTCACCATATACCTGAGCACCTTTAATATTTCATCAGAACACCTGCACTCAAGTCACCTTTTTTTGCCAAGTTTTTTAGGAAATTTTCTTGCATTGTGGGACTATTTGTTCCTTCTTAGGTGTAACGGACTTATTTATTCTTGTATCATTGCTGCTATAATATTTATCTACCTATTGTGCACCTTATTTAAGTCATACTTTAAGCGGATCCATTTTTATAATTTTTATATTTTTTATGTTTTTATATATTTATATTTATTTTTATTCTGTACAATTCACCCCTTTTTTTAATTCATACATTTCATCTAATTTTCTCATCATACCAATTCTCACTTATTCTATATCCACTTTTCAGCACAAATATTTATTATTTATTTGTATTATCTTTTAGTATTGCACATTTAATAGGAAGACACATAGGATGCACTGGACACTTTATTCATAGTGGTGATTTATATTGTATGTATCTATAACGCCTAAATTTTGGACATATAGAAACATCAGCAGTTTTTGGCAGCGCCATACACCTTCCCCCTCCTTTCTCTTCATTCTCACTATATTCCTAGTAATATAGTATAAAGGTGGGCTGCAGCCAATATTAAATACCAGGAATCTAGAATTATCCTAAGCGCGGATTTGTTTACATTTCATAAGAAAAAGCGTATTTCCACTTATCTCTACCCCAAACACAAGCATCATTTCACTAAAGTCTAGCCCCAACATAGGCATAATTCTATTAAGTAGTAAACCAACAAAAACCTAATTCTACTAAGATCTACTCCTACATAGGAATAATTCTACGAAGATCTACTCCAAAACACGCATAATTCCACTAAGGTCTACTCCCAACACAATCATAATTCCACTAAGGTCTACTCCCAACACAATCATATTTCCACTAAATTCTACCACCAACACAAACATAATTCCACTAAATTCTACCACCAACACAATCCTAATTTCACTGAGGTCTACACCCAAAACAATCATAATTCCACTGAGATCTAACCCCAACACAATCATAATTCCACTTAGGTCTACTCCCAACACAATTTCCACTAAATTCTACCCCCAACACAAACATAATTCCACTAAGGTCTACCCCCAACACAAACATAATTCCCCTAAGGTATACCCCCAACACAATCATAATTCCACTAAGTTCTACTCCTAACAAAATCATAATTCCACTAAGGTCTACCCCCAACACAAACATAATTCCACTAAGGTCTACCCCCAACACAAACATAATTCCACTAAGGTCTACCCCCAACACAATCATAATTCCACTAAGGTCTACCCCCAACACAATCATAATTCCACTAAGGTCTACCTCAACACAAACATAATTCCACTAAGGTCTACCCCAACACAAACATAATTCCAACAAATTCTACCGCTAACACATACATAATTCCACTAAATTCTACCCTCAACACAAACATAATTCCACTAAAGCAACCAATAGATTGTGAAATTTTTCTCCTTCTACCATGGGTGGAAGGAAAGAAAGTCGCTTGATTACCCCATCAACAATGACTGTGGGGGAATCAAGCAATTTTCTTTCCTTCCACCTGGAATCTCCCCCCCCCCCCCCCCGCAGCACTATTGTGTTCTGCCGGCGGGGAGCCTTCCCGGCTGACAGAACACAATGGAATTGATTTACTAAAACTGGAGAGTGCAAAATCTGGTGCAGCTCTGCATAGAAACCAATCAGCTTCTAGGTTTTGTCAAAGCTTAATTGAACAAGCTGAAGTTGGAAGCTGATTAGCTACCATGCACAGCTGCACCAGATTTTGTACTCTACAGTTTTAGTAGATCAACCCCAATGGCTACTGATAGCCACCAGCAGTAATCGCACGTAAAAAAGTCTGATCGATGGATCGACTGGGGTACAATCAGCCTGCCCATACAAGGATCAAATTTAGGCTGGTCCCTGCAGAACTGGCCGAGATTTGATCCATCTATGGGCGGCTTAAGGCCTACCCCCAACACAAACATAATTCCACTAAGGTCTACCTCCAACTAAAGCATAATTTCATTAAGGTCTACCCTCTACATGCTTTACTATGCAGCTCTGCAATAACAGTCTAGAAAGGTACCACCCAGTGCACACTAAAGAGGACTAATAAAACAGCAGACTTCCCTGGCCGTTCTCTGTAATCTGGCAATTTTTGGTAGACCCTCTCTGTAAGGCCCCTTTCCCACTTGTGCGAGGTCTATGGACCTCAAGTCGCATCAAAGTTGGACAAAAGTAGTGCAGGGACTACTGTGAAGTTGCACAGATAGGAATGGTACTCATTGGAAATCATGGGGTGCGACTTTGCAGTCCCAAGTCACAGGAAAAGTCGCACAAGTGTGAAAGGGGCCTGACAATGTCATTCTGTAACTGTGTGGTAGTCTCTCTGTAACTTATTTATTTTTACATACAGCAGTCTCTGTATTACGGCAGCTTTTTTCTGTAACGTGTTAGTGGCAAAGTGGCAATGCAGATTCTTAATCCCTACAAGGGCCTACATGAACCAAAGATTATAGCCGAATCCCATGCAGATAAAAAGCACACCCTTTCATCCAGCTATATATTAAGAATAGTGAATTTATACACAGAACGATCATAAATGCCTCAATCCCACTTAATATCAGCCTTCTAGAACCTCTGCACAGCAGGACTCGGTGTGGAAGAGCCAATGACAGAATGCAGAGCCAGTCAGGGATCCCCACTGTTTTGCACAGCTCACATACATACAGGAGGGTAGAGCATATTGATTATCTATTTGATTTGCTGCAACCTCATCATTGTTCAATCACAGGCTGGGGTAGCCCTGAACTAGGCTGTATTGCTTAACTGCAGTAGAGGCTGCAGAGATCCAGGACCTGCCTGAGCTCTTTATTAGGGGCATCTGGATTGCAGGACATGACTGAGAAGAGTTAGAAATCCTTACTGACACAGCAGGGCTTCTCATGTATGATTCAGGTAAGGTAGCCCAATCTTCATATGTATGCATGGTAATCAGTGGTGGCTAGTGCATAATATACTTTGGGGGTGGCCCACAGCCCCCCCAGCCAGCCAACCACAAACCCCCCTCCCCCCGCTCTAACAATCGCCTGTCAGGCCCCCGCCAGCCCCTGCACTTACCCCATGCAGGTGGCGTCTTCACCCCTGCGTCTCTTCTGGAGTCCTGGCAGTCGATTTAACTCACGGCCAATCAGAAGTTAGGACTCGCGGCCAATCGGGTCTTAGGACTCCCGAACTCAGGACCCGCTTCCTGATTGGCCATGAGGAGAAACAGGGAGACATTAGTGAATAATAATTTGCTGTCACACAACTGGGTGGGCTGTGGGCGCAGGATCCATTGGAATCCATGCGTCCGGCACCCTGCATGTAGATTAGGGGCCTAGGCACATGGATTAGGGGGGGCGGCACCCCTGCGCCCTGTATGGACGGGCCGCCACTGATGGTAATAGTTACAAAACATGATTAAATAATTAAAGTAAGTAAAAAATACTGACAAAGCCATTCCTACTGTAGTGCATCTCCAACGCAATATTTGAACACATAGGCTGGAGGTAAAAATCTCCAATATCAAGTGCAATGCTTCCTAGTTCTTTTATACTATTTTTTTTTTTTTTACAGTACAGAAAATATATTACTATACATCTGCTCTGGACATGATATCACCAGTATGTACAATCAAATCCAACTGTCATTGTCGGAAACCCACATAAAGGCTTTTTTAATACATCAGTGCAAGGAACTATGACAACGTGCAAAGTGCAGTAACCCATAGCAGTCAACCACATTAGACCTTGACCTGGTTTAGATAAGGGTTTCTCAGACCTGTCCCATAGGATTACAGCTCGTTTTTCCTGATCTTTTCATGGAATTAGGCTGGGTTCACACAGTTTCCCCGCATCCAATTCGCATGACAGGAGAATGGGACTGGCTCTCAATGGAGCCGGTTCACACATCCCTGGGGTGGCTGCGGAGCGCATGGCACAAGGGTCCTGTGCGTCTTTGGCTCAGTTTCAGATCTGAATTCAGGCAAACATTTGGGTCCAATTTGTCCCTGAAACAGAAAACAGGGCCGCACTGGTGTGAACCCAGCCCTACATGTATAATGATTACAGGTCTTCATTTCAGCTTAGATTATTTATGAGCAAGTCGGGAAAACATGACCTAAAGAAAGGTTTGGTAAGCACCGGTTTAGTCTAACCAGAGCAATAGTAGATGACTGCCAATTGCTTGTTATAGGTTACTGCTCCCTGCCTTTAGCCATATTTAATACGTCCCAAAAGTACCAGATGCCCAGTTATGCTGGCACTATGTACATATAGGGTAGTAACAGTGCATACTCCCCTTAGATCACAAACATAACTTGAGAATAACTGTATGCCACCAACTCTTCACTGGTTCACACAGCAATCTCATCGTCCAGACTGTCTCCCAGCATGTCTCTATGTAACACGTGTGCCAGCCTTCCACCATCATCCTGCCAGGACTCTCTTTCATCGCTCTCATCTGTGTTGGACTCGTATTCCGATGCTATGCCAGACTCTCTGAATCTGTACAGCTCCAGACTACCCAGCAGTTCCCCCGATCCCTCCCCCTCGCCGGGCACAAAGCGATAACACTGCACCTTCACTAGGCAGTCTGTCCTACCTAAGGGGCTACCCAGCTGATATGAAGAATCAGGATCTGTCAATGGGGGTAAATCATCAGGCTGAGGTGTTGTTGCGTCACAAATCACCGACAGGACACTGGGACGGAAAGTAATTTCCAGAAGACTGTCTTGAGATCCCACTGCAAAAGACAGAATGAAAGATAATCACCATTCAGACATTAGAACCTGTTAAATATTATCTGCTGATTCTGCTTACTAATGCTAATACTAGGTTCATACTTGCGCGCGTGGTCCTGACCCACAGGCACAACGTACTGCTCTTTCGCAGACGAAAAAGGGCGCCATTAATTCTTAAGCATCAACAAATGCAACGTGTTTCTTTGTGTGCCAAATCCCATGGTGCGGTGCGATTTAATAAAAAAAAAAGTCTGGGACTTCTTTCCCCGCATTCCTCGTGGGTACAACAGCCAATTTAAATAAATTGGCTACTGCACCTGCGACATATGGGCTTAAGCGCACCACATATGTGAATCTAGCTTTAGTTTACACCTGGGTTGCCCTTTGAAAAGAGATTGGCAGGGGATCGCTTTTCAGACAGTAGTACGGGTGCATTTGACAGTCATTCAGGAGGTAACACAGGCCAGGTATATTTATTCATGCCTCAAAGCAAAGGATTACAGCCATGGTATGTGCATGATCCCAGAAACCCATATATTTATGAAGAATTTACTTTTGAGGTAACCCAGAGAAAACCACGGTACAAAATATAAAATTATGGGGTATTCGGGTATAGGGGGTTACGCCCCTTTGTAACCCTTATTTGTATTAATGCTAAAATCAAACACGTATAAACCTACATATGGATATAAGGACATACGGGTTTCTAGTATTATGAGTAGGATTTGGTGTCCCCACTATTAGCCCCTGGCATCCCGGATACATATAAAATTGGTCATGTATGTGACCCCATCTAGCTGCCTTTGCAGCCTTGTACGGGGGTGATAAAATTGCGGGGGGGGGGGGCAGTACGGGGGTGATAAAACTGCGGGTCAACCCCCTTTTTTTTTTGGAAACAGCAAAAGTCAATGAGCCCCAACATAACCCAATGACACCACAGTACAAACTGTGACAAACAAAAAATTAAAACAAATAAAATCCAAGAGGGATATAGGTAACTATTGGGGTTTTTCTCCCCAGCTTCCAATCAAATACCCAACTTGGGGGAACTAATACATTAAGAATTGAGCAGCTAATGTTCTTGGGTGTAAAAAAATATAAAAATACATTTTTATGATTCTTATACAAATAGTGTTGTGATCATATTATTGCATATAAATAAGCCTGTAAAAACGGAGACATCCATGTTTCAGCACCATGAATCTTTGCAGGCAATGAGAATAAAAATGGTTCATGCACCCTGCTAATATCTCAGTGAATACATACTAGCATTTTTTCCAGACAGCTTGAACTCCAATTCTTGCACCTGCTTCACTAGTAGGGAGATGTGCTGCAATAGATCCTTGTTCTGCAGCAGTAGCTGGTGTACTCTGGCCTGAGACTCCAACCTGGCAGCCGCCTCGGCAGCCAACTGGTCCTTTAGCAAATGTACCTGGTGAAAAGAAAATGGTGCTCAGACCGGTAAAGGACTTCTGGCACATAATAAACCCTTATACCTCTGCCTAACCTCACCTGAGCCACAGCCACTTGTGTTTGCTGCTGTTGCTGATGCAGTTGTTGTTGAAGGAACTGTATTTGATGGTGGACAGAGAGGGGAGTCCCAGGGGATAGCTGACTTCCGGAGGGTAATAACATCTTAGGAGAGGCAGTAATCATTTGATCCTGTAGGGAAGGCAAATTATAGTGTACAACATCGAACGGAAAGACAAGTCATTGGCCAGGTAATATCAGACCCTGAATACAACTTATTTACCTTTTACTGTTCACAGCAAGAGAAAACTATTCTAAAACGAAAAGTTATTTCTAGGAAATTACAATGAAGCATTGCTTCATTCCCTACTGCTAATGTAATAGAAACCAGTGGTCTGTCTGTTCAAAGTCTAGCATGGATTCCCATGTGAGTGCCGGTTCACACATATGCGATGTCAGACAATGCATGTGACTCAAGGAGGGAGGCGTGCCGTCATTGCGTCATCGGCGGTCCGTGCTGCAGCCGGACCCGATGCACCCAGAGATCCTCAGCCTGTAACTGTTTGATAATCTGCTCGTAACCGTTCAACTTAACTGTAAGTGCAAGTCTATACACAATAAATTGTTTATAAAGGTAATGCACTATCAGTCCCATCTGTTCTTTCATGTGCATTGGAACATCGTGGGGAGTATACTCTACTCACCCTAAGGAATAGGAGACATACGTTGGCTTGTACAGAGGGAAGAAAGTGGGAACGATCCTATCCATCCATTGTGTTAAGGAAGCATCCTCATGCCCAAGATATTTAGAGGCTTGATTGTCTCTTACATCTGGTAAGAGGCTTGTATTTACCTATCACCCGGGTGACCGTGCACGTGTGCAGGTGGAATTAGGACACTGGCTTTATCTACATGTGAATCATTATTATCAGGCACTTACCTTCTTTCCGCCGGGTAAGGAGGCATTTCACCAGGTGGAGGGAACACCTTATCATCACCTTGATTTATATTTGGATTCTTTTCACCATTTCCCATTACTTTGGACCACATTATTTAATGGACTTTCATTTTAGTGGTTTATTTGTTGGAGTCACATTGAATGTTTTTTAAGACTTCATTTATTGATTTAACACTTCATTCACCCATCACTGTGATATTTGGGTTTTCATCCCTTATATTTTTTATATATTGTTTAATATATGATTTTTTCACCAATTTAGAAAAGCGCACCATCACTTTTAAACAATGCATGTGACTCACAATGCACTGCTGTGCAAATCAAATGCGATGTCTGTGCGATGCAAATTCAGCCATGCAGACTGCATGGGTGAATTCGCATTGCATTCAGACTAAAGTCGCACAGGACCCTTTTTTTGGTCTGCATCAGAATTCACACCTATGCGCTCTGATTCCTGTCCGAATTGACAGATCGCACTGCGATATGCGAACTAATCTGGGGGTGTCGTTAACTTTGTATTGACACTCCCAGCAGTTTGCATATGGCAGTGTCAACTGCCTGTGAGTCGGGGGCGATGCAGTAGACTCGCAGGGTTCCCGCACTGCACCAATGTGAACCGGCACTTAGTCAGAGGAAAGCTCTAATAAAAGAAGATCAGCTGAGTCTCATGGGTTGAGGATGGGGATGGGGAGAAGCAATGTTTATATTTTCAGTACTCCGATAAATATAATTTTGAACGGTTTTCCATAATAAATAATTTATCTTTACTTCGTTTTTTTTTTTTTACTGCCTCTAAACACCCCTTTATTGTGGTGTCTATGCGCACATAGACTTTTAGCAGCATTTAGGCTAAGTTCACATGTAGGCGTTTTGGGGCATTTTTCTGCTCTAGAATCAGTTTAAAAAACGCCCAACAAGACAAATCCTATTCATTTCAATGGCCCCTGTTCACATCTGAGCGTTTTGATGTTTTAAGCAAAACGCCCAACGCTCAAAAAAGTACACAAGCTTCTTTTTGGGCAGATTACAGGTGTCTTTATTTTTTTCCATTGGTCACTTGTCAACCTAAAAACGCCTGCACAAAAACGCCTGAAAAAACGTCCATAAAAAAACCTGTAAGTAGCAACGCCTAGATGTGAATGTAGCCTCAGTGGCAGGAGTTTAGAGGCAGGAAAAATAAAAACCCTCTGCCAGTGCGTCCAGGAGAAGCAGAGTTAAGGAAGAAAAAACACTTGACGATTGTTAACGTGCCTAAATGTGTCAGCGTTTAGCGCTTGAGCATTAATTCATTTTAATGGCCAGAATACATTTTTTATTCTGGCCAATGAAATGAATTAAAGCGATTTGAAACCGTGGCAATAAAAATAATAAAAAAAAACAAAAAACCCTTTCCCCTGTAAGGCAATTACATAATGCGCTAGTATGCATTGCATACTAGCACATTATGAAATACTTACCTTAGAACAAAGCCCTTCAGCGGCACATTGCCATTGCTGACAGGGCTTCCATCCTTTTTTTTTTTTTATCTACTTAAAAATAACTAGTTTTAAACCAATTTGCAGGATTTAAAAAGCTGCTGCAGGTAATGCAAAATAGTTCATATAATTGGATAGCTTATGCTTGCCAAGATGCAAATGAGAACTACCATTTTGGTACAATGTATTTGAAATATTATTTCCTTCCGCACTCTCTATTCTCTCATTTAAGATGGGTACTAAATCTTACAGGAAGGATATGGAGATGTGATCTGTATCCAGGTAGTCATTATATATTCACAGGCAATTCAGCAGGGACTATGCCTCTCTATCGTTCCTCTGGGAGAAGGTGTGCACTTGTAAATTTTAATCAAAGCTTAGAAGTACAGATGGAAAAATAGAGTTTGAATATTCTCTAGAATAGTTTATCTAGATTAAAACAGGCTGGGGGTTTGGATCTTGTAGGGACTGCCTAGCTTTAAGCAAAGGAAATAGACACTTCAATTTATTCACTTGCAAAGTAATTTCTTGTAGATGTGCCAACATTCCAACTGTCAGCACACAGCCCACAGAGTTTCATCTAAAAAGGCTAGAGGAGTAGGTTTTGCATACAGCAACCAGACTTAAGTTGCTACTTAGTGTTGGTCCCTATGAATGTAGGTAGGCAGCACTGTGATATCAAGTGTTCTACAAAGCTAAGCATCAACAGAGATACAGCTGGCATTTGATTATAAGTTCTCATGCACACAGGATGGTTTTGCAGCTGCTGTTTGGGGCGTCTGGCTTTTTTTTTCCTGCCTCGAAATGTCCCTTTATTGTTGTGTCCATGCACACAGACTTTTAGCAGCATTTAGTGGCAGGAGGGTTTAGAGGCAGGAAAAAACCTTCTGCCTGTGTTTCCAGGAGCAGCAGAGTTAGGGCAGAAAAAAATGATCGTCAACGTACCTAAATGCGTTTAGTGCTTGAGCGTTAATTTTAATGGCTAGAATAAATAATTTGTTCTAATGAAATTATTTAAAGAAGAAGTTGTAATCCACGGCAGTAAAAAAATACTTTCCCCTGTAAGGCAATTGCATAATATGCTAGCATCCCATACTAGCACATTATAAAATACTTCCCTTAGAACCAAGCCCTTCAGCAGCGTGCTGTCACCTCTGACAGGGCTTCCATCTTCCCCCGGTCTTCCTTCTGCATTTGTGGGCTCAGGCTGTACAAATGGCCGGAGCAGTGATGACGTCACTCACACGCATGCCCATAGGAGCCCTCGGTTCTAGTACACAGCTCTGAAGGTCCGGCATAGTATGCTAGACTTTCAGAGCACACGAGCCAGTGAAGTCACCTGCTGCATCCAGTGTGAATATTTCTTTTTTTTTTTTTTATTCCAAACATAGTGAATTTTTCTTAAAGTGGAGTTCCGGCCTATTTTGCAACTTTAGTGATTCCTGGAGTGCTCGCTATGCTAATCAACAATTGGGCATTTTCATTTTTTTTTTGGGGGTCCCTTACTTTATTTTCAGGGCATTTTTGATTGTACTTCCTCCTTCTCCCCCCTCTGTGGCCACGGCCAACGACATCACTTCCGCCTTTGCATTGCATCCTGGGAGCTGTTTGTCATCACTCCCAGGAGGCTGCAATCAGGAAGAACTCCCAGAACACTCCCTGGAATCAGGAAGAAGGACAAAGCAGATTACACTGTGGCTTCAGATGCCCACGTCTAAGATGGCCACGCCCAGACAGTGTTTTTAAAAGTAAGATTTTGACTACAATCCAATACTGTACACCTTGTAAGTATGAGAATAGCGGTTCTGTAAAGGAAGATGGATTAGTATTATAGGGGTATTTTTAGTTAAAAAAAGGTATTTGAGGCCGGAACTCCGCTTTAAATGGTGCATATTCATTTTACCTACAGGTAAGCCTTATTATAGGCTTACCTCTAGGTAAAAATCAGAAAGCGGACCTAACTACTGCTTTAACGCTAAAGGGCTTGATGCCTGTAAATGCGCCTAAATGCTTGTATAAGCGCTGAATACTTTTACTAGTGTCAGACATTTTTTTCTGCAAAAACCCTGCTGTCTTCTAGGAGAGATAAAAATAAAGTTCTGTGTGCATGAGGCCTAAATATAGGTCATCATTTGTGATAAAAATAAAAGTACTGCATGAATACCATACAAAGTAATGCATGCAGACATAGTTATCCTAAAAAAAGGATAACAATACTGCACCATCATTGCTGCTCCCTTTTTGTTCCATAATCACCTTCTACTACAAGTATTATGTGGATACTGCATGTTCATGGGCCACTCAACACTGACGGTCTCCATCTCAGCAAAGAAAGCCCTCGAATGTGTCTCCTACTTGTAAGGAATCCTCCTTGCGAAAGTTCAAGCATGGAAGTAACCAGAACTAAAAAATGTATCTGTACATCATAAAAACTTTAGCATAGAGAAGCACAATATCTACCTGAGCCTTCTTGTCTTCAGTACGATCGCTCTCTCCATTTACAGCGTCTAGATCAGTCACTCCGCGGCTGAATTTTGGAGCCTGTCCTCCAGGCAAAGGACTGTCCAGAGCATCAATGTCAGTCTCATCAGCATTGTGATCTACACTGGCAACTATTTGTGTCACTGAAAATCAAGAAAAAGATAAGAGCAAAGAAATGTTAAGAGGACATCCTCGGCCTGATGGTTACAAGAGATGTGATAGATTCCTATACTGCAACAATCAGGAGATTACTGTCCTTTAGAGAGCAACAGTACTGGTCGGAAAATATTGGCATAAATAGTCGCTCACCAGTGCCTTTTCTGCTGTGGAAAGGAACTAGCCACCACAATAAGGCTGGCCATACATTATACAATTTTCCTTTTAGATTTAGCAAAACCATATAAATTGAGGTCACACCAAAAACTTTAAATTAGTATGCAATCAGGCAGGCACTACAAAGGAAATTGAATAGGAAAATTGTATAATGTATGACTAAGCCTTAGCTTCATCCACATGAGGAGACTGCAGCATATCAGACTGGCAGAGGTCTCACTGGCCATCACTGTAGGTGAGACGTCTAAAGGTCTGGCCAACTAAAAAGTTACAGAAGCCACAGCACATTCATGCTAAACAGAACAATTACTTATGACTGGATTAAATTTTAAAGCAGTCTAAGGCCCAGTACACACCAGGACCAGGACTCAGAGGTCCTCTGAAGACGTCATGCGCTCTGACGAAACGCGCGTCAGGTGGAACGCACGCCGCAAGCCAGGTGGAACGCAATCCGGTAGCTACCGCTCTCCACACTACAGGCATCATTACACCGGGCGCGATTTTATATTATTTATCTGTACTGTTTGATCAGTTACACTAATAAAACCTTATTAACGGTACTGCACCATCTGGAGCTATTATTTTCTCCCTAACCGGACTGGAAGGACCTCTTTTATCCAGGAAGGGGATTTCGGTTTGTGGGGGACTACAAAGCCCAGCAGTCACCATTCCTTTGGCCGAGAAGGCCACCAAGCTTTACAGGTCTTTTTGCCATAAGGTAATTTAGACCCACCATTTCTGGTGAGTTCACATCTTTACTTTTTCTAAAGCAACTTCATTGACCGACCATTGGACCATTGGAGGATCCAGCACTGAGCACTTGCACTTTTCTTTTTGCACTACATTGTAATCAATTTTCACTACAGTCACTTATGAACTTTGATTGGACTTTATTTGGCACTATTATGCACTTATATGACACTTATGCGATTTGATAATTTATACTGTATGAATATTTATTGGGTTTACATTGCAATATTTATATCTAGTCTATGATATTTTAGCCACGTATTTATATATTTATTTACTGATTTTATATAACATGTATAGATTATCCTGATTCCCCATTAGCAAGCGCTATATAATCCTATATATTCTTGGGGTTGTTTCATCCATTCCTTACCTATTTTATAGCAGCTGCTACCCTCCCTATAATCTCACACACATAGTATTCCCTCCAAATAGGCTTTCCACAGGCGCGAAGAATATACTCCCTTGAGTATATATATTTTCTATACTAACACAAGCAATGTTAATGTGGCATTCTCTCCCACTGTGCTATGGTTTTCTGGACAGGGGAAATCCCAAAGCCAGAATACACTGATTAGTGCTCACAGCCATTGGCTGCAGCCGATAATTGAATGGTGGTTTATCAGCATAGAAAAGTGACGGCAGAAAAAGACCAAGTAGCCCTTTGAGTCTACCCATTTTTATAAAAAAAAATTGAGGGTTTTTTTTTCCCCCCATTAACTTTATTGTCCGAGTATAGATCTCCGTTTGTCCCAAGCATGTTTGAAGCCATTTACTGCTAACGGTCTTAATACTTCTGCTGGTAGTTTATTCCAAGCATCAACTACACTTTCAGTAAAATTATACTTTCTAAGATTCGTTTATAAACTTTCCTCCAGTTAGGTTGAGGTCATGCCCCTGAGTTCTTGATTTTGGTTACAGATCGAAAATACTGCCCTCCTTGGCTGGGCCAGATATATGCAATAAAGAAGACACTTCTGCCTAAGCTGCTATATCCATTCAGGGTTCTGCCTGTTCCAGTCCCCCCACATGTCCTGCGCTCCTTGTAATGTCTTCTCTTTAAATTTGTCTGGGGCCCAACCAAACCACGGTTAAACAGACACTTACTCTATAAGCCCAAGGACAGTTGGGGATGCTGAACATCACCTACTACTATAAGGCAGCCCAGATAGCTCCTCTTTTCCAACTGTTTGCAAGAAAAGGCCGCACCCCTTTGGTCCTTCATTGATGTAGTAGAGGCAGACCCGGTCCCGCTCCTCTCTATATCCTGGCTCTCGTCACAAATCCGGCCTAAACCTTTAAACCCTGCCTTATCCTAAACCTTTGCGGTATGGGACTCTATAAAATATTCAGCACAAATAATATCACTGCACCTCCCTCTTCTAGAGATATTTAACTGTCCCTTATTTTCCCCCCGGTTTGGAGAGTCCCCGGAGTTATCAGTGGTGGTGTAGCAAGGGTCTAATGACAGTTCGGTCTCTTTTATCCTCCAGAGGTATAGTCTCCTTTAAATACCTCAAAGATAGATATGACATTCCGGACTCTGAGAAATTTCATTAGTTCCAAATCCGTCACTTGCTAGAAACCTTGACAAAAAACCATGACTAGTCTACGACCACATTTGAAGCCAGATGCCGGATGTCACCCACCACTCAAGGCCTTTTCTCCTTATTATATACTTCCATACTAAATAATGCTAATTTGTGTGTCCAATCTTATTGCTTAAATTGGGAAATGGACCTTGGTGCTACACAAACCCTAGAGACAAGGGAAAAGAATCTGGGAGGCGCTATTCCGTTCCTCCCGCAATAACATAGCTCTGGAAAATTCCTTTAAAAAGTTATTTCTCTGTGATATTTTATCCCAGCGAGAATTGGTAAATGCCTCCCTTCCTATCCCTCTATCTACATACTTCAGGGGATGCTCAGACCTAGGTGATATGAAGCATTTATGGTGGACATGCCCTAGGGTTAAGCGTCCTTCGATAAGGGTCTATAACATGGTTAATTCGGTGCTACATATAAATCTACAAACAGATCCCTGGGAGACACTCTTACACAAACATATAGATGGCGCCACTAAACGTGAGCACACACTAGTGACCCATATATATTCAGCCACGAAGCAGACAATCGCAAAAGCGTGGAAGACGCCGACTCTTAACTTCGACGAGGTAAAAAGTTGGGCGGCACCTTGGTAAATGAGAAACTGATGGCAATATTACCGGATACACATAAAAAATTTTTAAGCACCTGCCAGCCCTGGCTAGACTACTTCCCATCAGCGCAACCACCCATGCGATTTGTAGAACTGTAAACCATTACCATGAGTCAACAAATCCATAGTGAACCCCCGGGACAAAGATGGCTTCCTTTTCCTCTTTTCTTTCTCTTCTCCCCTTTTCTCTAATTCCCCCCCCCCCTTTTTTATTCTTTTTTGCTTTTGTTTGATTGTGATTTTGTGTGTCCTTAAGTGGGAGCAGAATCCTGTTCTTTCGTTTTGGAGAAGGTTGCACTGCTCTTGCTAGTTCAAAAGCCCTAGCCGAAAAGTCCTTTTTCAGAAATAAGGTATATCGCATCTCCAAGCAGGGCCTTGATTACTGTTCACATAACGACATGATTAATTGTGACCAATGGTCCTTCATTTCTAAACCCTTGTTTAATATTGCATTTTGACAAATTCTTTCTGCATTTGTTCATTTTCTATACGGTCTTCTCGATTACGCAAATGTGTGGTCTTGGCCCCCATCCAGACAGTTAGTTCCCAATAAGCGGCGTCCGGATGTCCCAGGGGTGCAACTGCCACTACTAGTAAATTATAGAATTCCTCATAATCATTGTTTCTTAACCTTCTGTTTTCCTTTTCCTGTACGGTTTGTACTGATTATGTTGGATTATGCACCAATGTCCTTGTTTCTATATTGACAGAAAACGAATGCTGTCCTGTTTTGAGGTTTGTTTGTTTTTTTTTTTTTTTTTAAAAGGCACAAATAACAATAAAAGGCAGAAAAAAAAAGACTGAACGTTGTATCTCTTATTCTAGTGGTCAGGTGAGAAGTGCCCCCTTATAATTGTGGCCAGTGGGGAAATGTCCCCTTACACTGGTGGCCAGTGGGGAAATGTCCCCTTACACTGGTGGCCAGTGTAGGTAAAAGATCCATCCACCATTGCTGATGAAACTCCTAGCAAACGCTGTAGAAACCCTAGGTTTCCACAGGGCCCTGGTCGAGAAAAACTGCCTTAACCACTTGCCGACTGCTCAGAGTATATTTACTGCGGCAGTCAGCCCCTCACAGGCAGAGCGACGTAGGTCTACGTCGCTAGCCTGTGAGGCTTTGGGGAGCCTCACACACTATATATATATATATATATATAGTGTGTGTATATATATATATATATATATATATATATATATATACACTATATAATATACTATAATATACTATACTACTATAATATACTATATATAGTATATATTCTATATATATATATATATATATATATATATATATATATATATATATATATATACATATATATATATATATATATATATATATATATACATATATATATATATACATATATATATATATATATATATATATATATATATATATATATACTATATATATATATATATAGTTACTATATATATATATATATATATATAGCTATATATAACTCATATGGCACATATTAAAGGGGCACTCTGAAATACTATGATCAGTACTCATATGGCACACATTAAAGGGGCACTCTGAAATACTACGATCAGTACTCATATGGGACACATTAAAGGGGGTACTCTGAAATACTAAAGGGGCACGCCGACTGCAATAATAAAAGGGCACTCTGGAATACTAAAGGGGCACGCCGACTGCAATAATAAAGGGGCACTCTGACCGTGGGTCATAAAGGAGCTATGTGACTGGGACACATAACGGGGCACTCTGATAGGGACACTGATGTAAAGGAGGACTCTAACGGGGACACTGATGTAAAGGGGGACTCTGACTGGGACACTGATATAAAGGGGGACTCTGATAGGGAAGCACTAGATGTAAAGGAGCACTCTAATGGGGACACGGATGTAAAGGAGGACTCTGACAGGGACACACTGGATGTAAAGGAGGACTCTGACGGAGGCACAGACACAGGCCAAATTACGGCGGGGGGACATGAACTGCATGACGGCGGGGACACAGGGTGGATGACGGCAGGGACAGGGGCTGAATGACGGCGGGGACAGAGGCTGAATGACAGGGGGAAACAGGCTGCATGATGAGGGACACACTGATGAGGCACAAATGAGGAGGCACTCATTGGCATGATTTAGACACAGATGGGCATGAGACACAGGTGGGCATAAATAGGGCAGAGATGGGCATGGATGAGGCAGAGATGGGCATGGATGAGGTAGGGGCGGTGCCCATCGGTGTGTACAGCGTGCGAAGAGAGAGCTAAACCAGACATGCAGCGTTCTGTTGACAAATTATCGCTCTGTCATTGGATGGAGCGATCACATGGTAAATGGCCCCTGTCGTTGGCCCTTTAACACAATCCGTGGGAAGCGCAATTCAGATGTCTCTGTACGCCCTCCCAGAATAGGCCGACCATACTGTAGCCATCATTGGGCTATGCCCTGGTCGACAAGTAGTTAATCCCCATAGTCTTAGCTATCCGATATTACCCGTAAAGCGGGGCTTTGCATTACTTATGTTCTGCAATATTTGGCCAAACTCGATCACCATGCCAGTCTCTGTGAAAATTAGGCATTGCCCCCAAAAAATGTGTGTGGCTACTGGAGGTCCTCTAGTATAAGTTTGCCAAGTATGGTGCCCTGAACCCCTGTGGTTTGGGCTCTACATTTATAGTAGCTTGGCCTGCTATGTTAATCTATGGCAGAGTCTTAGTCTGGAAATTTGAGGGGCTACAGCTAGGACCCCAAATGAGTCCGGGGGCCATATTTGGCACAGAGGTAGGGGGGTCCTTCCTTTACCACCCCAAACATTTTGGGGTTTGTTAGCTCAAAATTTCCTGATCAACTTTTTCTAGGGCCCCTTGAGAGTATGTGGCCCCCGGGCCATACGGCACAGCAGGGAGTGCTGGATACCATTGGACTATTCTGCGGTGGTCAGCTAAAGTCTACCCCAATGCAGGTCCCTGTGAAAATAAAGCATTGGCCCCAAACAAATGTATGTGCCAAATTTGGTGCCCCTGAGCACCGTGGTTCGGCTACCACAGGGCCCTACATTTAAGCTAGCCTGGCTCATTATGTTAATCTATGGTGCAGCCGCGATCAGGAATTTGAGGGGCCACAGATCGGGCCCCAAATTAGTCCAGAGGCCCAGAGGTAGGGAAGGTCTTCCTTTACCACCTCTACATTTTTGAGGTCGCTAGCCTGAAGTTTTATGGTCAGCTTTTTAGGGGGCCCCTTGGGAGTGTGTGGCCCTCTGGCACTAATGCGGAGTGGGGATTGGTGAGTACTGCAGGAATCTCTGGACTCTTAGCTATTTAACAATATTTGCAGAGCCTGGCTCTGCAGTTCCTATGTCCTGAGGTGGTTGGGCAAATTCCACCCCCATGAAGGTCCTCATGAAAATGAAGCATTGGCCCCAAAAAAATTTTGTGGCCCCTGGGGGTCCTCTAGTAACCCTATACCAAGTTTGGTGCCCCTGGGCAACATCGTTCCGCTACTGTGGGGCCCTAGATTTAGGCTAGTTTGGCCTAGCCTATGGTAATATATGGCGCAGTAGGGAATTTTGGAGGGGCCACAGCGTGGGCCCCAAACATGTTCAGGGAACCTGGACTCTTTCAGGGCCTGGGCTGTGGCCCCCTCAAATTCCCACCCCCATCAGAGTCATGGATTAACATAGCGGGCCAATGTACCATAAATTTAGTGCCCTGTGGTACCCAAATCACGGGGGGATATGGTCACCAAACTTGGTACAAGGATACTAGCTGACCCCCAGGGTCACACACATTTTTTTTGTGGACGATGCCTAATTTTCACGAGGACTGGCATGGGCGTCAAATTTGCACAAACACTGTAGAACATAGGTACCAGTGAGCCCTGCTCCGCAGGTAACATTGGATAGCTAAGAATATTGTGATTAATATGGTTTCCAGCAGTCCCTTCTCCACGGTACTGCCCCAGGGCCACACACTCCCAAAAGGCCCCTGAAAAAGTTGACCAGAAAATTTCAGGCTAGCTACTCCAACATTTTCAGAGTGGTAAAGGAAGATCTCCCCTACCACTGTGCCAAATATGGTCCCCTGGACTTGTTTGGTGCCCGAGCTGGGGCCCTGCAACTGTGCCCACTCGAAGATTGCCATACTGCACCAAGCTGACCTAAATTATGGGCCTAGTGGTACCTGAACCCTGGTGGCTAGGGGCCTCAAACGTGGCAGGGGCCACATGCTTTTTTCAGGACCAATGCTTAATTGTTACAGGGACCTGCATAGGGGTCGATTTGGCTAACCACTATGGAATACAGGAACTGCAGAGCAGCGCTATACAGATACTGCTAAATAGCTAAGAGTCCAGCTAAGAGTCCAGGGATTCCTGCGATATCCAGCACTCCCCGCTGCATGGTACGGGCCGAGGGCCGCAAACTCTCAAGTGGCCATGGAAATAGTTGACCAGTACATTTTGGGCTAGCGACTCCAAAATGCTTGGTAAAGGGAGCCCTCCCCTACCTCCGTGCAAAATATGGCCCCCCAGACTAATTTGGGGCCCAAGCTATTTCCAGGGCCACTTGAGAGTTTGCGGCCCTCGGCCCGTACCATGCAGCGGGGAGTGCTGGATATCGCAGGAATCCCTGGACTCTTAGCTGGACTCTTAGCTATTTAGCAGTATCTGTATAGCGCTGCTCTGCAGTTCCTGTATTCCATAGTGGTTAGCCAAATCGACCCCTATGCAGGTCCCTGTAACAATTAAGCATTGGTCCTGAAAAAAGCATGTGGCCCCTGCCACGTTTGAGGCCCCTAGCCACCAGGGTTCAGGTACCACTAGGCCCATAATTTAGGTCAGCTTGGTGCAGTATGGCAATCTTCGAGTGGGCACAGTTGCAGGGCCCCAGCTCGGGCACCAAACAAGTCCAGGGGACCATATTTGGCACAGTGGTAGGGGAGATCTTCCTTTACCACTCTGAAAATGTTGGAGTAGCTAGCCTGAAATTTTCTGGTCAACTTTTTCAGGGGCCTTTTGGGAGTGTGTGGCCCTGGGGCAGTACCGTGGAGAAGGGACTGCTGGAAACCATATTAATCCCAATATTCTTAGCTATCCAATGTTACCTGCGGAGCAGGGCTCACTGGTACCTATGTTCTACAGTGTTTGTGCAAATTTGACGCCCATGCCAGTCCTCGTGAAAATTAGGCAGCGTCCACAAAAAAAATGTGTGTGACCCTGGGGGTCAGCTAGTATCCCTGTACCAAGTTTGGTGACCATATCCCCCCGTGATTTGGGTACCACAGGGCACTAAATTTATGGTACATTGGCCTGCTATGTTAATCCATGACTCTGATGGGGGTGGGAATTTGAGGGGGCCACAGCCCAGGCCCTGGGAGAGTCCAGGTTCCCTGAACATGTTTGGGGCCCACGCTGTGGCCCCTCCAAAATTCCCTACTGCGCCATATATTACCATAGGCTAGGCCAAACTAGCCTAAATCTAGGGCCCCACGGTAGCGGAACGATGTTGCCCAGGGGCACCAAACTTGGTATAGGGTTACTAGAGGACCCCCAGGGGCCACAAAATTTTTTTGGGGCCAATGCTTAATTTTCATGAGGACCTTCATGGGGGTGGAATTTGCCCAACCACCGCAGGACATAGGAACTGCAGAGCCAGGCTCTGCAAATATTGTTAAATAGCTAAGAGTCCAGAGATTCCTGCAGTACTCACCAATCCCCACTCCGCATTAGTGCCAGAGGGCCACACACTTCCAAGGGGCCCCCTAAAAAGCTGACCATAAAACTTCAGGCTAGCGACCTCAAAAATGTAGAGGTGGTAAAGGAAGACCTTCCCTACCTCTGGGCCTCTGGACTAATTTGGGGCCCGATCTGTGGCCCCTCAAATTCCTGATCGCGGCTGCACCATAGATTAACATAATGGGCCAGGCTAGCTTAAATGTAGGGCCCTGTGGTAGCCGAACCACGGTGCTCAGGGGCACCAAATTTGGCACATACATTTGTTTGGGGCCAATGCTTTATTTTCACAGGGACCTGCATTGGGGTAGACTTTAGCTGACCACCGCAGAATAGTCCAATGGTATCCAGCACTCCCTGCTGTGCCGTATGGCCCGGGGGCCACATACTCTCAAGGGGCCCTAGAAAAAGTTGATCAGGAAATTTTGAGCTAACAAACCCCAAAATGTTTGGGGTGGTAAAGGAAGGACCCCCCTACCTCTGTGCCAAATATGGCCCCCGGACTCATTTGGGGTCCTAGCTGTAGCCCCTCAAATTTCCAGACTAAGACTCTGCCATAGATTAACATAGCAGGCCAAGCTTCTATAAATGTAGAGCCCAAACCACGGGGGTTCAGGGCACCATACTTGGCAAACTTATACTAGAGGACCTCCAGTAGCCACACACATTTTTTGGGGGCAATGCCTAATTTTCACAGAGACTGGCATGGTGATCGAGTTTGGCCAAATATTGCAGAACATAAGTAATGCAAAGCCCCGCTTTACGGGTAATATCGGATAGCTAAGACTATGGGGATTAACTACTTGTCGACCAGGGCATAGCCCAATGATGGCTACAGCATGGTCGGCCTATTCTGGGAGGGCGTACAGAGACATCCGAATCGCGCTTCCCACGGATTGTGTTAAAGGGCCAACGACAGGGGCCATTTACCATGTGATCGCTCCATCCAATGACAGAGCGATCATTTGTCAACAGAACGCTGCATGTCTGGTTTAGCTCTCTCTTCGCACGCTGTACACACCGATGGGCACCGCCCCTACCTCATCCATGCCCATCTCTGCCCTATTTATGCCCACCTGTGTCTCATGCCCATCTGTGTCTAAATCATGCCAATGAGTGCCTCCTCATTTGTGCCTCATCAGTGTGTCCCTCATCATGCAGCCTGTTTCCCCCTGTCATTCAGCCTCTGTCCCCGCCGTCATTCAGCCCCTGTCCCTGCTGTCATCCACCCTGTGTCCCCGCCGTCATGCAGTTCATATCCCCCCGCCGTAATTTGGCCTGTGTCTGTGCCTCCGTCAGAGTCCTCCTTTACATTCAGTGTGTCCCTGTCAGAGTCCTCCTTTACATCCGTGTCCCCATTAGAGTGCTCCTTTACATCCAGTGCTTCCCTATCAGAGTCCCCCTTTATATCAGTGTCCCAGAGTCTCCCTTTACATCAGTGACCCATCAGAGTTCCCCTTTACATCAGTGTCCCCGTCAGAGTTCCCCTTTACATCAGTGTCCCCGTCAGAGTCCCCCTTTACATCCAGTGTCCCCATTAGAGTCCTGCTTTACATCAGTGTCCCTATCAGAGTGCCCCGTTATGTGTCCCAGTCACATAGCTCCTTTAAGACCCACGGTCAGAGTGCCCCTTTATTATTGCAGTCGGCGTGCCCCTTTAGTATTCCAGAGTGCCCTTTTATTATTGCAGTCGGCGTGCCCCTTTAGTATTTCAGAGTGCCCCTTTAATGTGTCCCATATGAGTACTGATCGTAGTATTTCAGGGTGCCCCTTTAATGTGTCCCATATGAGTACTGATCGTAGTATTTCAGAGTGGCCCTTTAATATGTGCCATATGAGTACTGATCATAGTATTTCAGAGTGCCCCTTTAATATGTGCCATATGAGTACTGATCATAGTATTTCAGAGTGCCCCTTTAATGTGTGCCATATTAGTTATATATAACTATATATATACATATATATATATATAAAAATATACTATACTATATATATATATATATACTATATAATATATATAATATAATAGTATATATATAGTATAGTATATATAGTATAGTGTATATATACATACTATATAATATACTATAATATATATAATATAATAGTATATATATAGTATAGTATATATAGTATAGTGTATATATATATATATATATATACTATAATATACTATATAATATACTATACTACTATAATATATATAATATAATATACTATATATAGTATAGTATATCTATATATATATATATACACATATATATATATATATATATATATATATATATATATATATATATATATATATATATATATATATATATATATATATATATAGTTACATATAGCGAGTTAGAATCTTCATATGTGTAATCATCGTACAGAGCGAGTTAGAATCTGACATTAGATTCTTCCCCGCTCTGTCTCTCGTCGGATTGTGCCCCCGACGGACTGCGCACGCGCCAACCCCAGCCGATCAGCTGTTCTGACAGGGTGACGTCACTTACGGAGCATGCGCAGTCCGACCCGGGCATTATCCGACGGAGGGGATTCCTCGACACGACACCGGCGATCGTCGGGGGAGAGGGAGAGGGAGAAAGTCAGGCGGCTAGTGTAAACAAGCCACCTGTCATTCTCCCCGGTGTAGAAACGATGATCACACAGTTCTACTATGTAGGACCGTTGATCATTGTTCCTACACCTCAAGCCACAGCCAATCACAGTTAGAATCACGCCCCTAGGGACACACACAGCCCCTCCCTCTCAAATAAAGTTAACCCCTTCACTACCAGTTTATTTTTACAGTAACAGTGCATATGTATAGCACTGATTACTGCAGTAATGTCACTGGTAACCCCAAAAGTGTCAAAAATATCAGTCAAGGGTCCGATCTGTCCGCCGCAATGTCGCAGTACCGCAAAAAAAAAATCGCAGATCGCTGCCATTACGCGTAAAAAAAAAACAACAAAAATGACAAAAATCTTTCCCTTTGTTAGTAAACGCGATAACTTTTGCGCAAACCAATCAAAATAAGCTTTTTGCGATTTTCTTTACCAAACATAGGTAGCATAAAACAAATTGGCCGAAAATGTTAAAAAAGTTTGATTTTTACATTTTTTTGGGGGGGAATTTCATATAAAAAAATTTGAAAAATATTGTTATTTTTGCAAAATTGTCGCTCTTTTTTGGTTTATAGCGCATGATCAAAAAATCGCACAGGTGATCAAATACCACCAAAAGAAAGCTCTGTTTGTGGGAAAAAAAGGACGTCAAATTAGCTTAGGTACAGCGTCGCACGACCGCGCAATGGTACGTTAAAAGTCACGCAGTGCCGAATCGCAAAATACCCCCTGGTCAGGAAGGGGGTAAAATCTTCCGGGGCTTAAGTGGTTAAATATTTTTTCTTTAACATCTGTCTGGACATCAGCTTTAGCCAACCTGCTGTTGGCTAAATACAGGTCACAGTTGTGCAGAATGCAGAGCCCCTTTGTGACCCACAGGATAAGTAGGGCCAAAAGAGCTTTAGCCCTACTTCTTCTTTATGTGGATCTTCACTGCATCTGAGCACCCAAAACACTATTTAACCACTTCAGCCAGGAAGGTTTACCCCCCTTCATGACCAGGCTATTTTTTGCAATAAGCCACTGCATTATTTTAACAAATAATTGCGTGGTTATGCGACACTGTACCCAAAACAAAAAATCAATCCTTTTTTCCCCACAAATAGGGCGTTCTTTTGGTGGTATTTGATTACTTCTACAGTTTTTTATTTTTTGCGCTATAAACAGAAAAAGACCAACATTTTTGAAACAAAAACACAATATTTTTTACTTTATGCTATAAAACACATCCAATAAAAAAATTAAAAAATCCAATTTCATCATTATATTAGGCCAATGTGTATTCTGCTACATGTTTTTGTAAAAAAAAATCCCAGTAAGTGTATATTGATTGGTTTCCATAGAAGTTATAGTGTCCACAAACTATGGGATATTTTTATGGAATTTTTATTTATTTTTTTACTAGTAATGGCGGCGATCAGCGATTTTTAGCGGGACTATGAAACTGGTGGGCGGCACAGTGGTGTAGTGGTTAGCACTTTCACCTAGCAGCAAGAGGGTCACTGGTTCAAATCCCAAACACGACACTACCTGCCTGGAGTTTGCATGTTCTCCTTGTGCCTGTGTGGGTTTCCTCTGGGTACTCCGGTTTCCTCCCACACTCCAAAGACATGCTGGTAGGTTAATTGGATCCTGTATAAAATTGGCCCCACTATGTATGTATGAATGTGAGTTAGGGACCTTAGATTGTACGCTCCTTGAGGGCAGGGACTGATGTGAATGTGTAATGTATATGTAAATCGCTGCGTAAATTGACAGCGCTATATAAGTACCTAAAATAAATAAATAAAATAAACTGGTGAAACTGCGGTGGACAAATCGGACACTAACTTACACTTTTGAAACTTTTTTTGGGGACCAATGACACTAATACAGTGATCAGTGCTAAAAATATGCACTGTCACTATACTAATGACGCTGGCAGGGAAGGGGTTAACATCAGTGGCGATCAAAGGGTTAAACGCATTCCCTGGAAGTGCTTTCTAACAGTGTGGTGGGGGGTGGATGGGATGCTTTGACTGGGGGAAGACAGAGACCGTGTTCCTGCTTAGCAGAAACACAAGATCTCCATCTTCCCCGCTCACAGAATGTTGATCTGCCTTGTTTGCATAGGGAGACCGCTGCTCTCTCCCGCAATATATATGCGTGGGGCGGTTCAGAAGAGGTTCATTCATTTGTAATACTCAAAGCAAACTTCCCCAACCATCTTCTGTATGTCTCCGTGTTTTATTTTGTTGAGATATCACTTTGAAAAACAACCCCCTAGCATTTATGGCCATCTTGAGTAAGAGCAAATGATTTATGTAGCATTTACTGGAATCCATCTGTCCTTAGCTCAAACATGCATGCAGGAGAGTGTGCTTCGCTGTGAAAATCCCCCTGAAGACTCCTTGGATATTTGACATCATTTGCCTAGGCAAGAAACCAGGAAGTAACTGAAGAAAAAAACTTTTTTTTTTTTTTTTAAATAAATATGATATAGAATCCTGTCTACAAATGCTAGCAGCATGAGGACTAAAACTACTCAATGTTAAAGCATTTGTGGCTAATCACTGTTGCATTCCTAGCAACCATCCTTGCCTACCTGGAACACCAGAGTCATCAGTGCTCTTCTCGCTGTCTATATCTTCTCGTCCGTCCCCAGCCTGCTCTGTGTGCTGCAAACTCAGCTTGTGACACACTTCAAAGGCTTGTCCCACCGTCCGCACTACTCTCATGGCATGGCTCTGTGTAAAGGAACAATGTGAACAGGAATATTAAAAGATTGATAACTGGTAGCTCTGAATACAGACATTTAACAGCAGGTTCACCTCAACACTGAAATATAAAGTGTATCCAAATGTAAAAAAAAAAAAAGAACAAGATGCGGCTGAATCATTTTTCCCCTTTATTTTCAACATGTGATTCTACCAATAATGCACTTCCTGTCTTGGGTGACAACGCTCATTGTATGCATAAAGCAGAAGCGTTGTCACCCTGGGCTTCTTTCTGGATTTGGACTACAAACACCTCTCTTCTCATCAACTCCATTACATAGATTGGTGAGGCTTTGTAGTTTACAAAAGATAGCATAGATATGAGTTTTTTCTGTACTTGTAGAAAATTTACTTAATGCTCTCAAAACATCTAAGGCAGGGGTGTCAAACTAAATTTTATCATGGGCCGCATCAGCATTATTGTTGCCCTCAAAGGGCCAGTTGTATCTGTAAGATATCTGTAGACTAGATGTCCAGAGCACCCTACCTCTTCTTACATTACATGTCAAGAGCCACCCCTCCACCATCAGTAGTCAAGAGTCCCCCCCCTTCCATTATAGTGCACCCCTCTTACCCTGTGCTGCTGCTGGGAATAAGCTGGGAGGCAGAGCTAGGAAGCAGAAAGTGCAGGGTTAGGAGGGGGACCAGAGGAGGGCTAGTCAGCTGCTGGAGTCTGCTTAATGCTGAGACCAGGGAGGGTAGGGGGGGGGCAAGGGTGTGCTGTGGCTAAACAGAGAGGCCTAGGATCTGGCAGAGGAGTTCTGTCCTTCTCTCTGTTGCCAACTGCTGAGGCAAGGTGGGGCAGGGATGAGGGGGGTTCCACAGCGACAGGAGAGGTGTGAGGGCTGCATGAAATAGCCTGGTGGGCCAGATTCGGCCCTCAGGCCTTGTGTTTGACACGTGTGATTTAAGGGCTTGCAAGATGCAGCATATGCAATTTTTGCTCTTAGATTTAGATATACAGAGGGGAAAATAATTATTTGATCGCCTGCAGATTTTGTAAGTTTGGCCACTTACAAAGAAATAAAGGTTCTATAATTTTTATCATAGGTGTATTCAACAATATCAACAAAAAAAAAAAAAAACACATAAAACAAATGCTATAAATAAAGTTGCACTTCAGTGAGTAAAATAAGTGTTTGATCCCCAAGCAAAACATGACTTAGTAGTTGGTGGAAAAACCCTTGTTGGCAAACACAGCGGTAAGACGTTTCTTGTAGTTAGTGACCAGGTTTGCACACATCTCAGGAGGGATTGTGGTCCACTCTTCTTTACAGATCTTCTCTAAATCTTTAAGGTTTCTTGGCAACTCAAAGTTTCAGCTACCTCCAACATTTTTCTGTAGGATTAAGGTCTAAAGACTAGGCTTCTCTATGACCTTAATGTGCTTCTTCTTGAGCCACTCCCTTGTTGTCTTGGCGGTATGTTTTGGGTCATTGTCATGCTAGAAGACCCATCTTCAGTGTTCTGGCTAAGGGAAGAAGGTTCTCATCCAAGATTTGACAATACATGGCCCCATCCATAGGCCCGTACCTTTAGCAGAAAACAGCTCCAAAGCATAATGTTTCCACCTTGACTGTGGTGTTCTTCAGGTCATAGTAAGCATTTTTCTTCCTCTAAACACGGCGAGTCGAGTGAATGCCAAAGAGCTTAATCAGACCACTGCACTTTCTCCCAATCCTTCTCTGAATCATTTAGATGTTCATTGGCATGACTGTACATGTGTTTTTTTAAAGAGGCGTTCCAGCCACTTTGTATTTATTAAAAGTCAGCAGCTACAAAAAGCGTAGCTGCTGATGTTTAATAAACACAAAATCTCCTGTCCCACGATCACGCGAAGCGGCTGGCGGGAGCCTCGGTTCTCTCCCTCTTCTCCCCGCAGCTCCGGCATCACCTGGCTGTGACAGCTTGCGGCTTCACAGCCTGGTGCGAGTTGCACTGCATTCCTTTGTGGCCGGGGCAATCTTCTGGGACCTGTGACATGTCCCAGAAGATTGCATGGAGGGAGGGGGAGAGGAGAAGTTTCGCTTGAGCCCCCTAGGCGGCCCGAGCGGAAGGGGGAGCGGGTACCTGTCAAACTAGGTACCCAGCTCCCCCTCCAAAAATGTGGCATTTCAGGGGGTCAGGAGAACTTTAAGTGGAAGTTACAATTTGGGTGGAACTCCGCTTTAAGGAGAGGGACTCACCGTGTTTGGTGGAAGAAAAATGATGGAAAACATTATGCTTTGCGGCTGTTTTTCTTCTAAAGGTAGAGACTGACTTTGCCGCATTAGGGGCCAATGGATGGGGCCATGCATTGTAAAATCTTGGATGAGAACCTTCTTCCCTAAGGCAGAACACTGAAGATGGGTTGTGGATGGGTCTTTTAGCATGACAATGATCCAAAACGTACTGCCAAGGCAACAAAGGAGTGGCTCAAGAAGAAGCGCATTAAGGTCATGGAGTGGCCTTGTCAGTCTCCAGACCTTAACCACTTAAGCCCCGAAAGATTTTACCCCCTTCCTGACCAGGGCCTAGTTTGCGATTCGGCACTGCGTGATTTTAACGGACAATTGCGCGGTCGTGCGATGCTGTACCTAAACTAATTTGACGTCCTTTTTTTCCCACAAACAGAGCTTTCTTTTGGTGGTATCTGATCACCTGTGCGATTTTTTGATCATGCGCTATAAACAAAAAAAAGAGCGTAAATTTAGCAAAAATAGCAATATTTTTCACATTTTTTTATATGAAATTCCCCCCCAAAAAATGTAAAAATCTAAATTTTTTAACATTTTTGGCCAATTTGTTTTATGCTACATATGTTTGCTAAAAAAAAAAAAAAAAAAAAAAAAAAAAAAAAAAAAAAGGGTATTTTGATTGGTTTGCGCAAAAGTTATCGCGTTTACTAACAAAGGGAAAGATTTTTGTCATTTTTGTTGTTTTTTTTTTTAACGCGTAATGGCGGCGACCTGTGATTTTTTTTGCTGTACTGCGACATTGCGGCGGACAGATCGGACCCTTGACTGATATTTTTGACACTTTTGGGGTTACCAGTGACACTTCTACAGTAATCAGTGCTATACATATGCACTGTTACTGTAAAATTACACTGGCAGTGAAGGGGTTAACTTTTTTTTGAGAGGGAGGGCTTATGTGTATCCCTAGGGGTGTGATTCTAACTGTGATTGGCTGTGGCTTGAGGTGTAAGAACAGTGATCAACGGTCCTACATAGTAGAACCGTATGATCACTATTCCTACACAGAGGAGAATGACAGGCGGCTTGTTTACATCAGCCGCCTGCCTTTCTCCCTCTCCACCGACGATCGCGAGTGACCGGCGGACGATCGGGTCCGCCAGTCACACGCGGGGGGGGGGGGGGGGTCTGTGACCGCGCAGGAGCGCGCCTCCGGCGGCGCGCGCTCGCTCCCTAGAGCCCACACAGGGTAGCGATGTAGACCTACGTCGCTCTGCCTGTGAGGGGCTGACTGCCGCAGTAAATATACTGTGAGCAGTCAGCAAGCGGTTAATTCTATAAAAAATGTATGGAAGGAGCTGAAACTTTAATTTGCCAAGAGACAGCATAGAAACCTTAAGGATTTAGAGAAGATCTGTAAAGAAGAGAGGACAAAAAACCCTCCTGAGATGTGTGCAAACCTGGTCACTAACTAAAAGAAACAGCTTATGGAATCAACACTAACTCTAAATAGGAGGAACACAGGAGCTTTGTGTTGATTGCTGAGAGAACAACGGTCTGCTGTGTTTACAACAGCAAACCACTGTTCTCTCTCCACGGGGAACGGTCGCGGGTGGCTGGCGGCAATCTTGGATCAGCTTCTCCGCTGGCGAAGGGGCGTACATGCGCGATTAGCAGAAACCTGCCGACCTGCATCCGCGGTGGCTGGTCGGCAAGTGGTTAAGAGTTTAAATGATTTCTGGGGTTAGCGAACACCGATAGTACAATCTATACTAATTGTGAAGACTTTTATTCCAAAGAAGGGTCCTTTTTCATGTTTTCTTTTTTTTTTCATATATTTAAAATTATCTCACAAATGTGAGTACACCCCCTCACATTTTTGTAAATATTTTTTTATATCTTTTTATGTGACAATACTGAAGAAATGACACTTTGCTACAATGTAAAGTATTGAGAGTACAGCTTGAATAACAGTGTAAATTTGCTGTCCCCTCAAAATAACTCAACACACAACCATTAATGTGTAAACCACTGGCAACAAAAGTGAATACACCCCTAAGTGAAAATGTCCGAATTGGGCTCAATTAGCCATTTTCCCTCCCTGGTGTCCTGTGACTAGTTAGTGTTACAAGGTCTCAGGTGTGTTAAACTTGGTGTTATCGCTCTCACTCTCTCATACTGATCACTGGAAGATCAACATGGCACTAAATGGCAAAGAATTTTTTGAGGATCTGAAAAAAAGAATTGTTGCTCTACATAAAGAAGGCCTATGCTATAAAAAGATTTCCAAGACCCTGAAACTAAGCTGCAGCATGGTGGCCAAGACCATACAGCAGTTTAACAGGACAGGTTCCACTCAGAACATGCCTCGCCATTGTCGACCAAAGAAGTTGAGTGCACCTGCTCAGCGTTCTATCCAGAAGTTGTCTTTGGGAAATAGACGTATGAGTGCTGCCAGCATTGCTGCAGAGGTTGAAGGGGTGGTAATCAGCCTGTAGGTGCTCAGACCATACGCCGCACACTGCATCAAATTGGTCTGCATGGCTGTTGTCCCAGAAGAAAGCCTCTTCTAAGGATGATGCACAAGAAAGCCTGCATACAGTTTGCTGAAGACAAGCAGACTAAGGACATGAATTACTGGAACCATGTCCTGTGGTCTGAAGAGACCAAAATAAACGTATTTGGTTCAGATGGTGTCAAGCGTGTGTGGTGGCAACCAGGTGAGGAGTAAAAAGACAAGTGTGTCTTACCTCTACAGTCAAGCATGGTGGTGGGAATGTCATGGTCTGGGGCTGCATAAATGCTGCCAGCACTGGGGAGCTACAGTTCATTGATGGAACTATATATTCCAACATGTACTGTGACATACTGAAGCAGAGCATGATCCCCTCCCTTCAGAGTCTGGGCCGCAGGGCAGTATTCCAACATAACGACCCCAAACACACCTCCAAGCAGGGCCGGCCTTAGGTGATCAGGCGCCCTGTGCGAGCTAATCCCGTGGCGCCCCCCCCGCGCGAATTTTCTTGCACCTTTTTTGCACTTTATTAGACTTTTCTTTTTTATGATCACTAATAACTTAGCCCCCCTTACATAAGAGCCCCCCTTACATCAGAGACCCCCCACAAAAAGCCCCCCTTAAATCAGAGACCCCACACACAGAGCCCCCTTACATCAGAGACCCCACACACAGAGCCCCCCTCACATCAGAGACCCCCAACACAAAGCCGCCCTCACATAAGAGACCCCCGACACAAAGCCCCCCTTACATCAGAGACCCCCCACACATCAGAGACCCCCAACACAAAGCCCCCCTCACATCAGAGACCCCCGACACAAAGCCCCCCTTACATCAGAGACCCCCCACACAGAGCCCCCCTCACATCAGAGACCCTCCACACAAAGCCCCCCTCACATCATAGACCCCCGACCCAAAGCCCCCCTCACATCAGATACACCCCACACAGAGCCCCCCTTACATCAGACCCCCCCTCCCCACGGAGCCCCCCGCACATCAGAGACCCCCTACACAAAGCCCCCCTAACATCAGAGACCCCCTACACACACACACACAAAGCCCCCCTCACATCCTCACATCAGAGACCCCCCCACAAAAAGCCCCCCTTACATCAGACCCCCCCTCTCCACGGAGCCCCCCACATCAGAGAGCCCCCCCTTACATCACAGACCCCCACAAAAAGCCCCCCCCACACAGAGCCCCCCCCACACATAGCCCCCCACATCAGAGAGCCCCCCCTTACATCACAGACCCCCACACATAGCCCCCCCCCACACACATAGAGCCCCCCCTTACATTTTTTGAAGGAGAGAGATGTCACTTACTTTACTTTGTCTGCAGCTTTTTTTTTTCTTTAAACTTCCCACCCACACATCCCCGGGAGTGTGGGCGGGCGGGAGGAGGAGAAGGGGCGGGGCGAGGAGGAGCTGACGATCTCTCCTCCCTCCCTGCACTGACGCCAGAGGAGAGATCGTCAGCTCCTCCTCGCCCCGCCCCTTCTCCTCCTCCCGCCTGCCCACACTCCCGGGGATGTGTGGGCACTGGGCAGGAAGTCAGCGTGGATTACGTGGAAGGATCGGAGGCTGAGCTGTGTGAGAGATACACAGCTCGCCTCACTGCAGCAATAGGTGATCGAGGCACGGCTGCACAGCGGGAGGTAAGCGGCGGCCGCGGCCTGTGTTAACCCTGTCCAGGCCGCAGTCGCCGCTCACCTCCCGCTGTGCAGCCGTGCCTCGATCACCTATTGTTGCAGTGAGGCGAGCTGTGTATCTCTCACACAGCTCAGCCTGATCCTCTGCGAGCTGTGATGGCCGCACGGCGCCCTTGTTGCCCATGGCGCCCTGTGCGGCCGCACAGCTCGCACACCCCAAAGGCCGGCCCTGCCTCCAAGACAACCACTGCCTTGCTTAAGAAGCTGAGAGTAAAGGTGATGAACTGGCCAAGCATCTCTCCAGACCTAAACCCTAGTCACATGAAAAAATATAATAAAATATTTACAAAAATGTGAGGGGTGTACTCACTTTTGTGAGATACTGTAAAAATGTTGGGTCTTTAGCCCATTCTATATGTTTTGTACATTTGTGGGAGATACACATTCTTTGTCATATCTTTTGTATTCCCTTTTGTTTTTTGTGAAATACTTTAATAAAAACAATGAACTAGAAAAAGTACTGAAGTGTAAAAGAAAAACCTGACTATTTACCTAGCCAGTGTAATGAATATACTTTGCAGGCCTGTGCTCTGCAGGTATGTAGTGCCACATGATGGTACAAAGAGCACCACCTTGGTCCACCTTCTTACCAGCCCAGGGCCCAGCATATAGTGAAGAGAGGCATCCCTTTACTAATGGTAGCCATATGTATATAGATTTTTCCATGGACGGCTATTGTATTCTGCAGCCAGTGCAACCGGCTGAAACCACATTGTCCCTTCATCAAACGCAAATTTCGTCTATCGGATTGGTGCCGACAGGCTGCTCACAGCTCTAAATTTGGCTGACATTTAAGGCATATATATAGGTGGCTTAAGTACCAAGGGGCCAAGTTGGGAACCAGGGTTGTAGTAGCTAAAGGAGACTGAATGGACGAATGAAAAAGGAAAATACCTTGAGGTGGGGTAAAGAGAAAAGGATCATAAAGAACCAAAAATAAGCCACAAAACATTTCTTCTCTTACAAAAAACCACCTTATATAAGCGTGCAGACTGCAGAGCGGGGTATTCAGCAGGTGAAGTATGCCTGCTATGCTGCTGAAATCCTTCATAGCGTCTGGAAAGCTTAGAAGGTCATGTAGAAGGCATGAACTTCACAGAGGAAAACTGAACACAGAGCATGAAAACAAATATTGTACAATACAGCCAAAGAAAAAACTCACTTTTCCACTTTTCCGTCTTTCTACAAGTCTGATGCAATTTGGGTATTGTGATTAGTATGTCATGTTAACTGTCCATCTGCATAAAACCGGATGTGATGAGCCGATTATAGAATATAGAGGAAGTAATAAGAGGGTTGTTGGGAAATGTTTGTTTGAACTTTATTGTTTCCTTGTGTATTAATTATAAATGAAATGCATTGATGGTAGTAGGTAGGTGCAGTGTATTTTATATTTGGATGTACTGTGCTGCTATACCTTATATGCTTATTTTTTATGTACATACTGTATAATACACACCTACGTATATACACAGATCAGCCATAACATTATGACCACCCACCTAATATTGAGTATGGCCCCCTTTTGCTAAAACAGCTCTGACCCATTGAGGCATGGATACCAAAGTAACATCCACGCGAATGGCAGGACCCAAGGTTTCTCAGCAGAACATCGCCCAAAGCATCACACTGCCTCTTGCCTTCTTATACCACACACTGGTGCCATCTCTTCCTCAGGTAAGTGACGCACATGCACCCGGCCATCCACATGATGTAAAAGAAAATGTCATTTATCAGACCAGGCCACCATCTTCCATTGCTCTGTTAGTCCAGTTCGGATGTTCATGTGGCCATTGTAGACGCTTTTGGCTGTGGACATGGGTCACCACGGGCTTCACAGCCCCATACACAACAAACTGCGATGCCAATTTTTTTCTGCTTTCGTCACATCAACTTTATGGACAACATGTTAACCTGTTGCCTAATATATCCCACCAATTTTCAGATGCCATTGTAACAAGATATTCCCTTTACCTGTCAGTGGTCATAATGTTATGGCTGATCAGTGTATATATAGTATAACACAAACACACACATATATATATATATATATATATATATATATTAGTGATCGACGGATATAGGCTTTTTGTTGCCGATACCGATATTTTGGCCATTGCATATCGAAATCAGCCGATATTTTTCGTACATTTAAAATAAAAAATGTTTTTATTTTTATCACTTGACAGGTACTCTTGTGGAGGGATCTGGGGATCTAAAAGACCCCAAACCCCTCCTCTGCACTTAAAAGCATTCAAAACATCAGGTTTGGCTATTTTGAATGCGGTAATTTTTTTTTAATCCGGCGCTGAGTACCCGGAAGGGATGTCATAACATCACTTCCGGGTTTTTACATGGAGAACCGATCAGAGCCGAATGCGGGGGATGGGAGACCCAGGCGAGTCACTGAAGGCGGTGGGAGGGGGGCGTCCCCTCCCGCTCCTTGTAATGACAGCCGAGTGGCTTCTCAGCCGGTTCTGGGGTGCTGGATGTTGTGGCACTAAAGTGGAAGAAAAGCCTAATTACCAGTCTTAAAAATGTTCCCTTTCCCCTTCTCCTACCTATTCTGCATACCCTGTATAAAAAAAAAGGGAGCACTTACCTATTTTTAATCTGCTATGGTACGGTCACGTGAACCTGTAGCTCCGGCTCCGGTGTCAGTAAGCGGCTGGCTGCAGGGGAGAGGAGGGCGCGCTGGCAATGGCCAAGCCATGGGTGCCTATGGGTGACCATGGCTCCCAGAGTTTACACGTGCTCCCTCACACAGGAGCGCAGGAGCTGCTGAATCAAGTGACCAGGCCAAAAAAAAGGTGAGTAAACAGATATTTTGCACCTTCACCCTCTATAGGAACTTCCTCCCTCTCCACCCCTCCTCTTCATGAAGTGGGCATTTTAAAATTTATTTTCAGTTACCTTTTTTGATAATAAAAAAAAGTGTGCCCCCTCCCCCCTTAAAGCATGTCATTTGCCTAGACGAATTACATGCATAGTGTTCACTAGGCCTCTTGGAATCTGCATATCACATATCTCAGGAGGCCTTTAGTCATTCATTCAGGTGTAGGAGGGGGGGGGGGGGTGTGTCTAGCGGTTCGTCATTGTGAAGCCCGCCGGCTAATCCCAGAAGAGCAGGCGGGACTCTCTATTACGTCACAAGTAAGATGGCGGTGCGGGACCCAGCAATGTCTGCTGACAGAAGGATCTCATCAGGACAACGCTGGATCTGGTGGCTGGATGAGTATCCAAACTCTGCCTAAAACAACAGGAAATAAGCTAGGGCAGACAAAAAGAAAAAGGGGGGGGGGGGTGTTGCTGAAGCTCTTTAAGCTGGATATACGTGCATAGTTTTTCTTTTTTCATTCAGCTGGTGGGGCAAGTGAGGTGGATGGCGGAATCTACCCACTGTGCTATTGCAATCTAACAGTGGGACTCCTCCTCTGTCAAAATACAATGGTCAGCTTGCAGCGGCTGATTTTATTTCCCAGAAGGCCCGTTCAACAGAAGTTAATCCGCTAGTCGACTTCTGTCAGACAGGGAGGGCCACACACAGATAGAACATTTTAACTTCTCTTCAAGATGGTTGTTTAGCTCTAAAGCATTCCTTTCCTTTTCCAATGTGTACAGAAATCACTTCCAATTATGAACAATTCAGCTTATAATCAACTCCCCAAAGAATAATGCAAGGAAGAAAATGCTTCCAATCTGTCCTGGGACTCCGTTATTACCCTTATTACCCTTACATGACATTAACCAGGCCCACCAGTCAGATTGTGGCTGAACCACGTGGTGTGCACACAGCTTGCCTTAAAAACGTGCCCGCATGGGTGCCCCCATAGCACACCTCTTGCTTTGGGGGCACCCATATGAAGAAGGAGCTGAAAGTGCTGACAGGGAACTCCAGAAGAGGAGATAAGGGATCGCTCAGTTCAATTGCACAGAGCAGGTAAGAATAATAAAAAAAGTAGGCTTTAATATCACTTTAAACTATTTACATGTACTACTTTGTATGTTTACTAAAACAAGCCATTTCTAATCTATGTAGCTGCTGTTAACATGAAGTTGTTCATTCTCAAAGATCACAACAAACAGTCTGACATCAGATTCCAGCTGGTTTCAGCTTAGAAACACCTGCTGATTGTTTACATGCCGTTCCTGTGTTGTGAACTTTAAAAGTTTATTTCTCCACATTTCCTATAGATACAGAGGTAGATGCTGGACTGGGAAAAAAAATGTTTTTAAAACAACTGGTGAAGCTTATGAAGGTACCACTATGTTTACAGGCCTGGCAAATGGAAAGCATAAGCCCATTCTAAACGTTAAAATCCATTTCTATCTGTTTTGTATATTCAATTATAATCATCTGTGAAAAAAGGTCTGTACAGCCAATATTTACTGTCAAGAACCAGCAAAATCATAACAGAATTTTAGTCCAAACTATAAATCTGTCGTAACCAGGGTAATAATGCTCACAGACTGCCAAGAGAATATGAAACACAACATGCTTAGATAAATCCGCTCAGCTGAAAAAATTATTGGAACATTTTTAATTATTCGCAACCTTGTAGCAGAAAAATCAGCTTTACTGACATTCTGTCGCTCAGTTTAAGCCAGTGACAGTAAAAAAAATTGATAGGGCAGTCAAACCATGGGTGAAGAGAACAGACTACTCATACAGTGAGGAAAATAATTATTTGATCCCATGCAGATTTTGCAAGTTTGCCCACTTACAAAGAAATTAAAGGTCTATCATAGGTGTATTTTAAATGATAGAGGCAGAATATCAACCACAAATTCAGACAAAACACGATACAAATGTTATAAATTGAGTTGCAGTTAAGTGAGTAAAATAAGTGTTTGATCCCCAAGCAAAACATGACTTAGTACTTGGTGGAAAAACCCTTGTTGGCAAGCACTGAGGTAAGACGTTTCTTGTAGTCGGTTACCAGGTTTGCACACCACTCAGGAGGGATTTTGGTTCACTCTTCTTTACAGATCTTCTCTAAATCCTTAAAGTTTCTTGGCTGTCCTTTGGCAATTCAAAGTTTTAGCTCCCTCCATAAACTTTCTATAGGATTAAGGTCTGGAGGCTGGCTAGGCCACTTCATGACCTCAATGTGCTTCTTGAGTCACTCTTTTTCTGCCTTGGCGGTATTGTTTTGGGTCATTGTCATGCTGAAAGACCCATCTTCGGTGTTCTGTTGGAGGGAAGAAGGTTCTCATCCAAGATTTTACAATACATGGCCCCGTTAATTGGCTCCTCAATGGAGCAAAGTCGGCCTGTACCTTTAGTAGAAAACAGCGCCAAAGCATAATGTTTCCACCTCCAGTGCTTGACTGTAGGGATGGTGTTCTTAGGGTCATAGTCAGCATTTTTCTTCCTCCAAACACAGCGAGTCCCCCTCCTCAATAAGGCACATGTACGGTCATGCCAGTGAACGTCTAAATGATTCAGAGAAGGATTGGGAGAAAGTGCTGGGATTAGATGAGACCAAAATTTAGATCTTTGGCATTAACTCGAGTCCCCGTGTTTGGAGGAAGAAAAATGCTGACTATGACCCTAAAAACACCATCCCTACAGTCAAACATGGAGGTGGAAATATTATGAATGGAAAGGGCCATGTATTGCAAAATCTTGGATTAGAACCTTATTCCCTCAGCCGGAACACTGAAGATGGGTTGTCGATGGGTCTTCCAGCATGACAATGACCCAAAACATACCGCCAAGGCAACAAAGAAGAGGCTTAAGAAAAAGCACATTAGGTTTATGGAGTGGCCTAGCCAGTCTCCAGACCTTAACCCTACAGAAAATGTATGTAGGGAGCTGAACCTATGCGCGTTCTCAGACTGTGGGTGTGCTGTGCATGATCTCAGACTGTTTCCTGTGCGTGTTCTCAGACTGGGTGTCCCTTGTGCTGTGCATGTTCTCAGACTATGGGTGCCCTGTGTGTGTTCTCAGACTGTGTGCCCTGTGTAATGTGTGTGTTCTCATAATGTGGGTGCCCTGTGTGCTTTCCCGTGTTCTTAGACTATGGGTGCCCTGTGCGTGTTCTCAGACTGTGTGCCTGTGTGTGGTGCGTGTTCTCAGACTGTGAGTGTCCTGTGTGCTCTAGGTGTTCTCAGACTGTGGGTGTGCTGTGTGTGATCTCAGAGTGTGGGTTTCCTGTTTGCTGTAGGTGTTCTCAAACTGTTGGTACCCTGTGTGTGATCTCAGACTGTGGGTGTGCTGTGTCCTGTGCGTGATCTCAGACTGTGTTTCCTGTGCATGTCCCCATACTGTGGTTGTCCTGTGTGCTGTGCGTGTTTTCTCAGAACGCACAAAGCACACAGGGCACACACAGTCTGAGAACACACATAACTCACAGAGCATGCACAAATTTGAGAACACACGCAGCACACAGGGCACACAGAGTCTCAAAACACACACACAGCAAACATGGCATGCACATCCTGAGAACACACGTAGCAACAGGGCACCCACAATCTGGGAACACACATAACAAAAAGGGGATGCACAATCTGAGAACACACATAGCAAAAAGGGCACGCTCAGTTTTAGAACACACAAAGAACACAGGGCACACACAGTCTGAGAACACACGTAGCACACAGGACACACACAAATCTGAGAACACACGTAGCACCCAGGGTACCCAGAGTCTCAGAACACGCACATAGCAAACAGGGCACGCACAGTCTGAAAACACACATAGCAAAAATAGAACGCACGCAGAGTCTCAGAACACACGGCACACGCAGTCTGAGAACACGCGTAGCACACGGGGTACGCACAAATCTGAGAACACATGTAGCACACAGGGTATGCAGAGTCTCAGAACACACGGCACACGCAGTCTGAGAACACGCGCAGCACACGGGGTACGCACAAATCTGAGAACACATGTAGCACACAGGGTATGGAGTCTCAGAACACCTGCCTCCCCCAGGGAACACACCGTCTGAGAAAGCACACAGGTTCACACAGTCTGAGAACACATTCTTGCAGAACATCTCTTCCAGTCAATAAATCCCCAAAGGCATTTGTGAGATGTGCCAATAATTGAATGACATTTCCCGGATATTACAGAATCAAGTTACAATTGAGAAGTGAAGTTAGCCCTAAAACTATTTTCATATTGGCAACTTCCTTCCTGGACTTTCCAGACACCAAGAAGAACGTAGCTGGTAAGGGGGATTTTTCTTCCACTAATGCACTAGCTCATTTCAGCGGGAACACGTCCCTTCCACAGCGACAATGTCCGAAAGCCGCAATGAGAAAAACAAACTTCAGCAGACAGATTTATTTTAGCTGCAACCCAGGAGCTTTAGATATTAAATTCTCCATGGAAACAGGCAGTAATGAAATAAGGGACCACCATGTTCTTCTTTTAATATCCAAGGCTCTCATAGACACTGCACTGTAAACAACAGAGAACCGCGTCTGAGAGTCACAAGTGACTATGGTATCTTTATAGAGAGTTAATGACATGGCGAACAGCTGGAGGCCACTGCCTTTTATTACAGTATGAGTCACAAACCAGTACATCACTTAAGGCATGAAAATGGTTCATAGGATACCCAGATGATGGCAATAAGTAAAAAAGATTAATATAAAGTCCTCTTGAACACAATTACTGCTGCTACTGCAGTCATACGGGTTTAAACAAGTTACTAAACCAAACTTCATCAAACCATAGCAACCAGTCACAATTCATCTTTCTGTAAGCGGATTGCAGCAGGATGGAATCTTCTAATGTAGGTTACTGCTTTTTGCACATCACCATTGCCATCTATGCCTTAAGGAGGTTACTATACCAGGCAAATGGGGAATGGCCAGAAAAGATACCAATGACACCATCTATTGGCTGTAACCTTAGGGATTATAAGGTTGTTTATCTTTGCCTATAAAGAATTTGGGGTCAATTCACAAAAGGATATCGCATTAAATATTTGGGTCATGTGACACACTTAACCCAAATACCTCATACGATATGAAAAATTACAATTTGCTACAGGTTTATGCAGTATTTACAGCAAAAATAAATGCTTGAGATGTACCACACAAAGCTGTCTAAGAGCCGGTTTACATTAGCGCGACACGACTTCTTACTACTTCGGGGGCGACTTGTGCATTACATTGAACCACGACTTCGGAGCGACTTGCAGGGACTTCACATAATGGAAGTCTATGCAATTCGCTCCAAGGTCGCCCCGAAATAGTACAGGACCCTTTTTCTAAGTCGGAGCGACTTGTGTCACTCCTATTAGAACGGGTCCTGTAGTGGTCAATGGACCGCGAGGGAGCGCGACTTGTCAGGCTGACAAGTCGTCTGACAAGTTGCACTCCCTCGCGGTCCATTGACCGCTACAGGACCCGTTCTAATAGGAGCGACACAAGTCGCCTGACAAGTCGCGCTAATGTGATCTGGTTCTTAACGTCAATTCACAAAAAACAAAACAAAAAAAAAGTAATCAAAAACATTACGTCGAGAAGTCCATGCAGTGTTTAACGAACACTAGCTGGTTGGTTAGGAGCCGACACTTGCTGGCGTCCCAAACAACCCGGTATTACCTGGTTACCTGGCACCTGCTGTGTCCTCAACAGCCAGTGACTTATCTGCTGACAGTGGGCATTCCCCGCTGACAGCAGGATGTAAACAAAATAGCCAAAAAAAGCATGTGCAGTCCCCCCCCCCCCCCAAAATTCTACTTTAAGAAACCTTGCACATTCCATGTAAAATGATTTAGATAGTCCCCATACATGTTGAGAAACGTCTGAAAAACCTTGTGTTGTACGCACGCTTCATGCTTGCAAATGAACTAATTTGATATACGGTTATGACTCATCTAGCGTCTGCAGGACATTTATCTACAATATTACCTAGGAAGTGTTTTATAGAAAACTGCAGTGGGTACCACTAAATCACATCATAAAAAGTGCCATTTTGTTGATGTACCTTTTTCTTGGATTTAAAGACATTACATCGAAAAACGTTGCTGGACCCATCTCTAGCGATGTAGCTGAAGATCTTGAGATCCTGGGAGTCGTGAGAAACGTAGAATATTCTATTTTTTCAAGGAGAGAATGGAATTAAAAATATTATATTAATAAACAGATTAATGGATTACTCATAAGGTAATACCTGCAAAACCTAATCCTCTACAAAATCACCATATTAAATAAGACTCAGAGGCTACTGTTCACAGTACATTATTACCTTCTTAGCTCATAGAGCCCCATTATATTTGAACTTTTGAGGAGCGCAGCAGGTTAAATCACCTGACTATGGGTCAAACCTTAATTGAAACAAATGGGCTTCTTAAACAGGTGGCTTCAAGTATTCATAAAACGAAAGAATGTAGATTGAAGGCTTTGTCCACAGCAACTAATTAAATGTGAGCTCTTATTTTTTTGTTGTAGATGTTACAACGTAGCACATAAGTGAACAGTGCTAGGAACAATTACAGTAATCACTCCTGATGTGTTATAATTTATTATTTATTAATATTTCCACTCCTGATGTAGGCCAATGCAGACGAAACTTCTGCATCTATTGCATTGCAGTAACTTGGTAAAAAGAGAATACGGCATTGCAATAAGGAGGAGGGGCTTCTCAGTGTCACACGTCCACCTTATTTGTGAAATGCCGCAGTGTGTTTTACATGTGCCCATTTAGAGGAGCACAGCTACAGTAGCTGTAGAATTCCAGAAGAGAGCCTTGCAGAAACCGCATTGAATGACATATTATACAATATTACTTTTATGGCCACTGCCAGCATGGGTGATTTGCACTAAATGTCTGGGTTCAAGATGCAAAACATTCATACATTCTAGTATATAAAGTAACAGCTTCACTTTCCTTCCATTCCAGTTTTTAAACAGTAATGCCTGGTACACACGATCAGATTATCGGACGAATGATCGTCCCTTTTTGCTAATCGCATATCAAAAATGAAGTTTACTAAAGTTATGAAAACTCTCGCACGACATAATAAAAAAATCGGAAGTGATGTAATGTGTTGTAGTTTGTATTGCATTTTTGAATGCCAACTGTACGGATTAAATGAAAATTGTACGATCTAGTATCGTACAGAAAAAAAAAAAAAATTTCTCAGCTCTTGATCAGCTTTCATGATCAGCTCTTGAAAGCTCTGTACGAACAATCAGATCATCGTATGGAAGTTTTTGTTGGGAGAGGGTAATTGTATTAGCACCCTATAGACAGAACTGTCTGGTACAACATCCTAAAAAGCTATGTGTACAAAAAAAGAATTCCTAACAGACTAGATAGAGGACTTTAACGATACCTTTACAGCCCATTCACACTGGCGCGATCCGACTTTGTGGGGCGACCTGTGAAGTCGCGGTGCACAGCGTGCACCACGACTTCGGCGCGACTTGCACGGACTTCATATAACTGAAGTCAATGCAAGTCACCTCCAGGTCGCCCCAAAGTAGTACAGGACCCTTTTTCTAAGTCGGAGCGACTTGTGTCGCTCCTATTAGAACGGGTCCTGTGCTAATCAAAGGCGAGCGACCGAGCGCGACTTGTCAGGCTGACAAGTCGCCTGACAAGTCGTGCTAGTCTGAATGGACCCTTAAAGTACATCTAGTGCAATTTTATTGATATACGCAAAAAGATTGATATACAAAAAGATTGTTTATTAAAAGCATGTAAATAAAAAATACATATACAGATACTAGACATAAACATCTAAATCTAGTTTGGAAATTACATATTTCCTAACCAAACGATTGAACTTATCCATCCACCTACCTGCGTCGAATGCAATTCATGGCGAGACAATCCACCACCTGACTGCAGCGGGGTGGACGGATAAGTTAAATTGTTTGGAAAATACATATTTCCTAACTAGATTTAGAGGTTTATGCCTAGTATCTGTATTTTTTATTTACAAGCTTTTAAAGAACAATCTTTTTTGCACTAGATGACCGTTAAAGTCCTCTATATAGTTTTTTAGGAATTATTTTTTTGTACACAGATCATCGTATGATCGATTCGAAAGCGGTATTTTTCCTACATTTTTCTGATCCTGTGTACTGGGCTTAAGCATCGAATATATCAAAACTTTTTTTGTTTGGAAAAATCAGGTATTATTCCTTATGTGCCGTGTTGTAACTCTTTTCACATGCAAAGTCAAATTATTTCAGTACATGAGAAATGCTAAGGCCAATGCTGGAGCTCTATAGTCAAAGAAAACATCATAAGCTCATAAGCATTAACTGTAAAGTCTCGTCAACTGAGAATTTTTTCAGATCGCCTATTAATTACATTTCCTTTTTTATCCTCAAAGCAAAAACAAAATAAAAATTGTAACCAGTTTTACATTACTAAACTTTCACCAAAATGTAAAAGGAGGTACCTCCAAATGTCTGGACACAGTAGAGTGCCATTTAGGCCTCATGCACACACAATGCTTTTTTAAACTCTCTTAGAAGCAGCGTTTTAGCAGAAAAAAATGCCTGACGCATATAAAAGTGCCTAAAGCTTTTAGGTGCTTTTACAAGCGTCCAGCTCTTGGGCGTTAATTCATTTAATTGGCCAGAATAAAAAAATTATTCTGGCCATTGGAATTAATGCTCAAACACTAGCTTTTAGGCACGTTTAGCAGCGTCAAGTATTTTTCTGCCCAAACTCTGCTGCTCCTGGACGCACTGGCAGTGTTTTTTTTCCTGCCTCTAAAAGCCTATGCCACTAAATGCTGGTAAAAGCTTGTGTGCAAGAACACATAAGCTAACATGGAGGGGCGAGTAGAGGCAGGAAAAAAAAAAGTCACACGCCCCTAGGAGCAGCTGTAAAAACGTCCAGTGTGCATGAGGCCTTAAAGTGGCTGTAAACCTCAGTTATTAAATATGAACAAACCATATTTCTCTATAGTGTGTACCAGGGCCATCTTTAATATTGATTGGACCCTGGGCAAACATTTTCTTAGGCCCTTCTGAATCCACTTATCAACTATTTGCGAGCTGTGCAGGCTCAAGGGGAAGCTACCTTGGGCCCCATAACAATGACTGGGCCCAGGGCAGTTGCCCCTTTTGCCCTGTGTTAAAGACTGCCCTGGTGTGTACTTGTCTCAATTAAGTGCACTAAGTGTCATTTCTGCCTGATGCTTAGATTTGTTTCATCTCTGTATCAACTGGGGCTAGTCACTTCACTGGGTATATAGAATGGTTTACAACCATAACAAACTTCAGTCAAGAGGGTGATGCTATGGTGTGCCCTCTTCATCATCTTATTTTTTTATCAGAACAGTCTCCCATCAGATTGATGGACCATCGGTGGGGCATGAGAAGTGAAGGCAGGTCAGAGACAATGTCAAAGGTAAAGTTGGTATCTGCATAGAGTTTACAGGGCTTCAAGATTCCCCAGGTACTTTGGAAAATGGCTTTGCACAATGGATGACACTAGGTTCTGGGTATTGTATCTGCTGTCTGTTTATCAAGGAAACACTGTTGATAGATACACGTATCAGATGCTAACCTGTAGATAGGATCCTGCATGATCAGCATCTTGGTTTCGTCCCAGGCCCACTCTTTCTTCTGCAAAAAAAGAGTATAACTTTTACTCCAATAATTACATATTATTTATGTCAAGCACATGCCATATTACAGATTATCTGGACTAGAAAAAAGGGTAAGGTGCAGTAGCCTTTGCTTTGTATCAGTGTACTATATATTCAGACACATAAAACAAAAATTCAAAGAGGTTACAATGGTTTACATCTTTCTCTATATCACATCATATGAGATGTCCAATTCCAAGATTGTTGGTGTGAAGTGACCAAGACTGAAGTCTAATTGGATATAGGCAAGCAGAAGAGGTCCTAATAGCTGACCCAGTTCCAGGGGTTATACCCTCTGAAAATCAAAAATGTTTCTACTACTATGGCTGGAAGTGCAGGAACCACTTAAAATCTGTATTTTTAGCTAGAAAAGCCTCAAACATTATATATATATATATATATATATATATATATATATATATATATATATATAAAGACTCTGGAGAATAAAATGGAGGTTGTTGCAATATTTTGTCACACGGTATTTGCGCAGCGGTCTTTCAAACGCCATTTTTTTTTAGGAAAAGATAAATTTCACTGCATTTAAAAAACTAAACAGTAAAGATAGCCCATTTGTTTCGTATATTGTGAAAGATGATGTCATGCCAAATAAATAGATACCCAACATGTAACGGTTTTAAATTGCGCACACCCGTGGAATGTCGACAAACTAAGGTCAATAAAAATCTCCATAGGCGGCGCTTTAACGGTTACCAGTTTAGAGTTACAGAGTAGCTCTTTTTTTTTTTTTTTTTTTAATTATTGCTCTCGCTCTGACGATCGTGGTTTGAACAGCGCTTTCATTTGCGGGAGCGACTTCCGTATTCATTTTTTTTCGTGTACGTTCACGGCGACGGGGGTGCTTTAAATCTTTTTTTTTTTCCTATTTATTTTATTCATTTTAGCACAGTTTAAAAAAAATAAATAAAATCTGATCACTTATTGCTGTCACAAGTAATGTAAACATCCCTTATGACAGTAATAGGCAGTGACAGGTACTCTTTATGGAGGGATCAGGAGACTCCTCCACTGCACTTTAAATTTATTCAAAATGACGAAATCTGAATTTTGAATACTGACACTTTTTAAAATTCGGCGCCTTTAGCCGCCGAGTAACCCGTACGTGAAGTCATCACGCTGCTTCCGGGTTACTACATCGGAGACCCGATCAAAGTTGAATCCGGCTTTGATCGGGACTCCAACCAGCCGGTGGATTTGGCGGCTGGTTGATCGGGTCTCCCGGTAGGACGGGAGACCCGGGCAGAGCCGCGAAAGGCAGCGGGAGGGGCGCCCCCTCCCGCTCGCTGGGGTATCGGCCGAGCGGCTGTCGAGCCCCATCGGCCCTTACCACCTGAAAGCCGACCACCGGCTCTAAAAAAATGGTACCGGGATGATGCCTCTAGCTGCAGGCATCATCCCGGTACAACCACTTCTCCGAGCAGATGTAGAGCTATGTCAGTTTGCGGGAAGTGGTTAACTTGATTTCCAGGAATCTTCCAGGACGGCCTTATGAGAGAGTGGCTCCTCCTACCTAGCACAGGAAACACAAATCCACATTAGTATAAAAAGACAGGCACTATGCATGGTCCCTCAGTAATAACAAATAACCGAAGGCCTAACTTGTACACCCCCAATAATAACCATTACAAAATCATAGGTTGGGAACAGTGTCGTCCTGGAAGATTCCTGGAAATCAAGTTGCAGGTAATAACTTAGTTTTCCAAGTCATTTTCTAGGATGGCCTTATGAGAGTGACATCATAGAAAACATACCTGTTTAATAGACTACTGTCTGAAGCACTTTTCTCCCAAAAGCCTGGTCAATTGATGACAGAAGGTCCAGAAGGTAGTGTCTTACGAAAGTCTAGAATTTTGGCCAGGTGGATGCTTTGCAGATCTGGATTGGGGGTAGCCCCTGCTTTCTCTGCCCAAGAGGTGGCTAAGGCTCTAGTGGAATGTGCTCTAAGCTTAGGTGGAGCTAACAGTCTTGCTATGGAATAGGCTTCCTCAATTGCGGATTTCATCCATCTCACAATAGTGGTTTTTGAAGCGCCTAAGTCCTTTCCTGGGACCTGAATACAGCGCTAACCGATTGGGTACCTTTCTTCATTCTTTGGTTCTTTCAATGTAGCATAACAGGCATCTCCTGACGTCTAATTTGTGAAAATTCTCATCCTTTAAATTGTTTGCTTGTCTGCAGAAAGATGGAATTACGATGTCCTGTGACCTATGGAAATCAGTGGATACCTTAGGGAGGGACTCTGGGTCCAGGGACAGAATGACCTTATCTGGAAAAATAGAACAGTAAGGTTCCACTATTGATAAAGCTTACAAATTCCCTCACTCTCCTGGCAGAGACCACGGCCACTAGGAGTATGGTTTTAATAGTTAGGAGTTTTAAAGAGCCTTCTTCGAGAGGCTTAAACTGTTCTTTTAAAAATCTCTGCAGTAGTGCCAATAGGTCCCAGGGGGGGAACCTCTTCTGCTGAGGAGGTCTCTTCCTTGAAACGGACTTGATGAACCTCTTTATTAGAGTATGTCCACTAATCTTAGGTCTAGGAAACTGGATAATGCCGCCACTTGCTCTTTTAGGGTGTTGGGTACAAGACCTAAATCTGTACCATCCTGTAATAAATCCAGTAAAGCTGGAATAATAGACCCCAAAATCCTGCCTTTTCTCTTTCTCCAGCCGCAGAACTTTTTACAAATTTTGGAGTAAATTAAATTTGTGGACTGTTTCCTACTTTCCAATATAGTGCAGATCACTTTCTCTGACAGACCTTTTCATTTTAACAACTCTTTCTCAGTAGCCAAGCTATCAGAGAAAGACGGCCCACATGTGGGTGATGCAATTTTCCTTGAACCAGTAAGTCCTCCCTTACTGGAAGTTTCAAAGGGTATGAGATCGAGAGCTTCTGGAGAGCAGGGAACCAGGTTCTCTTCGGCCAGAATGGGGCTATTACAATGATCTTTGCTTCTGTAGTTTCAATCTTCTGCAAAACTTTCAGAATGAGCCTAAAGGGAGGAAATGTGTACAAGAGCTTCCCTGACCAAAGGTGGGTGAACGCATCCAACCCTAATCTGCTCGAATCCCTGTGTATCGAGAAGAATTCCCTTACTTTTGCGGTTTTTATGGAAGCAAAAAGGTCTATCTTCAGATAACCCCAGTTTTGAGCGATCAGCTTCTTGGTTCAGACTCCATTTTGTATGAGAGATCTGCTCTCTGCTCAGAAAATCTGCTAGCGAGTTTAATTTCCTTTTGATGTGTACTGCTGCAGGGGAAAAGACTTTCTTTTCTGCCTAGCAAAATATTATTTCGGCTAGTTCCCTGAGGATTACTGAACGCGTGCCTCCTTGTTTGTCGATATAGGAAACCGCTGCAATATTGTCCAAAAGGATTAATACAGGTTTTCCCCTTATGGTGGATGCAAAAGTGCGCAGAGCTTCCCAGATTGCCTTTAGTTCTCTCGCGTTGGAAGACTTCTTGGCCAAAGACTAATCCCATTTCCCATGCGCTGCCCTGTGGCCCATGTGGGCTCCCCAACCCCACGCACTTGCGTCTGTTGTGATTCTTAATGGATCCACCTGTGTCCAGCAACGTCCCAGAGACCAATTCCTTTCTAGCAGTCACCACTTAAGGATTCCTTCACTGGACTCGGCAGTGTCACAAGATTGAATTGGAAACAAGATTGTATTGCAGTGTTTTGGGGACCGGAAAACCTTGTTTCCTGTCTGATGAATGTTCCAAACACTGAATCTAGATCTGCACCAAAGACTAAATTTCCTTTGAATGGCAGAGAACACAACATTGCCTTGGAAGAGACATTTCCTGCCCAAGAATTCAACCAAATAGCTCTTCTTGCTTGGTTAATCAGAGGGCATTCCTGGCATAACGTCTTTTTCCATGAGGATGACAACTTGTGTTTACACAAGGCACATCTCTTTTTAGGGACCTCAGCAGGCCCTGCTCCATTCTTATCTTTGTGGCTCTTCCCCTGGCAAGGCACAAACAATAAAAAAGGAGCGGATTCAAAGAGAGTTGAACCTGGAATAGCCAGCTGCCTCCTGATTATGTCACAAGAAGATAGCAGTGCAGAAACCAAGCAGCAGCTGCTCAGAAGAAGATCTCAGCAGGACAACCCTGGATCAGCTAGGTGAGTATCTGGACTGAGGACAACCCAGCTATAGGTAAGCAAGAAAAAATAAAGAATGTGGAGGGGGGGTAGTTAAGATCCTCTTTATAAGTATAGCTAAAGCCAATCAATGGGACTTAAAGCTAGAAAACATACAACATTTTGAGCTGTCACCTGTTCTGGTGACAGCTGTCTAAGGCTTGCAAAACATTATACAATTTTCTTGTACAATTTCCCTATATCCCTACAATTTAGATTTACCAAAACCTCATCACGTTCAATTCCTATACAATCAGGCAGGCCCTTGCACTAGATAGTTGAAGGTAAATCTAAAGGGAATTGTATAATGTATGACCAACCAAAGAGGGGGTTTCCTTTACTTTTGAGAAATTTCCTCTCTAACTTACTGTTGTATCTTTGGGACCAGAAGTGAAAGGAAATCACCCCAATGGAATTCAGATTGCAAAAATAAAAACTGGCAAGCTTTTGACCATGCTAACTAAATGAGAAAAAAAACGTATAGCTTTAGACATGCAGTGCATACAGGCAGTATCTCACTCCCTGCAAAGGACCCCCTTTATTAAAATTATAGTAACTTTCTCAGTGCATTCCTGTCTCCATTGCAGCTGCTGACCTTAACCAGTACTTCCAGATATGGAGAAGCAGCCCTCAAAATTTCCACTCACCTGCTCGCATTTTGCGAGTGGAATGATGAGGAGGGCGAGTAAGAACAGGGCTGTGCTGTATGGGGAATGTATAGTGACAGCCCAGTGCCTGCCGCTGCCATTCACAGCACAGCCTGCATTCTTTAGTACAGCTCCTCTCCACCTCCTGCACCTGGGACCGCCCCCTCTCCACCTCCTGAATGTCCCCGCCCCTCACAGGCTCGCAGCGAGAGCATTACACTATGTTTACTGGGCGCCTGGGACCTCCCCCCCACTCCACCCCCACCTGATACACGTCCCCACCCCTCACAGGCTCGGGGCCCGAGCATCAGTGGCAGTCAGTGCGTCGGGGCGCAGGGGCACCACCCCCCCTAATCATGCGTCCGGCCCCCTAATCTACATTCAGGGGCGCCAGACGCATGGAGTTCAATGGGCTTCAGAAAAGGGTGGACCCGGGGCGCAGAGCAGATCTTCCTCCTGGCCAATCAGGAAGCGGGTCCGAGACCCGTTTTCTGATTGGCTTGAAAGGCGAACGATTGCCACTGGCCAAAGAGGAGGACGACGACGACTCGGGAGACGCGGAGGACTGAGGAGAAGCCGCCGCTGCATCAGGTAAGTGCACTGGTCACTCTGCATTGATGGGGGCACGCTGTGGTCACTCTGCATTGATGGGGGCACGCTGTGGTCACTCTGCATTGATGGGGGCACGCTGTGGTCACTCTGCATTGATGGGGGCACGCTGTGGTCACTCTGCATTGAAGGGGGCACGCTGTGGTCACTCTGCATTGAAGGGGCACGCTGTGGTCACTCTGCATTGAAGGGGGCACGCTGTGGTCACTCTGCATTGAAGGGGGCACGCTGTGGTCACTCTGCATTGAAGGGGGCACGCTGTGGTCACTCTGCATTGAAGGGGGCACGCTGTGGTCACTCTGCATTGATGGGGGCACGCTGTGGTCACTCTGCATTGATGGGGGCACGCTGTGGTCACTCTGCATTGATGGGGGCACGCTGTGGTCACTCTGCATTGATGGGGGCACGCTGTGGTCACTCTGCATTGATGGGGGCACGCTGTGGTCACTCTGCATTGATGGGGGCACGCTGTGGTCACTCTGCATTGATGGAGGCACGCTGTGGTCACTCTGCATTGATGGAGGCACGCTGTGGTCACTCTGCATTGATGGAGGCACGCTGTGGTCACTCTGCATTGATGGGGGCACGCTGTGGTCACTCTGCATTGATGGAGGCACACTGTGGTCACTCTGCATTGATGGAGGCACACTGTGGTCACTCTGCATTGATGGGGCACGCTGTGGTCACTCTGCATTGAAGGGGGCACGCTGTGGTCACTCTGCATTGAAGGGGGCACGCTTTGGTCACTCTGCATTGAAGGGGGCACGCTTTGGTCACTCTGCATTGATGGAAGCCCTGCTTTATTTGCCTTAATGCCACACCTATACTCAGGGAAAGCACTTTTTTGCTTTTAGGTTTACATTGATACTGTTAAAGTTGTTGTTGTTGTTAATATTTTTTTGTAACTTAATTCTGAATAAAACATTTAACAGTGTAATTTTATGAGACATTTTACGAGGGCATGTTTAGGGGCGGAGAAGGGTAGGGTTTGGGTGGGGCAACAAGTGGCGAGTAACTCTTAAGGCATGGCTAGTAGCTCAGGACTTGACATTTTGAGCCCTGTGGAGAAGCATGCCGTCCCCTCTGCTGGGACAGTGCTTGAATAAAGCAGCCAATTGCTAGGCCCAAACATTGTCATGTGACAGGGGAAGCAATGTCACCACCTTCCCTAGTTTCCTACAGTGGTGATTTTATATCAAGCTGCAACGGAGGAAGAAGCAGTGAGAGAGTGCTGGCAATTTTCTCAAATAAATTCCATATTGTCCCCCATAAATGAATTAGCCTAACTAGCAGTAGATTCATTTTCATCCTTGGAGACAAGATAAGGGGGAGTGTTATTAAGAAAGGTGATAGGATGACTTCGCTGAACTAAGTATTAAGGGTACAGGTTATGCAGGAATAGTCTCTTGTGTTAATATCTCGTAGATGGTTTATAAATCTTTTCAAGAATATTACAATACAATGCTATATAATAGCAGAATGCTACAATGTCATTGTTGTCATTTTATGTGTATTGTGTCTTTTCAGAATAATATAATTTCCAGACATGAATGAACATTACGTATTCATTTCTGCTACCACTTGACTATGTTGAAGCTGATGCTAGTTGTCTTGGCTGCATAACACCGTAAAGAGAACCTTCCCTGAGAGAAAGATATAGGCTGCCATTTCAGATCTGAAAATGCTATTGTTTAGTTATGCTGTATCATTGGCTTCAATACCTTCTGAGACATTGACCTGGGATACATATAAGGTCAAACAAGTTAGATTTCAGTCAAAACACTTTGCCATTGTACTGGTTAGAAATCAGTGACTGAAAGTATCAATGCCAAAGGATTAGCATGATATCCAGACAACTAGCATCTGTAATATGCGACTTCAGCAATGGCAGCCTTCTTGTTGCTCTCAGGACCTGTTCAGCGTGGTGCTAATAAAAAAAAAAAAAAAATCATATCTAGCGTGGTCCTAATAAAAAAAAAAAAAAAAAAATCATATCTAGCGTGGTCCTAATAAAAAAAAAAAATCATATCTAGCGTGGTCCTAATAAAAAAAAAAAAAAAATCATATCTAGCGTGGTCCTAATAAAAAAAAAAAATCATATCTAGCGTGGTCCTAATAAAAAAAAAAAAAATCATATCTAGCGTGGTCCTAATAAAAAAAAAAAAAAATCATATCTAGCGTGGTCCTAATAAAAAAAAAAAAAAAATCATATCTATTGCACGGACTGCAGTTAATGCAACTCAAACATTAGTAACAACACGCCATCTGCTAGAAGGGAAATGTATTTCCACTGCATATTTTGCCTAAAAAGAATCCTTGGCAACACACATGGAAATCTAGTCACAATAATTAAAATTCATTTAGATTAAACTGTGAAGCCTTATGACCCAAAGTTAGGAAATTTCAGGAAATAAGGATCCATCAGCAAACAAACCATATTTGGGACAATAAATCCAATTATAATTATCATATAAAGCGCCATCATTTCCAATGGCACTGTAAAAACAAGGATGGGTAATATGCAGTTAGGTCCATATATATTTGGACACAGGCACAATTTTCATACTTTTGGATCAGTATGCCACCAGAATAAAATTAAAATGAAACAATCCAAATGAATTTGAAGTGCAGATTTTCAGCTTTAATTTAAGGGGTGAACATAAATATCAAGTACACATTTTAGGAACTGCAAACATTTTTCTACACAGTCCTCCCATTTTCAGGGGCTCAAATGTAATTGGACAAATGAATATAATCATAAATAAAATGTTCATTTTGAATATTTTGGTGAGAATCATTTACTGGCAATGACTGCCTGAAGTCTGGAACCCATTGACATTACCAAAGACTTGGTTTCCTCATTTCTGATGCTTTTCCAGGCTCTAACTGCAGCTGTCTTCAGTTGTTCTTTGTGGGTCTTTCTGCCTTTAGTTTTGCCTTCAGCAAGTGAAATACATGCTCAATTGGGTGGAGATCAGGTGACTGATTCAGTTATTGCAGAATATTCCACTTATTTTCCTTCAAAAGCTCCTGGGTTGCTTTGGCAGTGTGTTTTGGATCATTGTTCATCTGCAATGTGAATCGCCGTCCAATTAACTTTGCTGCATTTGGCTGAATCTGGGCTGACAGTATATCTCTAAACACTACATAATTCATCCGGCTGCTTCTGTCACATCATCAATAACACTATTGACCCAGTGCCACTGAAAGCCATGCATGCCCATGCCATCACACTGCATCCACCATGTTTTACAGTTGACATTGTGTGCTTTGGGTCATGAGCTGTTCCAAGCCTTCTCCACGCTTTTTTCTTCCCGCTATTTTGGTACAGAATAATCTTAGTTTCATCTGTCCAAAGAATGCTTTTCCAGAACTGGCCTAGCTTTTTTAGATGTTTTTTGGCAAAGTCTAATCTGGCTTTTCTATTCTTCAGGCTTATGGTTTGCACCTTGTAGACGTTGACAATGATACGCCCACCTCCTGGAGAGTGTCCTTGACTTGTTAGGATGTTGTGAATGGGTTTTTCTTTACCATAGAGAGGATCCTGCGATCATCCACCACTGTTGTCTTCTGTGGACGTCCAGGCTTTTTTATGTTCCTTAGCTCACCAGTGCGTTCTTCTTTCCTTAGAATGTACCAAACTGTTTATTTTGCCACTCCTAATGTTGCTGCTGTCTCTCTAAAGGATTTGTTTCATTTTGAAGCCTTACAATTGCCTGTTTCACTTGCATGGACAGCTCCTTTGAATGCATGATGTAGGTTCACAGCAATAGATTCCTAATGCAAATACCACACTTAGAATCAACTCCAGACCTTTTACCGGCTTAATTGATGAAGAAATAACGAAGGAGTAGCCCACACCTGGCCATGAAACAGCTTTTGATTCAACTGTTCAATTACTTTTGGTCCCTTAAAGGGGGGATGGCTATTCTTAGAAGCTTTAATTCCTAAACCCTTCCTCCGATTTCGAGGTACATACCCTCAAAAATAAACCTGATTGTGCACATTCAGCCCATATCCATTATATAACTGTAGCTTAAAGAGGAAGTAAACCCTCCTCGGACACTTGTACCTATAGGTAAGCCTATGATAAGGCTTACCTATAGGTACTGTAAATATCTCCTAAACATGTACCGTTTAGGATATATTTACCTTACATGCATCCAGTGACATCACTGGCGCATGCGCTCTGAAGGAACGGCCGCTAGTGCCGTTTCTTCAGAGTCCCGTGCCGTGACTGTCGGCTCCCGCGCGGGAGTGACGTCACCGCGGCTCCGGCCAATCAGATGGCCGGATGCCGCGAACCCGGAAGACGGGCGACTGGACATGTCGCCCGTCATACAGGTAAGCGGATGGTACAGCGGGGGCTCGTTCTAAGGTAAGTATTGCATAATGAGCTAGTATGCGATGCATACTAGCTCATTATGTGTTTCTCTTACAGGTTACCAAAGAAAAAAAACATCTTTAAATATGTTTTGGTAAGTACCTGAAAAAATCTAAAGTTGTGCCTGTGTTTAAATATATATGGACCTAACTGTATGTCACGCAGTGGACAGCCTTCCCAGAAGAGTTGAAGTGTTAAAGTTTCAAAACACTCAATATTGAACCCTACGGACTAAGACTGGGATGCCATTAAAGTTCATGTAAAATAGATACAGCAATATAGGATTCAGAAGGGAGGAAAAATAATTTAGAACCTTGTAATCTAGACCAACCAACTGATCAGTAACCAAACAGAATTTTATTTAAGGATTGGTTTCTTTTTAAAGCAAAAATAAAAGATTTTTATAAATGGCTTTTACTGGAAAAGAAAAAAATATATAAATATTTGTATATTAATTATAGATATGATATTTATATCTATAACATATGACTAGAAATGAACATGACCTTGTTATCAAACACTGTCTACTATGAATAGAATAGACAATTTAATATTACCCTACAGTAAAGTGTCAATCACCTTGTTCTTCTTCTTTAGGATCACTTTTACCCCATCCACCGATACCAGGAGGCTCACTTTCTTCTTTTTGATGTTCTTCGCTTTGAACTCATACTAAGGAGGAAAAGGTAGACTTAAATCAAAAGAAGAACTAAAGGAGACAAAATGACAATGTCAGATAGTAAGAGAGGTCAAGATGCAAGATATGCCCTCTTCACAAATACAAGATGCTCATCATTTCATCTACAGTTTGATGAATTGGCAGGAAACACACAAGAGACTTTCATTACATAAACCAGGCTTCTACCAAACAGATTGGAAGGCTTCAGCATCACAAATAAATCAGGAATGAAAGGGCTTGATATTTTTAAAGGGTTACTACAGCCATTTTCCCTTTTCCACATGTGAAAGTGATGAGCTTAAACTGGACCAGTATTCGGTCTATGCTATGCTATGGATAATTACCTCCACCCTCCCAAACTCTATCACCTTCATCACCTGGAGCCATAGAAATACTTAGTACTTTAGGATATGGGCAAGCATGCAACTTTTTGCACTACCTCCCTTGATGCAATGTAAGGTATTCGAGCAGCCAATCCCCGAAGCCCTGATACTTGGGACTGATGGAGGGACATGAGACCAGTGTAATCTTCAACCAGGCTGACATGTAATATTACCTGAACCTGTTATGTCAGCAAAACACAGGTTCAGAATAAATTAAAATCATCATAGCAATGTGATAATCATTACAAATGATGTGTACATTTTGCAATACATGTGCTTGAAGGCATTTTCCTTCTTCTCTAATCCAGAAGGCTGTGCTTTACTGCACAAGTGTATTCATCCATGGAGAATAATGGAAAGTTGATAAGCCTAGAGAGGAGTTATCTCCTTTTTATGATAGTACACTTATTCTTTTCTAAATAAGAATATAATAAGAACTGCAGAATTCTAACCTACAGATGAAGAAAACCCAATTTAACAGACCTGTCTTCATTGGGGTGATGCATTGGCTGCAAGAAATTGTCTGCTAATGCACAGAAGAGGAGGTAGATTGTCTCTCTCCCCCCCCCCCCCCAAATGGATGTATAGACAAATGCAGACTCAGTCCACTTCCATCACTGCAAAACCACTTACCTTTTCTGTGCAAGCCTGGATGATTTCTGGCAACATATGAACCAGTCCTTGCACATGCCAGTGTACTGCACTGGAACTTTTTTTAGTCTACATGACAGTATAAAAGTGAATCTAAATTCTTATACTAAAAAATTATTATATTTCCTTTTTTCCTTGCTCTATACCTTCATGGCACGGTTTTTTTTTTTTTTTTTTTTAACTTTCCTCCCAACCACTTCTCCTTATGGGCGGACCAGGTTGCATATACGTTGTGCATGCACTGCATGGAGCGGCATCATTGTCACCCTTCTGTGTGTGCTACTGATGATGTGCTGATGCATATAACACCATAAGCCCATCATCAGCTCCAAAAAGAAACCAAAAGGGAGGCGCATGCACCTAGTACATTACCAAATTACATTTATTTAAATATTAAAATGGATAAAAATGGGTACGGTCAATTAGCCATAGAACCACGCAATGCATTGCGAACACATATATGCCATTCACATCAACGGGTGTAAATCGGACACGTTTCGGGGGCACACCCATTTCCTCAGAGCGAGGCTACTCATTGTATAATGAATCTATGAGTTTCCCTTTTTGAATTACTTAAATAAATTACGTTTTTGATAATATCTACATTTTAATACCTCCAATTCCTAATATTTTACAGGAGCTAAGTGAAAATTCCCAAGTCTAAACTGCCTTCTGCTTTCACTGACACTACTGCTTCTTGGCTGTGTCTAGGAGTTTGTGTGAGGCCAAGACCAATCAGTGCTTTTGACTCAGCTATGGCAAGAGGTATCAGAGAAGCAATTAGTGCACTTCCATAGAACCCACTTCAGCAAATGCTCTCTTTAACCACTTGCCGACCGCCGCAAGTACATATACTGCGGCGGTCAGCCCCTCACAGGCAAAGTGACGTACCGGTACGTCACTAGCCTGTGAGGCTCTGGGGAGCGAGCGTGCGCCGCCGGAGGCACGCTCCCGCGCGGTCACGGACCCCCCCCCCCTGCGCGTGTGAGTGGCGGACCCGATGTCCGCTGCTCACTCAGGATCATCCGTGACAGGGGGAGAAAGGCAGGCGGCTAGTGTAAACAAGCCGCCTGTCATTCTCCCCTGTGTAGGAACAGTGATCATACGGTTCTACTATGTAGGACCGTTGATCATTGTTCCTACACCTCAAGCCACAGCCAATCACAGTTAGAATCACGCCCCTAGGGACACACAGCCACTCCCTCTCAAATAAAATTAACCCCTTCACTACCAGTGTCATTTTACAGTAACAGTGCATATGTATAGCACTGATTACAGCAGTAATGTCACTGGTAACCCCAAAAGTGTCAAAAATGTCAGTCAAGGGTCCAATCTGTCCGCCGCAATGTCGCAGCACCGCAAAAAAAAAAATTGCAGATCGCCGCCATTACGCGTTAAAAAAAAAAAACAAAAATGACAAAAATCTTTCCCTTTGTTAGTAAACGCGATAACTTTTGCGCAAACCAATCAAAATACGCTTTTTGCGATTTTTTTTACCAAACATATGTAGCATAAAACAAATTGGCCGAAAATTTTAAAAAATTTAGATTTTTACATTTTTTTTTTTTTGGGAAATTCATATAAAAAAAATGTAAAAAATATTGTTATTTTTGCAAAATTGACGCTCTTTTTTGTTTAAAGCGCATGATCAAAAAAATCGCACAGGTGATCAAATACCACCAAAAGAAAGCTCTGTTTGTGGGAAAAAAAGGGCGTCAAATTAGTTTAGGTACAGCGTCGCACGACCGCGCAATTGTCCGTTAAAGTCACGGAGTGCCGAATCGCAAAATACCCCCTGATCAGGAAGGGGGTAAAATCTTCCGGAGCTTAAGTGGTTAAATTTAGACATGAGGTCTCTTTTTTTTTTTTTTAATGTTGACACAATAGAAGAGAAGATTCAAAAAGTCCATCTTTATGCAACTCAGGTTACTGAGCAATATTTGTTTATGGGCTTGTATTGGCAGGAATGACCGGAGCACTGCATGTCACAGTTTAGCAAGCTTTGAAGTCCATGTGTGCAGGGCCTTAAAAGGTAACTCCATTTTCCCGGGGAAAAAAATAGCAAATAGAAAAAAGATAATAAGTGAACATATACAATTGTGACACAAATCATATTCTAATTGAATTTGATTAAAAATTGCCTTTCCTTTTCAATCTGCAAAGTGCAATGCAATATGGCTACCCCCCCCCCCCCCCCCCCGGAAACCTAATTTCCTGCTTGCATGATTGGCTCACTGATTTTCCCAGAAGTCTACACTAAGATACAAGTCATATTTTTGGCATGTTATTTTTAGTAAGATACTCCCAACAGGAAATAACGTCTAAAGGGATGCAGATCCAGCAACTTTCCTCATTAGAGCCCCGATTCTGCAGCAGCTGGTTAATAAATATGAAACCACTCCCATTAGACTTCACTCGGCAGAGGGACACCGAGGAACAAACAATTTCTTCAGAATAACAAAAGGTAGGAAGCTGCAACAAAGTTTGTTAAAATTCTTGCAATGTACATAGATCATCCAGAGGGGAATGTTTTTTTTTTCTCAACAAAGGTGGAATTATGCTTTAAAGTCTGCATATAAATAACAAAAATATACATGCATACATTTTACATACTTGCTTATTGGTCTACTTTTCATTACAGAATCAAATGTGTTTAGTGAAGCTGGGAGTGGCAGCTCCCATATTTCTGTCAAGACAGGGTCACTTTAAGATTTATCAGCATAAAAGCCATGACTTTTGTTAACAGATAATAAAACATATAAAAAAAATGTAAAGAAAAAGGGGTTCAAATGAGCCCCTTTTTCTAGATGGGATGGCGGCAGGCTTTTTGTAAAGATAAGCATCCTTTAGTCATTACAGTAGGTTACTAGGCAGATTTAGATGGGCTAGCCAGTGTATGGTCAGAATAAGCCCCAATCACTGTGGGGCTTATTCTGTAGCTAGGAAGAATAACATTTAAACTGGTTCTTTCTTGTTTTCCTTCCCGCCCTTGAGCCTGCCCAGGATCTATTTAAAGGGGGGCTCGGCTCCTGAAGCGCCACTTACCTCAGGAAGAACGTCGTGTCAAGTTAAGAAGTTTTGTTCCAGCTCTTCTGACAAGATGAGTCTCATCCGCCAGCTGATCGAGAGGGCCGGGGAAGCGGGTTCCGAAGATTGGATCCGGCGCTGTCTGGCCATGTCTTCCTCGTCGTCCGGTCCGGCGGAGCCTCTGCCCGTTGATGCTGGCGTCCCGGAGTCGGTGTCTTCTGGCGGATCCATCGGTGAAGCGGATGTCGTCGCCGGGTCAAGTAGAGCGGATGTCGTCACCGGGTCAAGTCTGCACACTGATGACGTCATCGAGTCAAGCGGACGCCCGGAAGCCGTCACCGGGTCAAGAAGTGGACCGGATGTCATCGGAGGTCGGAGGGCATCTTCAACACCGGAACCGGCGGAGGAGGATCGTCCTTCGGTCAGAGGTCGGCGCGGCGCGCCGAAGACTCGCGGTGAAGAGGCCGTCCCGGCGAAGAGGAAGAGGGCGCCCCGCCGCCGCTACTCACCACCTGCCGCCCGGAGGGAGTCATCCGTCGTCGGGAAGGAGCCGCTGGTCGTCCGGGGAGTGCCGCCCGTCGACAGAAGGGAGCCGCCCATTGACCGGAGGGAGCCGTCCGTCGCCCGGAGGGAGCCGTCCGTCGCTCAGAGGGAGTCGTCCGTCGCCCGGAGGGAGCCGCCCATCGTTCGGAGGGGGCCGCCCGTCGCCCGGAAGGAGCCGCTCGTTGCCGGTAGTGAAGGAAGATCCAGCTCGGCATCGTTCCCCGCCGGTGGGCTAGTCGAAGCCCCGGCGTCTTCATGGCACCCGGTTCCTGTGCAGCAGCAGCATGGAGTTCGTCCCCCCGTCCCGGGGCCAGGTGAGGCAGCTAATTTTTTCCCTCCTCAGGTGGTTTCCCCTCCTTTGGCCGTACCATACCTCTTGGATCGGGACGCAGCGCCCGCCGGGTGGGACATGCGGGCTGGGCAGGGGGTATCGGGAGGGGGGGTGGGTGTGTCTCCTCTGGCCTCTGCTAATGCAATGTCAGCGATTCTGTCTGACTTCCTTAAAGAATTTAGGCAGGTTTTATCTACTGCCCCACAAGTTCTTGGCCCGGTGCCCGCAACGGGGGGGGGAAGTGGCTGTGTCTAGTGCGTCTGCTGACGCTCGGGTGCAGACATCTTCCCCTTTAGATGTGTGGGCGCCATCTAGTGGCCTTTTAGGAATTAGCGCGGTGCCTAATCCGCCTTCCAGTTTGGCCTCTCCTCTGGCTGATCCTCCTGCTTCTGTCGCCCTGGCCAGGACTCAGAATCTCCCTGAGGTGTGCCTCAGGGAGGCTTTGACTTGTGAGATGTCCCCTCTGGGTTTTCACCTATCCGATTCTGTGAAGGAGAAAATCTGGAGTGGTCTATATGTTGACATGCTTTCTTTGCTGCCTTCAGCTAAGGAGTTTGTCTCCAAGGGTGACAAGAAGGACGAGGAGGAGCGGAGACGCCCAGTGACAAAAAATTTTTATAATTGGCTGCAAGCGTTTTTTATATATTCGGCTGTGCTTTGTGAGAAGCACCCTTCCAAATGTGTTGGTCTTTTCCAGCATTTGGATATCGTGTTAGAAGCCTACAAAAACTTTGGTGGGACGGCTTGGTTCTCCTATGATGTCGCCTTCCGCCAGAAGTTGGCTGTGCAGCAGCATTTGAAATGGGGTGTCAAGGATATCAGCCTTTGGCTGGATCTGTTGTTGCCCCAGAAGCCTTCTTTTAGTAGACAACCGTCTTCAATTACTCAGCAGCCTTCTACTTCCCATTCCTTTCGCAAAGGGGTCTGTTTCAGTTACAACGACTCTCAATGCAAATGGCCTGGGAATTGTAGATATAGACACGAATGTGCATTCTGTGCGGGCTCGCACCCAATTGCCAAGTGTTTTAAAAGAATGCAGAGTTCCCAACCTGCAGGGGGTTTTTCAAAAGGCAGCAACCCCGGTGAAACTGTGCGCAATGCTCCCGTGGCTTCTGCAATACCCCGACAAGGCGAAGGCCACGCTGGTAATTGAGGGTTTCACTTGTGGTTTCTTTTTGCCTGTTTTTAAAGGCACGGGTTGCACTCTGGTAAAAAACCTGAAATCTGTTGCTTGCCTTGAGGATGTGGTTGCTGAAAAGATCTGTAAGGAGTTGCAGGCGGGTCGGTTTGCTGGCCCTTTTGAATCTCCTCCATTTCCCGGTTTTCGCATATCTCCTCTCGGTATTGTTCAGAAGCGGGAACCTAATTCCTATCGTCTCATCCATCATTTGTCATTCCCCTTTGGGGAGTCTTTAAATGATGAGATCAGCGAAGACGAAGCTTCTGTACAATATTCTTCCTTTGAGGATGCCTTGGTGATTTTGCGAGGTTTGGGAAAGGGGGCATTGCTGGCAAAAACGGATATAAAATCCGCTTTTCGCCTGCTGCCAGTCCACCCTTCTTCCTTTAACTCCTTGGGGTTTTTCTTTTGGAATCAATTTTTCTTTGATAGGTGCCTTCCCATGGGCTGCTCCCTTTCTTGTTTTTATTTCGAATGTTTTTCCACTTTTTTAGAATGGGTTGTGTCCAGCAGATCGGGTTCTTCTTGTCTCGTCCATTATTTGGACGATTTTTTGTTCATGGGTAGAGCTGGGTCTTCTGACTGTTTGCATTTGCTTGAAACATTTTTTGACATTTGTGAACAGTTCGGGATCCCCTTGGCACATGAAAAGACGGAGTGGCCATCTACTGAGGTACAATTTTTAGGTATTCACATAGATTCAGCTTTGATGGAATTTAGGTTGCCCCGGGAAAAAGTAGAAAAATTTACATCCTGTTTGTTGTCTATGATTCGCAAGAAGAAGGTTACTTTGAAGGAGATGCAGTCTCTTTTCGGGCTGTTGGCTTTTGCTTCTCGGATTATCCCTCTGGGAAAGTTATTTGCCAGGAAGCTCTATGCTGCTATCTCCGGTCTTAAATCACCTACTGCGCACGTCCGCCTGTCCTCTGATGTCAAGGAGGATATGCTGGTTTGGGTGCAGTTTTTGATTTATTTTAATGGCAGAGCAGTGTGGCAAGATGAGTTTGTCACCGATCAGGACTTCTGTCTCGCCACAGATTCAGCGGGCTCGGTGGGCTTTGCCGCCATTTGGCAGACTCATTGGTGTGCTGACTCCTGGCCTGACAGATGGAAGCGATTGGGTTACACTCGCAATAGCGTGCTGTTGGAGCTTTTCCCAATCGTGGTGGCCCTTGAGGTTTGGGGTTCACATTTCCAGAATAGGCGCATTTTGTTTCGCACTGATAATAAAGGGGTGATGTTTGCCATTAACTGCTTGTCTTCCAAATCTCCTCCTGTTGTGAATCTTTTGCGGTACCTTGTATCCCGTTGTTTAAAATTGAACATATGGATAAAGGCCGCTTATGTGCCTGGTAAGGATAACGATTTGGCAGATTCTTTGTCTCGTCTGCAGATGGAGCGATTTTTTCGGCTATTTCCAGACGCGGATCAGGTGGGTTGTCGTTACCCGGCACGGCTATGGGGCATTGTATAGATCTGGTTTCCCTTAATATCGCAGGTTCTCTGGCCCCAGCTACCCTAGCCGGATATCAATCGGCTTGGGATCTTTGGTTGGCACATCTGTGTTCCATGGGTGAATCTCCTGACAAATTTTCGGAACATCTAGTTTTGTCTTTTTTGAATTTTTTGTTTGCAAGGGAATATTCCTGGTCCCATATCAATAAGCTTCTTGCTGGTGTTTCCTTTTTCGCTAAGTTGCAGAATCATCCCCCCTGCTCTGCCTTTTTTGCTGTCCGACAGGCTTTAAAAGGCTATCGGAAGGCAAACTGGCGCCCTGATGGCAGGGAGGCGATCACCCCTCATATTTTGGAGCAACTTTGTTTAGCAACCGAGCGTGTTTGTTTTTCGCCTTATGAATCTGCGCTTTTTAAGGCGGCGTTTTCGGTAATGTTTTTTGGTGCCCTGCGGATTTCGGAGCTTGTACACGACGCGAATAGCGGTTTCGGCTTGTTGTTGTCCGATATTGACCTTCGCGAGAAAGACGTCGGCATTCTGTTGCGTTTTTCTAAAACTGATCAGTTGGGCGTGGGAAAATGGATTTATTTGCACCAGTACCGTAATTCTGCATTGTGCCCAGTTTTGTTGTTGCGCAGGTTTTTAGCGATACGGTCGTCTTCTGCGGGATCTCTTTTTGTTCATCAGTCGGGTAAAGCGTTAACGAAATTCCAATTCAATGCCGTTTTGCGCAAATGTTTGCAATCTGCGGGCCTGGAGCATTCCCAGCTGTCTTCGCATTCCTTCAGGATCGGTGCGGCTACTGAAGCTGCTAGGTTGGGGGTTAAAGCTCAGGCATTAAAAGCGATTGGTAGATGGAAGTCGAATGCATATCTGTCATATATTCGTCCTAACAATTGTTGTTGATTTTTAGGTTCTGTCTGCCTCTCTGTATGGATCGTTGGCCACTCCTTTGTTCATTGGGCCCGTGCAAGAGCCAGGAGACGAGTTTACTCGGAGAACATTGGTTTGGATCCACGCTTCTATCATGTCCAATGGTTCAGTAAGAGGGGCATGTGTTGGGCTGAACTGTTACCCGAGCTTAGCAGGCTTTTAAAGGTCCTTTCCCCCCCGATGTTATGGTCATTCATCTGGGGGGAAATGACATTGGGAAGTTTAGGTCATTAGATCTAGTTTTTAGGATTAGGGATGATTTAGTTTATTTACATACTGCATACCCGGGTATGCGGATTGTATTTTCTGAGGTTGTTCCCCGGCTTGTATGGTTCAAACACCCGCACCTTAAACCGTTGGAGAAGGTGCGGAGGAGGATCAACAAAGCCTTAGCTAGGTGGTTAGGCTCTGCAGGCATTCTGTCCTTCCGGCATTTTGAGCTGGAGGGTGGTATCGCCGGGCTTTACAGGTCTGATGGCATTCACCTCTCCGATATCGGACTTGATATCCTCAATACCAATCTGGGTACGTGTGTTGAGAAGGCCGCGCTGTGGGGGTTGTGACAGGAGGGCTTTAGCCTCCTGTCTGGTGGATAATTTGCTTTTGATATGATAATTTGTTGGTAACCTGGATCTCAGTGATCGGGTTAAAGTTATTGAGTTTATGTTAACAAATTTTAATACAAGTATTAAAACGGCCGCGGCCTTTATTTTTCCAAATGGTGTTGTCAGTCTCTTTTATTTTAGTTTAAGTTATTAAAGTTATAGAATAAAGTCCTGCCTGCTATCCCATGTAAAGAAAAAGGGGTTCAAATGAGCCCCTTTTTCTAGATGGGATGGCGGCAGGCTTTTTGTAAAGATAAGCATCCTTTAGTCATTACAGTAGGTTACTAGGCAGATTTAGATGGGCTAGCCAGTGTATGGTCAGAATAAGCCCCAATCACTGTGGGGCTTATTCTGTAGCTAGGAAGAATAACATTTAAACTGGTTCTTTCTTGTTTTCCTTCCCGCCCTTGAGCCTGCCCAGGATCTATTTAAAGGGGGGCTCGGCTCCTGAAGCGCCACTTACCTCAGGAAGAACGTCGTGTCAAGTTAAGAAGTTTTGTTCCCCTCCCTCCCCTCCCCTTGGCTGTCGCGGCCAGTTTATACTTGTTAGGTCATCTTTGCGTGGTGCAAAGAGGGACTTTTTTATTGTGGTTTACCCCTTTTATTGGGTTGAGTATGTTTGGATAATTTGCTTTTGATATGATAATTTGTTGGTAACCTGGATCTCAGTGATCGGGTTAAAGTTATTGAGTTTATGTTAACAAATTTTAATACAAGTATTAAAACGGCCGCGGCCTTTATTTTTCCAAATGGTGTTGTCAGTCTCTTTTATTTTAGTTTAAGTTATTAAAGTTATAGAATAAAGTCCTGCCTGCTATCCCATCTACTTTCACAAGAAGCACATTTAGGCGCATTAAGTGACTAGAAAGACCAACGTTACCCATGCAGAATTAAAGGGTCAGTCCACCCAAAATTTATGTTTCAGCTACTGGTGGAATATGATAGGTGGAGTCACTCTTGGGGATTTCATACCAACAGCTTCCTTATGTGTGTCTCACTCTTTCAGTTCATTTCTACAGAACACCTAAAAAGTTTAATAGAAGAGTGAAACCTTTTTATAAGTTCCCCAGTAGGTGGACAGGCCTGGGAAATTAAGTGCATACTTCTTACCACTGTTGGCCCCCATGAGGCACAAGAAACTTCTACGAGATGTAGCTTTTCAGCAACTACCAAACAAAATAAAAAATCACTTCTGGGTGGACTTACCCTTTAAGAGAGGTTTGGTTATCTACTATACAGTAGTTATGTGATTTAGTTATCTGAACGATAGAAACTACTTCATTTCCAAATGCATAAAAGATGCATTCTGTACTCAAAGTGAAAACAGTGCTCCTGATAGCAACAAAGTAAGTGTGTGATCATGTGATCAGGATGTTATTGTCCAGTGTCAGACTTCGCAGGCTCTGGCATGCAGTAATTAAAGAAATCCCTACTGACCTGGCAATTTCCATGGGTTAGTATTCCTTCAAGGAGAGAAGCTCAAAGGATAAAATGAATGGGGAAGATGTTAATCAAAATTTGTTCATGTACACTGTGAACACATAGGAGCTCATTCATGTACACTGTGAACACATAGGAGCTCATGGAAAAAAAAACACAGGAATAATAGCTGCAACAACTAAATATATAAAAGATGACTTGCATAATGAGGAAAGAGCTGACCAGTGGGAACTAAGCCCAAAAAAGTAAGGAGAAAAACAACTAGTCACCAGTATTGCCTATAGCAGGCATGTCCAACCTGCGGCCTGGAACCCCAGGCAATGCGGCCCACTGCCCCCTGACAATTTTTTTTTGCTAGGGACGAAGGAAGTTGGGTCGGGGGCATGGCCACAGTGGCTTCCAACTAACGGTAGGCAGAGGCTGCCTCGGAGGGGAAGGGGGGGGGGAGGCGAGCATGTGCAGTGTTTCTGACTCCTACCACCATGACCACTTCAAATAACTGAAGTGGTCATGGTGGTTAGAGTGTTCCTTTACTATCTCTCAGAAGAAGTAAACCTCTGTATACGGATTCCATTTTATTTGATCATCCTCTAGTTGTGCTAAATTAGTACGGGGGGTGCAGCGGGGCGGGAAGGGTGCGGCGGCATTTTATTACTTATATACCTTAACTATAGTATATATTTTATAAGCGGCCCAAGAAAATTTCTCTACACTTAATGTGGCCCAGAGAAGCTAAAAGGTTGGACACCCATGGCCTATAGGCTTCCTGCAGCTGATCTTTATCCATGTTACAGACTTGCTATGTGTGCTGTCTATTATAGAATTGTCTATAGCAGGGGTCTCTAAACTACAGCCCTCCAGCTGTTTCAGAACTACGATTCCCATCGTGCCTAGTCATATCTGTGAATGTCAGAGTTTTACAATGCCTCATGGGACATGTAGTTCTGCAACAGCTGGAGGGCCGTAGTTTGGAGATCCCTGGTCTATAGGATTTTCATTTTGAGGACACCTGGTGGTTGCCTATTGAAATTGCAGTTCAGTTCCTCACAGGAAGAATCAGAAAGGCTTGCCTTTGTTAATAAAGTTTATTTTTGAACAATATAAAGTTTTCACCTTGGTTACCACATAACGATTTTACCTCAGATACAGAAGCCATTTTAGTTCTGATGCAGACAAGTGAAGATCTCCATATTTGCCCCTAGATACACAAATGCCTGTAAGTCTATTTATTATTTCCCAAGGTTCATTTTACACTTTGACTGCACTGTTGTGTGTTTGATATATCATTTTATTAGAAGCTTTCTGCATAGTAATGTTTAATGTTGTGCTTATTAGCAAAGTGTTGCATGTAATACATAATTGTAATTCTAAGTCTCTCTGATTGTATTGCAGTTTACAGAACTATTGATAGAAGTAAATTCAGTTTTGGAATAAAACACAACGCTATTTCTGTCTGTTTTGTTAACTGGCTGTCAGCTAAGGGATAGTAGGACAGCACACCATGCCTTGTTCTGCACTATGTCTCTGTGTGGAGGCGGCCATCTTAGTAGAGGCATCAGCCGGTTCAATAGAAACCGGCCAACATTGGGTAAGTGTGTACTGCAGCCGGTCTAACAGAACCCGGCCATTTTGCAGGCTTCTGTCGAAGGGGTTTTCCCGAAAAAGGTCTGCTGGCCGTCACCCTGTCAGAACACAATAGAACAGCACGTGAGATAGGTGTACTAACATTGGATTGTTAGTAGAGCGGCTCCAACCTGCGATGTCAGATTTTTTTCTGTTCAGCCCGCTGGATTGAAAAAAAAAAAAGAAAAAGAAACAAAGTAGCAGTGTGTACTAGGCTTAAAGCTCCCCCCTCCCCCCCCGATGACTGGTGAACTGATAACTAGTGGGATAAAGATATCAAGGTACAGGAAATGGGGGGATGCATTCAGTACAGATCCACAGGTACAGGTTCCTCTCTAGCAAGGATAACATTACTGACATTACCAAATCTCACTCTAGATCTTGGGCCTAAGGCCCCCCCTACACATGGGGTGAATTCCGTTCCAATCAGCAGGGGACCAGCTCACAGATCCCCTAGCAGAGCAGGCGGATGACTGCAGAAACTGATCAGACACCAACATCTCCCTACCACGATCACAGAGACCTTAAGGTAACCCCCTAATGTTTCAAAATGGGGGAAAAAAAAAGTGTCAATACTCACCCTCAATCCAGATCAGTTCACTACAGTACTCTCTTTTTGCCCCTAATGTCCTCAGCCTTCTGGACTAAATGATGCCCAGGGTCACTCAACCTTGGAGCCTAAGAACATACTGTGAGTGCAGAACGTCATGGGCTCTTCAATGTAAAGTACTCAACCTGAAGTTGGGCTTTAGTTGCATTATGCTTCTATCTAGGAGATGCACCGAAATTTCGGCCGCCAAAAATCACTGGCCAAAAACATTGCCGATACTGAAAAAGGTGCCGATAATGGCATTGAACAGAAGCGCAACAGACCAGTGTGAAGACAGACATAGAATTTAAAGGAATGCATTTTTCTTGAGCTTTACTTGTGCTAAAGATGCCGATATTAGTCGACAAATTCATATTCATTTAAATTCATGACGTTAATTAAAAAGTTGAATATAGCAATTATATATACTTTTTTTGAAAATAGTCATTTTCGGCCAAGTGCATCCTGAATTTTTGGTTCACCTCTACTTCTGTTTTAATCAGGTTTTATCATAAGTTAAGTGTACAATATTTCAAAGAACATGTATCCCATCACACAAACTGTGGATAGATTGACACATTTCTGTTTTGAAAACCTTTAATGTATTAACAAACTGACAATAACCTTAGAACATAGTCCAATTTGGTCTGTCTTAATGATCCCAAACACACATACATACATATATATACACATATATATATATATATATATATATATATATATATATATATATATATATATATATATATATATATATATATATATATATATACACATACATACACACATACATACTAGATACACATTTTGTGCATACATATGGTTATAAAGGTTTTTACGGTTTTTAACACTTATAAGGGGCAGCTGAAAACCACTAAAGTGAGTTTCGGGTTGGTGCCCTCTTATACATTCAATAACCAGATACACATTTTATGTAGAGTTTCATCTGGTAAACATCTTATAATTTCCAGGAAAAAAAATGAATGGGAGAAAAAATAAATTGTAGTAAGGAATGGGGTAAATCATGGTTTCTCCACTAGGGTTCATTCAGAGGTTGCTAGGGGTTCCTTGAGCAGTGAACAATTTCTGCCCTTTAGATCAGTTCCCACTGACACCATTGTTCTTTTTAGCTTTCTGTAAGCGGGTAAAGCTTTCCAATGACCACAAGTGTAATGAGAATTCTTCCTTCTGACCATCACACTAATGTATCATGAGTTGCAGATATAGTCATTTTTAGTAGGGGTTCCCTGAGACCAGAAAGTTATTTTTTTAAGGATTCTTCTGTGTTGAAAAGGTTGAGAAAGACTGGGATAGGAAATATAAAGATCGAGGGGAAGGGCAGAACATATACAGAAAGGAAGAAAATGGATGGGTTAGGGTAGAGATTGGGGGATAGGGTCAGAGCAATCCTCCACCATGGCTTACATACTATATAAAAAAAAAAATCATACTCTGTGATCATAGCCTAAAACCGAGGTGAGGATTGAAATCTTGTCCAGGAAGGCCACGTTACCATAAATCTGACTTTTTGGAGAGGTGATGTTCCAAATCTTTTATGGAGTCTAAATTCTGTAGCTCATTCCACCAGAGTTAGTACATTGATACATTTCCTGTATCAGTGTATAAAAACACTTTGGTAAGAAATTGTCTGATGACATCTATCATTGCTGAATTGACAGCACCTGGTATCATTGATAGTAGTACTATTTTTGGCTTATTCGATATTTGCTTTCCCACAATCCTGAAGTAAAAATTGTGAATTTATGTCCAATTCTTTCATCATGGGGCATTTCCATCAATGTGTCATTGAACCTTTAGATTTTTGGCAACGCCAACAGATATTGGGACAGGATGCGAAAAGTGAAGCATATTAAATGGCACCTGTACCATTTAATGAAGAGTTAAAAGTTTATTTCTTGTGCCTTATGAGCTACATATAGTTTATGTGTTAGGATAAAGCATTTCTCCCATTCTTCTGGGTGATACTTGTTTCAAGTTCACTCTCCAAAATGGTTGTGTTATGAGAGGTTTTGGAGTGTAAAGAAGATGGGAGAAAGGAGTAAATTTAGGATACTATGAGGGTCAGAGGTTTTAGCTGTATTTTAAATGCAGGTAATGCAATTACCTGCATCCAAAATGATGTCAACCGTTTGGAATTTCCTGTACAGATGAACTAGCAGCTACTTATGTTCTGATCAATGGGCATTTGCTCATAAGTAAAATGGTGACAGGAGGGAGAAAACAGATGACCCCAACATTCTGCTGGGAAGAAAAATGTTACCAAGCTTGTAAATACAGTAAAGAAAAGTGAGTTCACAATTTTGGCTGTGCGGTCTGGCAGGACTGTGTATACCTTAGGATAGGCTGCACAGAATTACAAATCCTTTGGCAGGTAAAAACAACTCCCATGTATGGATTTAACCTTTTTTTTCTTATGTTTGCTGGAGTTCAAGCTTTAAGCCTATTAAAAGTTATACTTGGCAAATGCAAATGGAAAGAAAGGGTTCCTTTAAGAAATACAATGGCCAGAAGAACTGCAATGATCTTTGTGTCGATGACTCAACTTCCATTGAAGGAAGCAAGATATTTGACGGAGTCTCACATGACTCATTGTTTAGAATCACGATATCTCTCTCAGGTAACCGGCTGGGAACAAATACAACTTTCAATCTCTTCTGTTTAGTTAGAGGTGTGATAAAACTTTCTTGTGTTAAGTGTGGACTTTTTACAAAAAATTGACAACTTCATTAAAAAGGTAAATGGCTGAATGTGTGCCGTAAAATGGATCAGCCTAGACGATGTAACAGCATTGGAATTTGTGCACTAAAGACTCGTACTGAGTGTTAACAAGCCTTGGTTTCTAGGCACAGACCAATGCTTAGTAGACAACATTATGCTAAAACATTATGGCAACTGTATGTCCTGTGGAGCTATTCAGGTCCGATAAAAGAAGGACAGCCCCATGCCTTGACACAGGATTTGCTATAAAGCTGTTGCTGTGGAAAGAGAGATTTTAAATTCTACAGTTTTTCTGTATATATCTGTATTTGTCTGCTGTTCGCCTTAGATGTCTTAGAGACTAAACTTCTGCTCTTAAAAGAAGTTGCAAAATACTTGTTAACAATACCAGGACAAAAACCTGATACAGACCAAAAATATATACATATTGTAGGAAAAGAAAGATTATAGCTCAAAAACACTGCATTCGTTGACATGCATCAAGCATACGAGGGAGGGATTATCAGTTGCTGCAAGGTCTAAGAGACTGGAGGTTGGCAACAAAACACAGACAAAGGCCTCATTCACATATGTGTAACGATCCGTATGCCCGTGCGAAGGGCAGTGTTCAGCCATCTTGGCGGCACAGGTGTTCTGTGCTAGGGTGTGCAGGCAGCCTGTTCAAGTCAATGACTGCCAGCGGCTGCAGAGATCTCCATGCAAACCCAGTCTGTGCAGGTCTGGTGCATGCATAATAATGTAGTTTGTGTTCTGATCTGTCCATTTGACCCCCATGGGAAGTGACTGAGGACTAGAGAACAACTTTCCCGCTCTTCATCTCCATAGCATAGGAGGTGTTCTAAAGAAAGAACTAAGGCCGAGCTAAGCACATACTGCCTTTCCTGAAAACCTGTGGGTTTTTTTCAATCCCAAGGGGGATTGTAACCTAAAATACTATGCCGCAACTGCATGACTTTAATGGGTGAATTTGGCAAGTGGCACCACCTGCCAGACCTGACATGCTACATTAGATTTGCCGCACTGCAAAGCATTGTGACTGTGGCAATGTGTACATACCTGAGTAGCTGTTTTGTTAATTTTTTGGTCAGTGGGTGGTAAAAATGCAGATCTAACCAAGAGTATGACACCACCACTGGATAGTTCAAAATGTGTGTACTGTAATGCTTAGAAGCATTCTCAAAGTTAGGAAACATACATTTCTTTACTGCAGTCCAGCCATAAACATTAGGAACCTCACCATTATCCTGGACAATTAAAGTGGCAGTATTTCTTAAGAAATCTAGGCAGGCTTCTAAGTGGTTCTATATGTACTAGTAATGATGGGCTTAGGCATGTTTAGATCGTACTTGCCAGGAAGCCATCACTGCACACCGCCAATCATAGGCAGTGTGTGTATGTGCAGCTGCGGGCTGAGAAATGCCTCCCTGCCCATGATTGGCAGTGTGCAGGGATGGCTTCCTGACAGGTACGATCTGAACACGCCTGAGCCCTACCCTATGTACTAGTAGACAAAGGTGCACTGAAAGGCTTGCCTCAAGGTGGCCGCAGACTTAAACTAGAACTATAGGCAAAACTTTTTTTTAAATTTCATTTTGGATAGAGTAAGGCAGCCCATGGACGGTGCAAATTTGCACGATTTCCCCATCAACACAGACAGTGTTGACCTGGGGAATCCCTCCTGTCGAGCAATTGTCTTCTGGATGGCTTTCCCTGCCAGGAGAAGACAGTAATTATCGCTAGCGGCTATAGCAGCAACTTGTGATAATCGGAAGTGAATTCGGCAGGCTAGTTGTACCAAAGATGATTAATCGATCGATCAACTTGATACATTTAGCTTTACCTAATAATGGTTTGAACTGATCGATCGATAAACTTGGTACATTCAGCCTGCCCACTAATGGTTCAAGATTCGAACTGTGTATGGCCTGCCTAAGACAGAGTCATAACATCTGTCAGTTTTTTAGCCATCTGTGTCCCGTTGGAAGATTTCCCTTCACTTCCTGTCCCATAGCCAAAATAGGAAGTGAGAAAATCCCTGCAAATTAGGGAATCCCTCGGGGACCTCCAGGTCACCAGAACGATTGTCCCCATTGGAAGATTTCCCCTCTATTACTCCCCTCCATTACTTTACTGGGGACAAGCAAGAATTTGAGATTTTCTTTTACTTTAATTTTCTTTTTTTTTTTTTTTTTTTTTTCAAATATTTCTTTATTGAAAATTTCTCAATAAAACCATGGACAAGTTTTTATATTACTCTTACACCACCCATAATTTATCTACCCTCTTCTTTATTTAACATTTTCACAAAATATCTCATACTAAATCTTAACATCCCATTTTATATTTTCTATAAAATCAACTCTACCCAATTAGACCCCCCCCCCCCACCAAAAAAAAAAAAAAAAAACGTAAGTACAGTGACCGACAGTAGTGGACCACATCCTCTTTAACTTCCCTAACTCAACCTTATCCACCTACCAGAAGTAATTTCCCCTCTTCTGAAGTTATAAAAAGATTCCAAATGTTCCATATTTTTTTGTATTGATCTTGCTTAAGTTGTGAAGATAATATCAAGTCTTTCATCTTATTAATATTCTCTACCTTCCTTATCCAGTCTGGTAGTAAGGGGGCTTGCATTTTCTTCCAATATTTAGGAATACATGCCTTTGCCGCATTTAACAGATATGGGACAATGGACCTCTCATATTTCTAGCCGGGACATCTGAGACGTGGAAAAGACAGAAGGCAGGATCATCTCCAATTGTATAATTTGTAAAATTTTGAATTATAGATCTTACTGCCCTCCAATATTCTTTTATAACAGGGCAAGACCAAAAGATATGAAGGATTGTGCCCTTCTCGTTCCCACATCTCCAAAATCGATCCGTCTCTTGTGGATACCATTTATGCAACCTCTCCGGCTTACTATACCACCTTGCTAGGATCTTAAAATTTGCCTCCTGAGTTTTATTACATCCTGATGGTTTAAACACAAACTTCAAGATCCTATGAATCTGTTCCTGTGTAAAATCACAGTCCAGATCTGTTTTCCACTTTTCAACCAAAGGCAATGTTGGTTGATATACCGGATTCGTCAGCAGTCTATATGAAATTGATAACGTACGAGAAAGAACCCCCGGTTCCTCACAGTATTTCTCAAAACTAGTTAAGGGCCTCCCAAAATACTCCGGGTTTTGAATTGAACTTAAAAAGTAATGGAGTTGCAAGGCAGTCCAAATGGGCCTTCTCTATTAGCCAAGCAATAGAGGGCCGTTTCCCTTGTGGTGAACTGTCGTGGATCCATTCTCGGGCCAAATTGTGGATTTCCCAATATTGGAAATAACAGGGATTCCTTTGTAGTTAGCTTATGTTTTAAGCCTTGCTGGATACCAATACGTAATATATTGCCTATTATTGGATGTGTACTCAAATCCTTTGGTAGTGCCTGAAAGCACCACATGGCTCGTTTTAGCCCTACGGAGGACTGTGCCTGCTCAATTTGTATCCACAGTTTTGTCTCCGAGTGGTGCCACCAGTCTAAAATTCTACTTAGATGTGCAGCTTGATAATATCTACGCAAATCTGGCAGGGCTTAGCCTCCCGATCGTTTTGGCAGTATCAAGTTCCCTCATGATATCCGTGGTTTTTTTATATGCCCAGATGTATTTAATAAACAAGGAGTGTACTGTTTTAAAGAAACGATTAGAGATTTTAATAGGTAATGCCCTCATAAGATAGAGGTATTTTGGCAAGATACTCATTTTTAACAGGTTGCATCTACCAAACCATGACTGTAAACCTTTATGCCAACTTTCTATTAAATTTCTAGTTATTGTAATCAATGGATGGAAATTAAGTTCATAGAAATCGGGATAGGTCCGCTGGGATGTATCTCCCTAAATATTTCACTGCAGATTCACTCCATTTAAAGTTAAAGCTCGCCTTCAAGTTGTTCAAATGGACCTTAGATATCCCTATTTCCAAAGCTTTAGATTTCCCATCATTTATCTTTAAATTAGACATCTCGTCATAATTTTTAAATTCATGAATCAAATTAGGCAATGATATTTTGGGATTTGTTAATGTAAACGTTAAATCATCCGAATATGCTCTAGTTTTATATTGCTCCTGCCCTACTGTTATTCCCTGGATGTCTCTATTCAGGCGCACCATACATAGGAAAGGCTCCAATGATCGTGGAAAAAGGAGGGGGGACAATGGACAGTCCTGTCGTGTTCCTTTCTTTATCAGAAAAGGATCCGACAGGACCCCATTGGCCTTTACCCTGGCAGTTGGACCTGCATATACCTTTGCTATTCTATTAAGCATTAGATCTCCTATTCCAATATGTTTGAGCACGGCAAACAGGAAGGACCAATTTACCCGATCAAATGCCTTTTCTGCGCCGGTGCTCAACAGGACGCAAGGTGTCTTAGTTGTTCTAGCGATATTTATCAAATTAAGCACCCTCGTAGTGTTGTCCTTTGCTTCTCTGGATCCTATAAAACCCACCTGGTCTAAGTGTATTATATTTGCTAGATGCTTTGCAAGTCTCACTGCCAGGATTTTAGTAAATATTTTTAGATCGACATTTAATAACGATATTGGCCTGTAGCTTCCACATGCTGCTGGATCTTTCCCTTCTTTTAGTATTAATGAGATATGAGCTGTTAAGGTTTCTCTATCCATATTCCCATTTATTTCTGTCCCATTGTATAGCCTTTCCATATAAGGACTCAAGATCGGGAATAATGTGTGGTAATACTGCACTGTTAGTCCATCTGGTCCTGGCGCCTTACCAGGTTTCAGATTTCAATGCCCCCCGTACCTCCTCCGCGGTGACGTCCTCCTCCAAAGCTGCAGCCACCTCCTCGGGCAATACAGGTAGCTGTGATTGTGACAGATCATTTTCCATATCTTCTTGAGAGGCGGGCCCCTCGGCCAGACCATACAGGGTGGCATAAAACATCCTAAATTCCTCTGTTATTTGACCTGGTAACGTTTTTTTCCCCCTTTAGGCAATGTAATATATGTGATATATGACCTCGACTTCTGTTCCTGTACTCGCTAATAATTTCCCACATTGATTACCTGATTCTTAGTTTAATTTTCAACACCTCTGTAGCGTCGACTTTGCCCTATAGTGTAATAAATCTGTTATTTGCTTCCTAGTCTCCTCCAGTTCCGGTATTAAAAAAGTTGATGGTATTTGTTTATAATCAGTTTCTAACATTTTAAGTTTCTCTAACAATATTGATAATTGCTTATTTTCTCTCTTTTTTGATTCGTGAACCATGTTTAATCAGCACTCCTCTTATTACCGATTTATGTGCCTCCCATAAAGTTCCTATAGCACAGTCGAACCGATCATTCGTCTCAAAGTAAGCTCGAAGTTCCTCTGAAACATCCTTTAAAACTTCCTCTTTCTGCGGGAGGCTTTCATTTAGTCTCCAAATTCGTTGTTTCAAAAGGGGGGTTGATTAGTTAAGCTATATACTATTGAGATCAATGAATGGTAAGACCACGTAATACTACCAATATCCGATTTTTTTATCGCGTGAAGCTGGGTATGGGGGACCAGAAAATAATCAATTCTAGAATAGCTTTTATGTGGCTTTGAATAAAATGTATATTCTTTCTCAGATGGATGTTGTAATCGCCATATATCAATTAATTGTGCTTTATGGAGCGATTTTATTATGCGTCTGCCCACTCCGGATGGAATAGCAGACGTTTCCGTGGAAGTATCTATTTTGGGCATGAGAGGAGCATTCAGATCCCTTCCCACTATCAATTGACCTTCTGAGAACTCCATAAGGCTCGTTCTTTTACTTTCATTTTCAATGATAATGGTAAACAGGTCTGAATGAATGAATGAGAATGAATCTCCCAAATGGGGGCACAGACCGCAAAAAAAAAAAAACTGATAGGTGTTCTCATTCATCTCAACTATATCCAAAACTAAAAAAAAAAAAAGCTTTGCCTTAAGCCCCGGTTCACACTTGTGCGTGTGCGGGGTTCGCATGTAATGTCGGAGCGCACTGCTCCGACATTACATGCGATCAGCTGTGCGGTGCGAGTTTAGCCATACAAACTGTATGGCTAAATTCGCATCGCTCCCGCAGCAAACACGCACAGGAGGCATTTTTGCAGCCGCATCAGGATCGGATCGCACAGCGGTTCACACTTGTGCGATCCGATCCTGTGCGAGCTGCACGATCGCACTGCGATATGCGATCAAACTGGGGGTGTCGTTAAGATAACATTGACACCCCCAGCGTATCGCATATGGCAGTGTGAACTGCCGGGGGTGCGTGTGCGATGCGGGAACAGGCTGTGAATTCGCAGCCTTCCCGCATCGCATATATGTGAACCGAGCCTTAATTGTACTGTAAGGCCCAATCTATAAAAAAAATAAAAAATAATAAAAATAAAAAATCCACCCATGGAGTGGCCCCCCCAAAAAACGGCAGTGGTGCTTTTTTTTCTTTTCATGGAGTTGAGCTTTAAGATGATCTTTGTTCGAATCGGATGTGCTCATTCCCCAACCTCCTAAAAAATCTCCTTCCCTCTTCAGCACTAAAAAGCAGAGCAGATGTATAAACCTAACAGGCCATATTTGTGTAAGTGACAATTTTTCAGCCTAACGAGGTCATGAAGGTTACATTTTTTCACTTGTGTAGATTACAACAATGTTGATTTATTGGTAGAAGTGCTTATTCAGTACACTATAAAAGGCTATTTGGCTGAGTGTGCAGTGACTGCATAATACTAGCAGCAGGTTTAGGAGTTGACAGCAGTCTTGGTAGATGAGAGAACCATCTACTCTCAATTCAGGCCTGCTGCAATGTTTAGGAATATTCAGTCAGGTTACTTAAGGAAATGAATAAATCTAATGCCAAGTCTTTTCCTCTAGCTTTTCATAGAGTGGTTACAAATCCTGTTAAGTTTGTATTGTGGTCTATGTCCCTGTTGGAGTAATAACACTCTCGAACAGGAATAGAGAAGAAAGCTTCCAATGAAGACGCTTTCCCTAGTGACAAGAGGGCATTTTCCTCAATTTGTAGGGATTTCCTCTCACTTTCTGTTGTGTCTACAGAACAGGCAGTGAACGTAAATCTCCGTAATGGGGCACAGATTAAAAAAAAAAAAAAGCCTGACTGTGGCTTAGACCATTCCCTACTCTATCCAAAATGGAAAAAACTTTTTGCCTTTAGCTATTAAAATATCCCACTGGCCCTTCGGTTTATCAGACTAGGTCAACAGTAGTTTGCCTATATTGAAAGTGATATTAAACCAAAAAGCAAACATTTGTTCTGTTGCAGCTGACTGACTGATGTGATGACTGCATTCCTTTTTTTTTTTTTGGGGCTTTTTTCTTTCAGCTTTATAGTCATAGTTGGTAAAGTTGAATAAAGACACTAGTCCATCCCGTCCAACCTGTTTAATTGGTGTATGTGTTTTCATGTCGATAAGCATTTCCTATATCCCTGTATATTGTGTTCACTAAGATGCACGCCCAAGAGTTTTTAAAACTATCAATACTTCCAGGCGACACCGAGTGTGGAAGAGAGTTGTTCATTCTTACCGCCTCGACAGTGAGAAATCCCCTGCACAGCATAAAGTGGAACTTTACCCATAACAACTTGATAAAAAATAATGTTATTTAGCAAGGAACACACATTCAACCTTATTAATATGCTACCAAAATAAATGTGTGCTGAAAATGGCCTTAAGCAATGTTCCCGTTTCTTCTTGCTGGAGGCCCCCATTTTGCTGAAGCCCAAAGCCCCTGAACAGCAGTAAATCATAAAGCAGAACTAAAACCATCAATTTAACGGTTTCAAAAAACAGTTACGCTCCTGGAATGCCTGAATTGTTAACTGTCACATATGCTTGTTTCCTCAACCAAACGTCATAACTGATCACATGTGCAGCACCATGGCAGTTGCAGATCAAATAGAAGCAGCTTCCATGGCTGTAAAAGGATAGGAGGGTTTAATTCTGCTATACGGCTGTCAGGAGATCAGCCTTTACAGACTTAGCAGTGCCTAAAAATGCCTAAAATAGAGAGCAACTGAGCATGTGCAGAACAGGGTGAGACAGTGTATTACTGGATTATAAACAGTAAAGACTAAGAGCCCATTCAGACTGGAGCAACACGACTTTGGGAGGGGGACCTGTGAAGTCGCGTGCACCGCGATTTCGGAGCGACTTGAAGACTTCACATAATGGAAGTCTATGCAAGTCGCCTCCAGGTCGCCCCAAAGTAGTACAGGGCCCTTTTTCTAAGTCGGAGCGACTTGTGTCACTCCTATTAGAACGGGTCCTGTGCTAATCAATGGACCGCGACCGAGCGCGACTTGTCAGGCTGACAAGTCACCTGACAAGTCGCGCTAATGTGAATAGGCTCTTATTTTTAATGTTTTACATATCTATACCTGCAAAAGGGGCCAGCCTGCAGTCATCTAGCAGGACTTAGATTTCTGACTAAAGTTCCACTTTAAGGTTTTAACTGCTTTTCCTCCAATCTCATTGTGTGAACCCGTGTCTTTCTACACTCCCTGAGACTGAATAGTTTTCTTCCTATAAACAAGCAAAAAATTGGGGGAGCAAACCCTGAACATGTATATCTAAAGCCAGTGCAGCTATGGACCAAGCAACATGTATATTAAAAAAGAATAGCGCACACATGCAAAAGAAATGACTAATGACAAATATGGAGACAATCCATAAATAAAAATGGGGATTTAGTCCCACCATATGGCCATATCGTGCTCAAGCCCACCACTGCGTCAAAGTACCCCATTATCAGTGGGTCCTACACTATCCATAAAAAAGGGGTGAATCCAGCCTCTGAGGTTGAGCATCCCATCCCCCACACACACCTGTACTCTATTGGTGTCCACTATCAAGTAGATATAGGAGGAGTCCCCTGTAGTGCATTAGCACATCTCTCCCAGCAAGAAGCGTTGTCTCCAAGGGTAAGAGAGGCTGGATTCACCCCTTTTTTATGGATAGTGTAAGACCCACTGATAATGGGGTACTTTGACGCAGTGGTGGGCTTGAGCACGATATGGCCATATGGTGGGACTAAATCCCCATTTTTATTTATGGATTGTCTCCATATTTGATAGTCATTTCTTTTGCATGTGTGCGCTATTCTTTTTTAATATACAGTTTTCTTCCTATGCTGGATTCATCATTGAGGTATTGTATATCGCTATCATATCTCCTCTCAAGCATCTCTTCTCCAAGGAGAATACATTTAGTGCTTGTAGTCGCTCCTCGTAATTGAGGTCCTCCAGTCCCATTATTCATTTTGTTGCCCTTCCCTGCACTCCCTTCAGTTCCAGCACATCCTTCCTAAGGATTGGTGACCTGAACTGAATAGAATACTCCAGATGTGGCCAAACCATATTTTTATATAGTAGCAGGATTATAGTTTTATCTCTGGAATAAATTCAATTTTTAATGCATGCGAATAGTCTGCTTACTTTGCTTGCAGCAGCTTGACATTACCTGCTACTGCTCAGTCCCTCTTCAACTAGGACCCACAGGTCTTTCTCCATTTACAATTTACACTGCTTAATTTAAATGGCTTTCATCGCCAAAAGCCTTGCACCAAGTATAACCCGGGCACTAAAAAAATATAGCTACGTTAGGTAGCGTTTGTACATGCTTGTATTTTTGTACAGCTCACTAGTTCAGAGACCAAACTGGGTAAAAATGAATGACATTGCAAGGGGGAGAGACACTAAAAAGGTACATTTTGTCTCATTCCCGGAGTTCAGCTTTAAGTCAGAGCAATAATAGGATTTGGTAAAGCAAACCTCTGCTTTTGTGATTTTGCAACCTTTAATGGGTTCACTCATACCATCGTAATGTGTACTTTTACAAGAAGCATGGAATGTCCTACATGTGCTAAATGGTCTTGAATGAATGAGCCTCATTGTTTTCCCAACATATCTTATATATTTTGTAAACTTGTGAAAAAATGGGATTTGTTCTTATACACATCCAGTCAACTGCCATTTATGAGAACAATGATGGGACTTTCTATATAAGGGTGTTTCCCACATAAAAAAAGGAACAACTGGAAGATATGCAAAAGCAAACACAACAAACATTAATTCTCTGCATTAAAAAGTGTCAAACGTGTTTTTATAAAAAATGAAAATAGTTTTACATTAGGTAATACTGGTATTATAAAAAAGTACAGTGTAGAGTGTCCCTTTAAATGGATACAGAGATCTCTTATGCGAGCTTTAATGGCTGCATAGAAATCTTGTATAGAGTAATTACCAATAATAATAAGGTTGGCCGAGGCAGATGGAGCCTCAGAGCCAGGCAGCTGTGATAAGATGCCTTGGTATCTGGGGATGCTAAAAAATGAATTGGCTTTTCATTGTGGCGGCTGAAAAGCAATTTCCTACTTAGCATAATATGACATGTGATGAAAACAGAAGTGAGATGGACGTTCACACTTCAGATCTGCTAAAGATTAGGAACAGTCTACAGACTCCACTCCAGGCTACACAACAGACATTGAAGGAGATCACATTTTCACAAAAGGATGCTATCAAGATGCAGTCTGGACAGTGACAGGGAGTTCGTACATCTAGAGGTGAATCACTGGGGTAGAGAAATAATGTTTAAAGGAAATACATGGTCTTCTCATATTTATTTGTGGATAATCATGCAAGGCCCCATGCATATGATCGTACTGATTTATGCAGGATCTTTCTGGCAGCCAAACTCCCTTGTAAAAAGTTGCCCATTTTCATTTTATCAAGATTAAGCGAGTTTGCGTTTTTAGGGTTGTATTCGAGATATTCAAATGGAAAAGTAATGACAAACACAGATAACAAATGTAATAATATTAGAAAACAAGAATACTTAACTAAAGATGCCTTTTCTGCCATGGGTCCCTCCGTCTTGGCGTGGCACAGATGATCAGAAGCTTGAATGACAGCAGCTCTGAGGCGAGACCATTATTACCAGTTTTGGCAGTGTAACATACAGCAGTGGACACCAACCTTTCGGCACTAAACTCGTAATTTTGAATCCCGCAGACCATCAATAAAATTTTACAAGTCTTATACACCCAATGCTCCGGCTCTTTGCCCCCCATCCTCCACTCTGCATCACACTGCTGTCTTACTCATCACTGGATCTCACCTCCTTATCAAGCAATGTGCTTGAGCTCCATGCTCCCTCCCAGTCTGATCAGCGCTGCCATTGGAAGTCTCCTCTTTCCTTACCTCCCGCTCTCTCCACTACTCCTAGATCCTCCCTCTGAGTTCACAGAGGGCAGAATTACAGAGGATGCATGAGGTATCAATGCGCACTACACTGGAAGCAACATTGGGCAGAATACATCTGCCACTATGTTCCTTTGCGGCAGAACCCCTGGGGACCACCAACATTTTCTCATAGACTATCAGTGGTCCAAGGACCACTGGCTGGCAACTGCTAATATACAGGACTTGTATGTAAAGAAATGGCAAGCAACATGACCTTTCAAAGGACTTGATCAGTTTGTAAGGAAATTCCTTTAGTATGAAGTCAGCTAAGGTAAGTAGGATATTGGAGGCTCTCTTAGATATTGTGAGACAACTTTAATAGGGAAAAATAAAATGTCTCCATTAATACTACAAACATTAACCAACCTACTATATGTCCACATACTTTAGATTGAGATTAGGGATGCCCTGAAAATTATGAGCCAAAAACAGGGTTACCTGTGTTTTGTCGATAATGGCATGCTGCATCACATTGACTTCAATGCAAAATACTGTCCCATTAACTTCAATGCAAAATCGCGTCCTATTCACTTCACTTCGCTATTCACTTCACTTCAATGCAAAAACGTCAGCCACATTATTACATTTTATAAAAAAAAACAAAAACTGTCCATTTCAGTTTTCGGCCAATGCATCAATACTATAAACCAACTTACTATAAACCAACTTACTCTATGTTCATATAAATTGAGATTAGGGATGCACCTCAAACTATTGACCAAAAACATGGTTATGGGCGTTTTGCCGATAATGGCATGCTGCGTCCCATTGACTTCCATGCAAAATTGTTCCAATTGACTTTAATGCAAAATCACATCCCATTGACTCCAAAGTAAAATTGTGCCCCATTAACTTAAATGCAAAAATGTCGGCACCAAAATTTAAATTTTTTTTTTTTTTTTTTTTTTTAAACAAAACATTGTTGTCCATTTCAAGTGAATTTTTGGTTTAAGCACTGGAATTTTCATTTCGGTGCACCACTAATTGAGATGTGGACATCGACCTCTGTTTACACACTGACCGCCAAAAATCGCAGATCGCCACCATTACTAGTAAAAAAAAAAAAACAATAAAAATTACATAAATCTTTCCCGTAGTTCGTAAACGTGACAACTTTTGCGCAAACCAATCAAAATACGATAATTGCGATTTTTTTTTTACCAAAAATATGTAGCACAAAACAAATTGGACTAAGATGTTAAAAAAATATTGATTTTTATTTATTTTATTTTGAGAATGTTGTTTAACAGAAAGTGAAAAATATTGGTTTTTTTTTCAGAATTGTTGCTCATTTTTTGTTTTTAGTGCAAAAAAATAAAAAAACGCAGAGGTGATCAAATACCACCAAAAGAAAGCTCTACAGTGTCTTGCGAAAGTATTCGGCCCCCTTGAACTTTGCGACCTTTTGCCACATTTCAGGCTTCAAACATAAAGATATAAAACTGTAATTTTTTTGTGAAGAATCAACAACAAGTGGGACACAATCATGAAGTGGAACAAAATTTATTGGATATTTCAAACTTTGTTAACAAATAAACTGAAAAATTGGGCGTGCAAAATTATTCAGCCCCTTTACTTTCAGTGCAGCAAACTCTCTCCAGAAGTTCAGTGAGGATCTCTGAATGATCCAATGTTGACCTAAATGACTAATGATGATAAATAGAATGCACCTGCACTGCGATAGTCTCAGAGGTCCGTTTAAAGTGCAGAGAGCACCATTAACAACAAGGAACACACCAGGCAGGTCCGAGATACTGTTGTGGAGAAGTGTAAAGCTGGATTTGGATACAAAAAGATTTCCCAAGCTTTAAACATCCCAATGAGCACTGTGCAAGCGATAATATTGAAATGGAAGGAGTACCAGACCACTGCAAATCTACGAAGACCTGGCCGTCCCTCTAAACTTTCTGCTCATACAAGGAGAAGACTGATCAGAGATGCAGCCAAGAGGCCCATGATCACTCTGGATGAACTGCAGAGATCTACAGCGGAGGTGGGAGACTCTGTCCATAGGACAACAATCAGTCATATACTGCACAAATCTGGCCTTTATGGAAGTGTGGCAAGAAGAAAGCCATTTTTTAAAGACATCCATAAAGCATGTCGTTTAAAGTTTGCCACAAGCCACCTGGGAGACATACCAAAGATGTGGAAGAAGGTGCTTTGGTCAAATGAAACCAAAATCGAACTTTTTGGCAACAATGCAAAACGTTATGTTTGGCGTAAAAGCAACACAGCTAATCACCGTGAACACACCATCCCCACTGTCAAACATGGTGGTGGCAGCATCATGGTTTGGGCCTGCTTTTCTTCAGCAGGGACAGGGAAGATGGTTAAAATTGATGGGAAGATGGATGGAGCCAAATACAGGACCATTCTGGAAGAAAACCTGATGGAGTCTGCAAAAGACCTGAGACTGGGACGGAGATTTGTCTTCCAACAAGACAATGATCCAAAACATAAAGCAAAATCTATAATGGAATGGTTCACAAATAAACATATCCAGGTGTTAGAATGGCCAAGTCAAAGTCCAGACCTGAATCCAATCGAAAATCTGTGGAAAGAACTGAAAACTGCTGTTCACAAACGCTCTCCATCCAACCTCACTGAGCTTGAGCTGTTTTGCAAGGAGGAACGGGCAAAAATTTCAGTCTCTCGATGTGCAAAACTGATAGAGACATACCCCAAGCGACTTGCAGCTGTAATCGCAGCCAAAGGTGGCGCTACAAAGTATTAACTTAAGGGGGCTTAATAATTTTGCATGCCAAATTTTTCAGTTTTTTATTTGTTAAAAAAGGTTGAAATATCCAATACATTTCGTTCCACTTCATGATTGTGTCCCACTTGTTGATTCTTCACAAAAAATTACAGTTTTATATCTTTAGGTTTGAAGCCCAAAATGTGGCAAAAGGTAAAAAAGTTCAAGGGGGCCAAATACTTTCGCAATGCACTGTATTTGTGGGAAAAAAGGACATCAATTTTATTTGGGTACAACGCCGCACGACCGTGCAATTGTCCGTTAAAATAAAGCAGTACCGAATCGCAAAATATGGCTTGGTCATTAAAGAGGAAGTAAACCCTCCTCTGCAACTTTTACCTATAGGTAAGCCTATGATAAGGCTTACCTATAGGTACTGTAAATATCTCCTAAACATGTACTGTTTAGGAGATATTTACCTTACATGCAGCCAGTGACATCACTGGCGCATGCGCTCTGAAGGAACGGCCACTGGTGCCGTTCCTTCAGAGCCCCGTGCCGTGACAGTCTGCTCCCACACGTGTGCGCGGGAGTGACGTCACCGTGGCTCCGGCCAATCAGATGGCCGGATTGCGCGATCCCAGAAGACATGTCGCCCATCATACAGGTAAGCGGGCGGCACGGCGGGGGCTCGTTCTAAGGTAAGTATTTCATAATGAGCTAGTATGCGATGCATACTAGCTCATTACGTGTTTCTCTTTCAGGTTGAAAAAAAAAAGTGGTTAAAGCTTAACTGAACAAGCTGAAGTTAGAAGATGATTGTCTACCATACACAGCTGCACCAGATTTTGCACTCTCAAGTTTTAGTAAATTACTCGACAACGTCTACATCTCCCCCTGAATGAGTAATTCATGCAGCAGTGCGCGCTGGCACATAATGACCTAAACCTTTAGTCACTATCAATCACTGATGGCCGAGGTCATTCTGCACCTGTGCGACTGCGTCAGGAATAATTCATTCAGGACAGACATTTAAACATCAATAATATGCAATCAGAGGCGGCGGCACAGAATGATCTTGGCTTTCATTAATTCAATCATTCTGCACCTGTGCTGCCGCCACTTTCTACACATTGTTGATGTTTACGTATTGGCCTCGAGTTCATTAGCCAATGGCACATAGGGTCCATTTATGTTGTATGCGTGTAAATGTTAGCACAAATGTTTGCATACGTACAGCATCAAAACTGGACTGTAAACACAAATGTTTCTGGTTTTCGTTAAGGCAACCTAATGCTTAGGGCCAAAATAAAGCAGTGTGATTGGGCCCATACATATACAGTATCTCACAAAAGTGAGTACACCCCTCACATTTTTGTAAATATTTTATTATATCTTTTCCTGTGATAACACTGAAGAAATTACACTTTGTTACAATGTGAGTGCACAGCTTGTATAACAGTGTAAATTTGCTGTCCCCTCAAAATAACTCAACACACAGCCATTAATGTCTAAACCACTGGCAACAAAAGTGAGTGCACCCCTAAGTGAAAATGTCTAAATTGGGCCCTTTTAGCAATTTTCCCTCCCTGGTGTCATGTGACTCATTAATTGTTAAAGGTCTCAGGAGTGAATGAGGAGCAGGTGTGTTAAATTTTGTGTTATTGCTCTCACTCTCATATAGGTCACTGGAAATTCAACATGGAACCTCATGGCAAAGAACTCTCTCAAGGATCTGAAGTAAAAAATTGTCGCTCTACATAAACATGGCCTAGGATATAAGAAGATTGCCAAGACCCTGAAACTAAGCTGCAGCACGGTGGCCAAGACCATACAGCGGTTTAACAGGACAGGTTCCACTTAGAACAGGCCTTGCCATGGTCGACCAAAGGAGTTGAGTGCACGTGCTCAGTGTCATATCCAGAGATTGTCTTAGGGAAATAGACGTATGAGTGCTGCCAGCATTGCTGCAGAGGTTGAAGGGGTGGTGGGACAGTCTGTCAGTGCTTAGACCATACGCCGCACACTGCATCAAATTGGTCTGCATGGCTGTCGTCCAAAAAGGAAACCTCTTCTAAAGATGATGCACAAGAAAGCCTGCAAACTGTTTGCTGAAGACAAGCAGACTAAGGACATGGTTTACTGGATGTCCTGTGGTCTGAAGAGACCAAGATAAAATTATTTGGTTCAAATGGTGTCAAGCGTGTGTGGCGGCAACCAGGTGAGGAGTACAAAGACAAGTGTGTCTTGCCTACAGTCAAGCATGGTGGTGGGAGTGTCATGGTCTGGGTATGGGCTGCAAGAAGCTGGCCATGGATTGTTCATCCAACCACACAAGGGAGGTGGCTAGAGGAATCCCCCTGCTGGATCATTGTATGTACAGTATCTAACAAAAGCGTGTACACCCCTCACATTTTTGTAAATATTTTATTATATATTTTCATGTGACAACACTGAAGAAATTACACTTTGCCTACAGTCAAGCATGGTGGTGGGAGTGTCATGGTCTGGGGCTGCATAAGTGCTGCTTGCACTGGGGAGCGACAGTTCATTGAGGGAACCATGAACAGCAGCATGTACTGTGAAATACTGAGGGAAATGCATTGAGGGAACCATGAATGCCAGCATGTAATATGAAATACTGAAGCAGAGCATGATCCCCTCCCTTTGGAGACTGGGCCGCAGGGCAGTATTCCAACATAACAACCCCAAACACACCCCCAAGACGACCACTGCCTTGCTAAAGAAGCTGAGGGTAAAGGTGATGGACTGGCCAAGCATGTCTCCAGACCTAAACCCTATTGAGCATCTGTGGGGCATTCTCAAAACGGAAGGTGGAGGAGCGCAAGGTCTCTAACATCCACCAGCTCCGTGAATGTCGTCATAGAGGAGTGTAAGAGGACTCCAGTGGCAACCTGTGATGCTCTGGCAAACTCCATGCCCAAGAGGGTTAAGGCAGTGCTGGAAAATAATGGTGGCCACACAAAATATTGACACTTTGGGCCCAATTTGGACATGTTCACTTAGGGGTATACTCATTTCTGTTGCCAGCTGTTTAGACATTAATGGCTGTGTGTTGAGTTATTTTCAGGGAACAGCAAATTTACACTGTTATACAAGCTGTACACTCACTACTTTACATTGTAGCAAAGTGTCATTTCTTCAGTGTTGTCACATGAAAAGACAGAATAAAATTTTTACAAAAATGTGGAAGGGTGTACTCACTTTTGTAAGATACTGTATATAACAAAATGACTATACACACCAGCAGGCACATAGTGTTCTGTATAATGCATGTTGGCTGGTAAGAGTTGTGAAAGGACAATGCGATGTGTTGCGATGCAGTGTAGTGTAGTGCGTCACAATACTATGTGCTGCATAAAAATGCATTCTGTCCTACTTTTTTAAGAGTACATCAGCGCAGTGTTGGGGGGGGGGGGGGGGTAAACATAATTAGGACATAAGGCAAATTGTGTTTCCGATGCGCTGCCCAATGCATATAATATGGTGTGAATGAGCCCTGACAATTATTTATAAGTAATTTGAAAGTAAAAACAAATGTAATTACCATGCAAACATTGCAATGATACAGTCTACAGAAAGGTATTCAGGAGTTAAACCAAGACAAGGACAACAAAGGGAAAAAGCCACAAGAGCATATATCTCTGGTACTATAGGCTACTGTGTGTGTTGTCATGGAAACCAATATATTTATCAGATGTATTAAATACGAGCTCCGTACGCACTCACACACATTTATTCAGTATAATAAAGAGACCATGCATACAGTTCAGGACTATTCTGAGCCTTCTTTATTCTGTTCTCCCTAATCTATGTGCACTTTTATGATTTTGTAGTCCGTGTGTCCTCTTAGCTTCTCCCATATAGGCATTTTTTAGCTGTAAAACTAATCAAAGTCAAATTTTGGTAATTATGTCTACTGCAATGCAAGATTTGAATTGTAGTTTACAACAGGCTGTGTATCTGCCTAGTCTTTTTGGCTATGCTGCCATGAACTAAGGTTAAACATTTGACTAGCACAGTGGCTAAAACTGGCGAAAGATGGATCGAAATGAGGTTCAGCGAGGTGGAATTGTGATATCCGTTTTGCCACCCACATTCAACAGAAGTGGATTGTTCGATAGATTTCTGTCCAACAGAAAAGCTGGAAAACTTTTGTTGATCAATGGCTGCAGAGCCTGATCAGTGTATTCTGAATGCAGATTCTTGCTTTTATAATACATATACAGTATCTCACAAAAGTGAGTACACCCCTCACATTTTTGTAAATATTTTATTATATCTTTGCATGTGATAACAATGAAAAAATTACACTTTGCTACAATGTAAAGTAGTGTACAGCTTGTATAACAGTGTAAATTTGCTGTCCCCTCAAAATAACTCAACACACAGCCATTATTGTCTAAACTGCTAGCAACAAAAGTGGAGTACACCCCTAAGTTAAAATGTCCAAATTGGGTTTAAAGTGTCAATATTTTGTGTGGCCACCATTATTTTCCAGCACTGCCTTAACCCTCTTAGGGCATGGAATTCACATGAGCTTCATAGGTTGCAACTGGAGTCCTCTTCCACTCCTCCATGACGACAGCGGAGCTGGTGGTTTTTAGAGAGTTTGCGCTTTCCCACCTTCTGTTTGAGGATGCTCCACAGATGCTCAATAAGGTTTAGGTCTGGAGACATGCTTGACCAGTCAATCCCCTTTACCCTCAGCTTTTTTAGCAAGGCAGTGGTCGTCTTGGAGGTGTGTTTGGGATCGATATGTTGGAATACTACCCTGCGGCCCAGTCTCCAAAGGGAGGGGATCATGCTCTGCTTCAGTATGTCACAGTACATGTTGGCATTCATGGTTCTCAATGGACTGTAGCTCCCCAGTGCCAGCACTCATGCAGCCCCAGGTTTCCACCTCCATGCCTGACTGTAGGTAAAGTGTAATTTCTTCAGTGTTGTCACATGAAAAGATATAATAAAATATTTACAAAAAATGTGAGAGGTGTACTCACTTTTGTTAGATACTGTACATACAATGTCCCAGCAGGGGAATTCCTCTATCCACCTCCCTTGTGTGGTTGGATGAACAATCTATGGCCAACTTTAAGCAGCCCATGCGTGGAGCAAAGACGTTTGCTTGATTCCCCCATGAACATAGACAATGTTAACAGGAGGCCTCCATCGGGCCATTGTATCCTCCTGGCAGAGGGGGGGGGGGGGGGGGAGGGAGGACAGTGATTATTGCTAGTGGCTATACCAGCCGCTAACAACAATCACATGCAAAATCCATCAGGCTGGTTGTGCCTATTTTGATTGATTTTTTTTTTTTTTTTTTAAACTTTAAGCCCGAAGCGTGTGAATCACACTCAAAAAAGACTTAGCAACCGGTGCATAAAAGTGCGCAAACGTGAACACACAAAAACTGCACAGGGTGTGCGAAATGGTCTGGCCTCCAAAGAGGTTGGACCTATACCTTGATCCCCCGGGGCGCAAGACTCCTGACAGGGACTGAGGTACTTCCTATGGTTTGCCTGGCCGAGACCTGGCAAACCCCGTTCTCTAGGGGGACTGCCGAAACAGCCCACCCCAAGTACTGGGTGGGGCTCCCCCGAAGGGAGACCCCATGAGAGAGGGCAAACTAAGCCAGAAGGCCATGTCCACTCCCTCCCAAGACATTCAAGGTAGGCCCAGAGACCCACACCGTACTCGTCGTGCAGGAAAAGAAGAGTGAAAGTGAAGTGACACATGCCAAAGAAAAAAAAACACACAAACAAAAAGGTGGGGAAGGGGAAGTGGAGAGGTGAATTAGTGCCTAAGTGAAAAACAAAGGCAGGCCTTCCGGCCGGAATAAGAATTCCTCTGGTCGAAGCCAAAAGGCCTTGCCCAAGAGGCAGGTGCTGAAAAAGTGTGCAGGTGCAGTGACCATGGTGCCGAAAAACTCAAGGCGAGCTGCCCCTCACCAGTGAGAATTAAGGCACCCCTGGGCTGCCACCCCAGGGGCACATACACTACGGGCTTTCTCTACCCCGGCCCAAAGGCTAGACCGAGTGTAGCCCTATCCTACCAGGAGGCATCAGAACTTTAGACAGCTTAGGGTGAACCTACCTTCAACTGGGGACAAGCCTTTTGCAAGGCCAGATTCAACCCAGGAGGAAAGGCTCTCCCACCGCCATCCGCCGTTCCTTACCAATCACATCCAGGAACAGTACTAACCGGCGTGACTGCCTACACCAGTTTTCCTGCTCCCTTCAAACTGATAGGGGCGGACCCATTCAAATCAGAAGGCAATGGACCCATCCGGCTTTCTCTGATGTGGCTTACTTCCCAGTCCCCTGGTAGTTCCGGAGCGCCCTGGTTCATTTCGGCCCCCACCGATACTAACCATCAGGTTCCATACCAACTGATAAGAACAGATACTAGACTTGATCTTAGCCAAAAGGCCGAGAAGCGATTTTGATTGATTGATCAACTTGGTACATTCAGCCTGCCTATACATGGTTTGGATCTGAATCGAACCGTCTATGGCCAGCCTTAGTGCACTCCTGTCTTGCATTAATGGAGACCTCAGTTTGAATCCAAGCCAGGACACTATTTGCATGGAATTTGCATGTTCTCCTTGTGTGTGTGTGAGGGTTTCTTCTGAGTACTCTAGGTTCCTCCCACACTCCTAAAACATGCGGATAGGTTAAAGTAGTCCTAAACACAAAAGGTTTTTTACCTTAAAGCATAACTATAGGCAAAGCTTTTTTTTTTTTAGTTTTGGATAGGATGGAGAGGGATTAGAAACCATATCAGTTTTTATTGCTGTCTGTTCCCCCATTAGGGAGATTCACACTCTATTTGTTCCATTTACCATTATTGTTGAAAGTGAAAGTAATTGAAAATCTCAAATTTTGGGTTGTCCCCAAAAAAGTAACAGAGAGAAAATCTTCCAATGGGGACACTAGTTCTGGTGACATAGGGGTCCCGAAGGAATTCCCTTAATTTGCAGGGATTTTCTCTAACTTCATGTTTAGCTATGGGACAGAAAGTGAAGGGAAATCTTTGCAATGGGACACAGATGGCGGAAAAAAAAAAAAAATCTGACAGAGGTTATAACATTCCCTTATTCTATCAAAAATGAAAAAAAAAAAAAGTTTTGCCTATAGTTCTACTTTAATGCATTAGGGTTAAAAAAAAAACTTACCCTAGCTATCCCCCCCTTACTCCCAAATGGTTGTAAAAGCAGACTAGCTCATTATGAAATACTTACCTTAGAACGAGCCCCCGCCGTGCCATCCGCTTACCTGTATGATGGGCAACATGTCCAGTCGCCCGTCTTCCGGGATCGCGGCATCCGGCCATCTGATTGGCCGGAGCTGCGGTGACGTCACTCCCGCGCACGCGCGCGGGAGCCGATGGTCACGGCACGGGGCTCTGAAGAAACGGCACCAGCGGCCTTCCTTCAGAGCGCATGCGCCAGTGATGTCACTGGCTGCATGTAAGGTAAATATCTCCTAAACTGTACATGTTTAGGAGATATTTACAGTACCTATAGGTAAGCCTTATTATAGGCTTACCTATAGGTAAAAGTTGCAGAGGAGGGTTTACTTCCTCTTTAATGCATTCTATTCATTAAGATAAAAAAACCTTCTGTGTGCCGTAGCCCACTGAGCTTTTAATACCACTGTAATTGGCTCCAATCCGAATTGGCCTTAGTGTGCATGTGAGATTGGGACCTTAGATTATAAGCTCCTTGTGTAGTATATAAAGTGCTGTTAAATTGATAGTGCTGTATAAATGACTGTAACAAATATATAAAGCTGCCTAAAGATATACCCTATCCTCAAGGAGCTGAGCCTCTCACCATATTTCAGCACATACGCTCTCACATACATGTCCTGTACTGTATACATTTGTTTGCACTCCATCATTGCCTTGACCTGCCTATTGCTAACCACCATATTCACAGTGAAGGGCAAACATATCGGCAAGCTGGTGGTGATCACAGCTAAAGGACAGCAAACCCCTTTACACTTGTTGACTGCTCCCAAAAAGCCTGAAGCAGAGATAAATTGCTGAATTGACTCTGAACTTTTCAGCCTCCTAGTAAAAAAAATAAAGCGTAAATAAAAAAGAATGATAAAAGACTTCTGGTAGTCTCAGTACAAATTAGTTTTGTACACCCGAGGCGTACAATTTAGGTTTCATAAATGCTCTTTGAAGTGGAGGCACAAAACAGAATCTAAAATCTCTTTTTATTTTTGCATTTAGATGAAGGTTGTCCATCTAGGCACATTTATTGCAATTGTCCACTTTGTAAGTTACTTTTGAAATCCAAGTGGGTCTCTCTGCATTGCATTCTTTGTGTGATCCTTCCAGTCCCCCATATTTCCTATTTCATCCTGAGGCTGAGTTCACATTAGTGCAAATTGAGTGCGGATTTCCCCCACATCCAGTTCACAAGACAGGAGACTATGACCGGCTCTCAATGGGGCCGGTTCAAACAGCTCCAGGACGGCTGCAGAGCGAATTGCACAGGAGTCCTGTGCATCTTCTGGTCTGTTTCAGGTCCAAATTCAGCCAAAAATTCAGATCGAAATTAGACCTGAAACGATGAATATGGAGGCACCAGACCCCTGCTGTGAGTGGCTCCAAATGGAAGTGTAAACCCAGCCTGACATTGCTAGGCATGGGAGCAAATCCATCCCATCATGGCTAGTTTTCAAATCTACCTGTCCTCCAATGGTTAGACTCCCGCACAGCCATTTACCAGGAAGATCAGTGTCCTGCTGGTTCTCCACCCCAGCTGTCTAAGCCACTTATGCAGCTAACAGAGATTATTCACTTATTACAAAAGAAAAAAAAAAAAATTATATATATATATATATATATATATACACATATACATACACACATACAATATATATATATATATATATATATATATATATATATATATATATATATATATATATATATACACATACATACATACACACACATACACAAATATATATGTATATACAGTATCTCACAAAAGGGAGTACACCCCTCACATTTTTGTAAATATTTTATATCTTTTCATGTATATATATATTTTTTATTTATTTAAGTACACTTGAGGGAACAAGAGGTGTGAGCAGCAGTAGGGACTCCTCCTAGCCCCTTTTAGGATATTGATAGCACAGATATTTGAAGTTGACTTGAATCAATTTTATTTTGGATTGTTTTTGACACAGATTACATTTTTGATATGCAAGTAATAATATTATACCCTCTCCTTGAGTGATTTTGTTCTTTGGGTTTCATTATCGCTGGTGGCTGTTTTTTCTGCTAGCAAGAAATCACTTTCCAGGCGGGGACACAATGGTTTGGCAGGAGGGATTCCCCGATCAACATTGTCTGTGTTGATGGGGGAATAAAGCAAAGTTCTTTCCTGCAACCTGTGGCTGTAGGAAAGAAATTTGCTCCGTCTGTGGCCAGCCTAAAACTCCACAGGGAGGAAACATACAGCAATAAAAGCCTAACAGTGGTTCAAACCCTTTCCTACGCTATTTAAAAACAGAAAAAAGCTATCTGGGCTTTAGATACACGTAAGGTGACAAGAGGTGAAAGTAACAGCAACCTCAAATCTGCAGAATACAGGAAGCAAGCAAGCAGATCAGCAACTTTCAGCTTACGGCTTAAAAGAAATACAACCAAAGCTCATTTAGCTGTACTTCTCCTGTGGATCACAGGAGTGCAGTTCATTCTGCACTTCTTTGACCCCTTTTCAGCGGACAGCGGGCTGAAGCTCAATGTCGGCTGACATCACAAAGCTGGTCTAGGCTCGGGAAAGATCGCGACATTATGGTCAGGATCTGCTCACATGCCTGGGCTGGCACCCGGCTCAGCCTCTCAGCGAGCCGCTGAGAGGCTAACAAGGCCACCCCCACCTCCTCTAGAGCCCAGTGCTCCAGTAAGCGTGGGGGGCAGAGCAGAGAGCAGCAACTAACAACCACAAGCTCTTTGCTTACGTAGCTGTGAGAACGGAGCAATCGGCAGTGTTTCATCACTCGGTTCCCAATCTTTGAGCCGGTGTTCCGTGAGAATAACCTACCCCGTGAGAAATGCCTACCCTCGTCACTTCCTGTCAGAAACATCTGAGCAGCATAGCAGTGCGCATGCTCAAAGCCGCGGATACGTTATTGAACAGCAGAGGAACTGACAAGTGCGCATGCTCGGATGGTATGGATTTATCATGGTAGTGTGTGTAACGTTACATTTGTGGCGGGTAAATTAAAACAGCTCCTCTGCAACATGAGTCATCTCCGCTCCTATCCCTGTCACTTCCCTGATCTCGGCTAATAAATATAAAAGCGGCGGCGGGTGTATGAAATGTAAATGACGGAGATCTCGGCTCCGTGATCCGCTTTTATATTTATTAGCCGCGATCAGGGAAGTGACAGGGATAGGAGCGGAGATGACTCATGTTGCAGAGGAGCTGTTTTAATGTAAGCGCCGCAAGTGTAACGTTACACACACTACCGTGATAAAACCATACCCTCCGAGCATGCGCACTTGTCAGTCCCTCAGCTGTTCAATGACTTAGGTGCTGACGTAGGTGCACCGGAAGTGACGAGGGTAGGCATTTCTCACGGGTAGGTTTTTCTCATGGAACACCGGTGTAACGTTAAAAAATCATACCCCGTGAGAAATCCATACCCACGTCACTTCCTGACAGGAACAGCTGAGCAGCGTTGCAGTGCGCATGCTCACAGCCCCGGATACGTAATTGAACATCTGAGGAGCTGACAAGTGCGCATGCACGGATGGTATGGATTTTTCACGGTAGTGTGTGTAACGTTACACTTGCGGCGGTTACATTAAAACAGCTCGCCTGCAACATGAGTCATCTCCGCTCCTATCCCTGACACTTCCCTGATCTCGGCTAATAAATATAAAAGCGGCGGCGGCTGTATGAAATCTAAATGACGGAGATCTCGGCTCCGTGATCCGCTTTTATATTTATTAGCCGAGATCAGGGAAGTGACAGGGATAGGAGGGGAGATGACTCATATTGCAGCTAAGCTGTTTTAATGTAGCCGCCGCAAGTGTAACGTTACACACACTACCCTGATAAATCCATACCCTCCGTAGGTGCACCGGAAGTGACGAGGGTATGGTTTTTTTCACGGAACACTGGCAGAGAACTGATGCTGCATCCACCTAGGAAAGTACGATTTAAAAAAAAAAAAAAAAAACATTCCCATACTTCACTTTTAAAGCTACTGTATTTTTAGCCAAACATTATTTTCACTGCAAACATATTTTTCACCTCTACTCTGTTACTGTGCCTTCGGGATCTCATTTGCAGAGCTAAGGTGTCGGATTTTCAAGCGCTGGAATGGGAAAACGTATAACCTTTCTAAGCCGCCAAGGACATTCATTCATTCCCTAGATTTGCTTATTTGAATCAATCAGCATCATAATTTTTTGTCTCCTGGCAGCCTGCCCTTAACAGACTCTACAACACAAGACCTCTCTAACAAGCAAATACATTAACTGGAGGAGTAGAAGCAGGCCTACATCCAATTCTTCCACTAGCTCCTCTCCCCGTGACCCTCTCCCCCTGGTCAGTGAATATCACGCCTTGCCCTCCCACACAAAAAAATTCTTCAGATTCCTTTGTAATACTAAAGCCTAATACAAGTCTTTAACCTCCCACCTCGACTTCTAACCTCCTTCCCTGTCCTTTTCCTACCCCCGCCACAAGTCTTATCTACAATTTCGGTTTCCAGAATCCACTTCTCGGAATTCTTTCAAAACCGGCAATATATTATACTTCAAATAAGGGCATGAAACACATATTGTCCAGACAAAAGGATAGAAAACCCTTTATAATAATAATAGTTACCAACTGTGCTAGACAGACATGAGCCGATTTATAAAAACTGGAACTAATGTGGATCTATTACCTGGAAATGAACAAATACATTCACTGCCAACTGAGGGGGGGGGGGGGGGGGGAATCAGCAAATCTTTCCCTGTTGAAATGCAACTGTAAATTTGCCAAATTGCATCAAGATTCATGGAGGATCACATAAAGTGCATATTTTGCCAATCAGTATTCCTGAAAACACACTCGTTGATGAGGCAGAAAACCCCACTTTGGCTGAAAAGCATGACACATGTTCCCTACTCCCAATAAATAATTGAGTCACATTGCCCATACCAATCAATAAGTAATCTTAGTTTTACTGAGATCAATATGAAACAGCTTTGATGTCGATCCACTTTTCATTAAGTACAAGTGTTTAACCTCTTCACGTTGGTTGGAATGCACCTATGCAGCCTCTCGGTGTCTGGGCCTTCATGCCAAGCGCCCTATATGCGGCCCTGTGTAAACCACTTACTGTGCTGACAGCACGCTCTCTGCGCATTTCCAGCATGGTAGTCAGCGGTTGACAGAAAGCTCCCGATGCATACTAGTGATTGGGGGCTTTCCGATCATGTAACCACTGTGACAGCCAATCACAGTAATGGTCTGGATGAATCAAGCTGGGGCTTCTTTTACTTACTTGCTTACCACTCGGGCACAGTGAGGCGTGCAGTGGCCAGGCTATCTTTTTCTGTTTTGCAGTATGCTTTGGGTCTGAACGAACCATTCCTCAGCCGGCACCCTTACTGGTCAGCGGCATCCAACTAACCGGACTTTGATAGCCTGAGCGGGGACCCTCAGGCATTTATCAAAGGTGACAGCCAATCACAGCACAATAAAGGTCTCATTTGGACCTTTGTTTTATGGTTATGATGGGAATGGGTTACAATCGGTCAGAATTTTCAATATCCAATATGCCAACATTCCAATACTAATATATAGGAACTACTTTTTTGTTGTGGCACTTTTTGGGTGCCAACGTATACCAAAATTTCTGACACAAACCGTTTTTCATAAATGTTGGCATACACTGGTGCCTAAAAAGTTCCAACACAAAAATGTAATCTGTTATTATTCTATAATTCAGTCTATATCCGTTTTTATCTCCCCTTCACTTGATTAAAATTTAGGGGAAATGCCACTAGAGACGGAAAAAAAAAAAAAATGGAGACACCTGTGAGAATGTAAATTATGAGCAGCAAAGACTATTCTTTATTCACATGTCTTTGTAACATGAGCGCCAACACTAGTTATCAACTCTGATACAGGAAGTATTCAGCCACCATACTAACCAATAACCTGTACAGAGGAAAATGATCCCCCACTGATATATTGTACAAAAGAACTTTATTTATGCCTTGCTCATTCCATAAACTAAAGACCCAAAAGAGTTGATTTACTAATCCTGGAGATTTCAAAATCTGGTGCAGCTGTGCATGGCAGCCAATCAGCTTCTAACTTCTGCTTAAGTTTATTGCAAAGTTTATTGAGATTTTCAAAGGAACAAAAAAGATACAAACAGACAACAAAATACAATGGTGTCAAAGAAAGCAGGTGCCAGTGAGACTATAGAATACAAAGAGAAGAAGGAAATGGGCCGATAGGTGTATTATTACAAAGGGAGATGGGCGGTATAAGAGAAGCCACCGATGTAGCCAATACATCCAGAACATAAAAATGTGGTAATGCAAAAGAAAAAAGTACTCATGTACACAGAACCCGGAGGGAGGGGTTGATCTAGGTCAGGGATCCTCAAACTACGGTCCTCCAGCTGATGCGGAACTACACATCCCATGAGGCATTGTAAAACTCTCACATTCACAGAAATGACTAGGCATGATGGGAATTGTAGTTCCTGAACAACTGGAGGGCCATAGTTTGGAGACCCCTGATCTAGGTTTTCCGTACAAGACAGAAAAAGAGAATGGCTAAGGAAAGACCAAAACCAAAAAAAAAGGAGAGAAAAACAGGAGTAAAAAGAGGAATAAAGAAGCAGGTAGGAGAGGTGAAGGGATTGGGGGAGGTTGGAGGGAAATGGAATCCTGCGAGAAAAAAACGTGATTCTGTGGCAGAGGAAGGCTGTGTTCACACATATGGAAATTGGATGCAGGTTTCCCCGTATCCAATGACCATTGACAGGCGAGCGTGGCCGGATCCCAGTGGACCTGGTTCACACATGCCCCGTGCGTCTTTGGGTCCAGTTCAGGTGCGAATTCAGGCAAAAATTCAGACCCGATTCCCACCTGAACCGGTGAACAGGGACACACCGCACCCCAGGCACGAACCCGCGGCCGCATATGTGTGAACCCAGCCTCACATCTATGCCATTACGTTCAGAGCAAGAAGTGGTCCAGGTTCAAAATGTAATTATAGGCCACCCATGGTTCCTAAACCTTCAGAAAATAAATAAATAATAAATGCACAATTTTTTTTTAGAGACCTGTAAAGCATTGCACCCACAATCAGCAGATGATGGGTGTAGTGCCACAGTCCGGCAGGCTGTCAAAATAGGGAATCAGGGAGAATGGAGGATCAGTGGATATGTAACATGTTACACCTTGAACATGGGTGTAACATGTTACAAAAGGAACGGAGGAATGGATGGAGGAATTGGTGACGCCAGGCCTTGGCCAATGTCTGGCAGGCAGCCAGGAACACAAATCCCACCCACCTCCATCTAACTTCAGGTTGTTGAATTAAGTTTTAACAAAAAACCTGGAAGCAAATTGGTTCCTATGCACAGCTGCACCAGATTTTGCACTCTCCAGTTTTAGTAAATCAATACCAAAGCTGGCCCACTAGGAACGTTTTAATAGAACTTCAAGTCTGTAATTTATGTGAATTGACCCATGACTTATATATACTGTATACAAACTAAACTTTATGTACAATTATCTTTTTAATATTCCACCTCACTTCCCCTCAGCAACCCCTATCCCCGCCAAGTCTTATATTTTCCTGACCCTGCTCCTCTGAATCTGGGAATTACTTCCAATCATTTCTATAGAAAGGCCATCTATTATTTGACCCACCATGGACAATCTTTCCATAAACGATAAATGGAGATAACGGCGCAACATCAATGCAGCTTCCAGGGGCAGCACAATGAAGATCCAGGAGATGAGGTGACATAAAAAAAAGCTAGCCATATAATAATAGAATTTTGTTCAAAAATTTTAATCTTCGGAATGTTTGTTTCTCTAATGGTTGGTGGGGTCGAATTGACATTTAATCATAGTGACCAGGAGCAGGCTGGAAAATGTTTCTTGAACCAACCAAATTCTAGCTGTGAATGTGGTTTTTAATTCAGGAAAAATTATAAATATTGTAATGAAAACTGTTTAACCCATTCCCGTCACCCAGCCCTTTAGGAGCTTCTAAATGGCGAGAGGCGGAAGTGGGCATTCAGGTTATGTTAACGCTGTAAATGGAAGAGCACAAAAAGCCGCACAACCAGTTGAAGATGCAAAAAGTTAAAATCCAAATTTATTTTGCAGGCAAAAAAATAAAATCATCCAAGATGAAACCAAAACAGTCGGAGACATGGGGGGGAAAAGGGGAGCACGGCGGTTGACGCGTTTCGCGGAGTCTTCCGCTTAGTCGTAACCTGGTTTCATCTTGGATGATTTTATTTTTTTGCCTGCAAAATAAATTTGGATTTTAACTTTTTGCATCTTCAACTGGTTGTGCGGCTTTTTGTGCTCTTCCATTTGCTGCTATCAGGACTGCGGATCCGTGCCTGCACCTGGGTTGGATGTGTTTGGAACTATCTCCTCACTTGAGCGGTTCTTTTCCCTCTTGACCGTTTGTTTATGTTAACGCTGTGATTGGCTGTCACAGTGGTCACATGACCAGAAAGCTCCCAATTGCAAGTATGCATTGGGCGCTTTTTGGTCCTCATCAGGGGCTGTGCTGGGAGCAGGCAGGTTGTGCACCCTCATCACAGAAAAGGTTTATCATAGGGCCACATATATGCGGCCTCCCAGCGTTGCACCATAGGATCACAATATGCACAAAAGAAAATTAATTAGTTTGGAATTCAACCCACATGTGGCCTGCATAAAAGAGCCACTTGAAATCAAATGGGCGAACGCAAATTTATATTGTTTAAAAAAACATGCATTCAATAGCTTTTAGTGCCGGTTCACACTAATGCGATGCCAGACACTGCATGTGATTCGCACCGCATTGCTGTGCAGATCACATGCAATGTCTGTGTGATGTGATTTCAGCTATACAAAATGTATGGCTGAAATCTCATCGCATTCACGCCAAAATGATGCAGGACCCTTTTTTTGGTTTGCACCGGAATCGGATTGCATCGGACCGGATGTAAATCGGGGGTTTACATCTATGCGATCCGATTCCCGCACCATTTCACAGTTCGCACTGCGATCTGCAAACCATTCTGGGGGTGTCATTAACGTTACATTGACACCCCCAGCGATTCGCAGATCTCAGTGTAAACCATTGTGCGATGCGGGAACCGGCACTGATTCGCAGAGTGGAACTGCACCAGCACGAACCGGGACTCAGGCCTCATGCACACTGGATGTTTATACAGCTGCTGTTTTTGGCTTCAGGCGTATTTTTCTGCAGCCAGTAAACTCCCCAGCATGTTATCCTATGTATCCATGCACACATAGGCTGTTATCAGCATTTTTTTGGCAGGGGCGTTTTCTGGCTGGAGAAAAAAGCCCAAACTAGGGGGTTTTGAGAGGAGTTTTTCAGCTGTAAAAATGCTCTGAAAAATGCAGCTATTCAGCGCCTATCAGCATTTTTGAGCCATAAGCTTTTGTCATTTGTTTGAGTATAGTTTTGCGAAGAGCTAAAAAATGCTAAAAAACGCTACTGTAAAAATGTTGCAAAACTTATTCTACAGTTACAACTTTCTACAGCTAACACTCCTGGTGTTTTTATAGTATCCAGTGTACATGAGGCCTTAAAAATGGAAGTACTTTTTTTTTTCTAAACAGCGGAAGCTTTTCCTGGAAAAACCCTGTTTAAACACCATACAATCTGTGGAAGCCACCTGCTGCCCACTGGAACACTAAAAGCGCAATATACCTTGAAAACAGAAGTGTTGTGTGCGGTGTACTGCCAAAAGGAGAACAAAGGATGTAAAAAAAATATAAAGCTCACCCGAGCATTCTAGTCCCTAAGCAAGCACAGCAATTTCCTGACATGTTATTAAAAATACCAACTGCCTATTAGCCACTGCACAGTAATCTGTCTGAACAAATTAAATGTCAAATAAAGCTTTCCTTTAAACTCACTTTAAAAGTATGAATTCTCTTATACAAGGAGTGCAAGAATCAAAAGGAATTTTGACTTAGGCCCTGTTTCCACTATCGCGGCTATGAAGTTGTGCTACTTCTAGCGAGACTTCGTAGTGTTAGTTGTTTGCGGCTTTCAGTGCGACTTGTCCCTCATTATAGAAGGAAGTCGCACTGAAGTCGACCCAAAAGTAGTGCACAAACTACTTTTCAAGCCGCGGCGACTGAAGACGCAGCAGTAAGAACGGGCCAAATTGAAATTAATGGCTTTTGACTTGCTGTGCGACTCGACATGTGTCAAGTCGCACAACAAGTCGCAATAGTGGAAACGGAGCCTAAAGTGAATGTAAACGATCACCTTGTAAAACAACCCATTCATTTTAAAATAGAAAGTAAAGGAAAGGCAAAACATTTTTGTAGCAATATAAAAATAAATTATAAATACTTGGGATTTGGAATGTCTGTATATTCACATACAGTTCTGTTTTAAACGGAGTGGGTTGTTTTACATGGTGACTGTTTACATACAGTACATACAGCTTTCCTCTAAAACATAGGACTACTAAACTCACTAAAAACAGGCAACCATCTCTCCTATCCCATTCCCATTTACCAGGGAAAAATCTCATAAGCAACTTTGAGACTCAGTTCACACTAGCCCCACTCCAAAGTCGTGTGACTTTCAGTGCAACTTTGGAGTCTGCCTTTGATGTGACTTTTTACACTCTGTGGCATTGAAGTCCTATCAAAGTCAGACCAAAGTAGTGCGGGAAACTTTTCTAAGCCCCGAGACACACTGCCAGGATTTGCCATGCGACTTGAGAGTTCAAAGTCACATGACAAGTCGCACCCCTTTAATGGCAAAGGAATTGTTCAAATTGGTGCGACTCAAGTCGATGTGTGACTTCAACACGACTTGCATTAACTTCTGTTAACCACTTTACCACCGGAGGATTTTGCCGTCTTACGTCCAGGCCACTTTTTGCGATTCGGCGCTGTGCGACTTTAACTGACAAAACGCCATACCCAAACGAAATTTACGTCCTTTTTTTTTCCACAAACAGAGCTTTCTTTTGGTAGCATTTGATCACCTGTGCGATTTTTACTTTTTGCGCTATAAACAAAAAAAGCGTAAATTTTGAAAAAATAATAAATTTTTCACATTTTTTTATATTAAATCCCCCCCCAAAAAAGTGTAAAAATCTATTTTTTTTTTAATTTTTGGCCAATTTGTTTTCTGCTACATATGTTTGGTAAAAAAAAATCACAATAAGCGTATTTTGATTGGTTTGCGCATAAGTTATTGTGTTTACTAACAAAGCGAAAGATTTTTGTCATTTTTGGTGTTTTTTTTTTTTTTTTTAACGAGTAATGGCGGCAATCTGCGATTTTTTTTGCGGGACTGCGACATTACGGCGGACAGATCGGACCCTTGACTGACATTTTTGACACTTTTGGGGGTACCAGTGACATTACTGCAGTAATCAGTGCTATAAATATGCACTGTTACTGTAAAAATGACACTGGCAGGGAAGGGGTTAATTTTATTGGAGAGGGAGGGGTTAATGTATGCCTGGTGCTTACTGACGTGTGTGGGGGGAGGTGACTGAGTGACACAAGGACAGATCCAGGGTTCAGCTATGCTGAATCCTGTAATCTGACCCTGTCTGTCACTTAAGAGATCCGCCCGCTCTGTTTACACAATTGATCTCCAGACTCGATTCCCCGATGATCGCCGCCGCTCCTCCCCTGGCCCGACTCCCGCTGTATTCAGCGAGCCTCCGGCGGCGCGCGTGCACCGCCCACAAGGGGAGGAGTCCAGCGACGTAGGTTTGCCGCTGTAGAGCTCCAGTGAGCGGTCGGCAAGTGGTTAAAGAAGTCGTATGCAAGCCACAAATAAGTTGCCATGGGATGACGGAGCGAAAGTCGCAGTGTGAACCGGGGCTAAAGTCAGAGCAACACGTGTAGTATCAGTTAAAACGCCTCTCATAGGGAAACACTGAATCTCAAATGGCAATCGACTTGAGATCTCACAAGTCGGATCCTAAGTCGCATCAGTGGAAACCCAGCCTGAGTAGAATTAAATACACACTTCACATACATCAGTATAGCACATATCAGCATCACCAAAACACATTATTATTTTGAGAATAAAAAGTTCCTCTTTCTACTGGAAATAAAAAAAATGCCATTTCCCAGCTTGGATCACACAGTCTATGGCTACCATTCATGGTTTTAGGACTCCATCATACTGGATGCACTGGGATACATTTCGCTACATTTTCTAGCACAGACAAAACGCGTAGACAAAAGAAAACCTATTGTTTTAAAAAGGATCTACACATTCCAGCATCTTGCATGGTAATGCCTTGGAAAAGTCTGCAAGCTGCACTTTGGGTATGTACAGTGTATACTCAGGGCTTTTTTTCTCAGAAAATAGGTGCAGGAACTCAACCACCTTTTTCCTGGCATCAGAAATCGCTTTGCGGCTCGTTTTTTTTCTGACACCCGGTGTGCATGGGGCCTTAATCAACATTGATATGGTTTTAAAGCTGAACTCTAAGAACAAAACACCTAAATATATTCCACAATAGCTAAAAGGAATATAAATCCACTTTAGGTACACCAAATGTCTTTGCAAACCCAGATATTACTATATAAAAGTAGCAGTGACATTACCAATGTGCAGCACATCTACACAAACACACACAGATAAGATTGTTTACACCGAGTTATTGCCTTATATCACAGAACTAAAAAGAAAAACAATAAAACGACTATAGTTCCTCTTAAATGATTGACAGCAGAGTATAAACAGAACAGGAAAAGGGAAGTCTGCAAAGTTCTGACCTGCTGGTATATCATTTTCCCATATGTTCCTGTTAAGGAATGGTATAATGTGAACTTTATCACATGAAGTGGGGCGTTTTTTTTTAAGCTGCATTAAGTCACGTGAATTGGACAGTTTATTTACATACATTGATTTCTTTCCAATCATTTTTAATCACTTTCAAAAAGGAGGTATAACAGTAGTGCCCACACAACGGCAGTAGATCAACATACTGAGGTTACAGGACATAGGAGTCAAAAGTAAGCTATGATGGCGTACAGCAGTTAGATGCCACGGACCTGTTTAGGGACAGCCTGAGGACCCATGGGGAGGGCCTGGGAACAGTATGGGGACCCATGGGGACAGCCTGGTAAAGATACTCGACATAGGAAGAAGGGGTTTCAAGGGGTGGCAGTAAGAGGAAAGGAAAGGGTGAGGAGGTATGTAGGAAAAACAGAACAGGAGGCCCCCTTCACAGGTTCAGGGCCGAGGATAGGAGAAGTAACTATAGATAGCAAAAGAACAAGATGAGCACTTTCTCCTGTGGCACCACACTGTGCATGCATCAGGGGTCCATAGTGCCTATGCACTGGCCAAACAGCACAGGTGAATACACATTATGGGCTCCGTATACAGGGCCGTCTTTATTCTTGATTGGACCCTGGGCAAAAATGTTCTTGGGCCCTCTTGAATCCACTTAACTATTTGGGGGCTCAAGGGGCAGCTGCTTTGGGCCCCACAACAATGACTAGACCCGGGGCAGCTGCCCCTTTTGCCCTGTGTTAAAGACAGCCCTGTCCGTATGCACCGGCTAAACACACATGCGCTGGTGAGACAGCGCCAGTGGCCCCTACTGCCACACATGCATTCCTGAACAGAATTTCACGACAGAAAGATGGAGGGACAAATGAGGGAGAAGAAACAAGGACATCAAAAATGTAAGTATTTGTTGCACACAAAAAAAAAAAATACAAATGATACTTTTTTGGTAGTTTTACCACTTTGGTTGAAATTGACAATCATCTTCCACTGAAGTGATCAGGAAAATTGGAGAAGGGAAAAGCATTCACAAACAAACAAAATTCTAACTGTGAATGTGGTTTTTCGTTCAGAATAAAAAGGTAATGCGCATCCTAAACACGAACGTAGAATTTGAAACATTGGCATGGAAATCAAAAACATTTTCTGGGTTTTCATACAAACCTTTTCAAGTCCATAATGGTACTACTATCGAAAACTCTGACATTTTTTCTGAATTTCCGTATGGATGTTTAAAGAGGAAGTAAACCCTCCTCTGCAAGTTGTACCTATAGGTAAGCCTATGATAAGACTTAGCTATAGGTACTGTAAATATCTCCTAAACTTGTACCGTTTAGGAGATATTTACCTTACATGCAGACAGTGACGTCACTGGCGCATGCGCTCTGAAGGAACGGCCGCTGGTGCTGTTCCTTCAGAGTCCCGTGCCGTGACCGTCGGCTCCCGCGCGAGAATGACGTCACCGCGGCTCCGGCCAATCAGATGGCCGGATGCTGCGATCCCGGAAGACGGGTGACTGGACATGTCGCCTGTCATAGAGGTAAGCGAGTGGCACGGCGGGGGCTCGTTCAAAGGTATTTGATAATGAGCTAGTATGCAATGCATACTAGCTCATTTTGTCTTTCTCTTTCAGGGTGAAAAAAATAACAATTTTTTGGTTTACAATCTTTTTAAAGGAATTTCTATGGTGTATGGCCAGCTTTAGGCTTCTATGCCATTGTGCAGATAATTAAAAGGCGTTTTATTGACTATAAATAAAGGCCTTAAACTGTCTTGCTTAGGACCATAGATGCATTAACAGCAACGAAACCCCAGTCATTGTTTCTATTCTTGCAGTACGTGAATGGCTGGGTGAATGATTACCTATGCTTAGTAAGGTAGGCTTTGTGAACATTGTGATTCATAAGGGATTAGACCAGTAAACACCTCTCCCTAATCACTGATAATCTTTAACCCAAAAGCAATATATTATCAAATTGTATTGTTTTGGAAGGGTCTGACAGATGAAGAGCAGCTTTGTTTCAGGCATTATCCAATGGGTTCCCGATATACAACCTATATCTCCTTACAGCCTCATCTGCCTAAAGTGTAAGTTCACTTTTTCAGAAAAAAAATTAAAATATGAACGCCGTACACCCTCTCCTCCCCCCGTCCGCATTGTACTTCTTCACCTCTGTGGGTGATGAGCCATTAGTGTCTATGCAATCACCGTAGAGGCCCAGGAATCCGAAATCCCCACTATTCCCTCTCTTCATTCTGCAGGGCTCTCGGCATGGATCAGAGCAATTCTGATTGGTCAGCGCTGGCACAGAGCGTCGCTCTGATCCAACCTAGAAGTGCTGTAGAACGAATAGGGAGAAGAGTGGGGATTTCAATTCCCTGCATGCTACACCCACGGAGGTTAAGTACAGCGGAGACAAGGGGGTGGTGGAGGACGTATGGTGTTAGTTCATCTTTTCATTTTTTTTATGACTAACCCTTTAAAGCTGAACTCCGGCACAAAAAATGTTATTTAAATATTCCAATAAATTCACTTTTTGTGCACCAAATGCATTCGCGAACCCAGATATTGCCTTGCGCAAGTAGTGGTGACATCATCACTGTGCGCTGTACATAGCCAGTGCAGAGAGCAAAGCAGTGGGAAGGACCTACCATGCCCCACCCCCTACAAGAGATCTACAGAAAACGACAGAAGGGGCGGATACAAGACCAGTCCTCCCGTACAAAGTAATAGCACAGTAGGGACTGGTCTTTTTTACAAGAAGCACCTTCAGGTAATGTTTCACGCTGGATTACTACACAGGTCTGGGAGAAATACACAAAGAACACCAAGATTCAAGAATACGCATGATGAATGTTTTACAATATTTGCTTATCCCAGAGTTCAGCTTTAGAGTCGGTTCACACTATGGCGACACGACTTCGGGGCGACTTGAACAAGTCGCCCTGCACCGCGACTTCAGCGCGGCTTGCACTGACTTCACATAATGGAAGTCAATGCAAGTCGCTCCTATTAGAACGGTTCCCATAGTACAGAATGGAGCAGGACTTGTCAGGCGACCAAGTCACCTGACAAGTCGGAGTAGTGTGAACCGGCACTTAAGAACACGCATATTAAAAATTGGCAGGTATAAACTGTCATAAACTGGAATTAAATTGATACAAAGTCAGTACAGATATCTTGAATTTAAAGGATCAAAGTCTAAATATCTCCTCACTGTAAATGTATGTATTATACATGTTTAATATTCTATAGCATAAAAGCAGGCCATCTAAAGCCACATAAATCCCCCCACCTCCCCAAGCACCAGAGAATCTCAGTTACAGAATGATGGAGGATTAATATCCATTCTGTGCTGTAATCTGTCTGCTCCAAGCACATTTATCCCCATTCCGTTTGTCCTCTATCTCTGTCTGGTTTATAGCAGAAAACATCTCGCAGACTATTTCAAGCTGCCCTGTCATATACTCAGCATGTCAGATTAGTGGTGAGCGCAGCCCCCAGAGACGGTGTCAGCGGCTCGTCTCTTACAGAAAGCCAACTGCATACATTCTCCAGCTACTGTTGATGGATATTCAACAACAAAAGAAAAATAGCATCTCATATTTGTTAAATATATATAGTGCTTAGCATAAATGAGTACACCCCTTTTGGAGAAAAAAAGATTTTAATCAATATCTCAATGAACACAAGAACAATTTCCAAAATTTTGACAAAACTGAGTTTTATAGAACAATTGTTTAGCTCATTACATTAAAGTAAGGTTAACGATATAACTGAGATATGAGAAAATCTTAATTTTTTCTCAAATTATTGCAAAAATGAATACACCCCACAACAAAAACTACTACATCTAGTATTTTGTATGAGCTCCATGATTTGTAAGGACAGCACCAAGTCTTCTAGGCATGAAATTAACAAGTTGGCGAAATATTGCAATATCTATATTTTTCCATTCTTCAAGAACGACCTCTATTATGGCATTTTTCCACTGCAAGTACCGGCTCGGCTCTACTCGGCCCTGCTTGGCCCGGTTTGCTTTTCCACTGCATGGTACGGTGTTGGAACGGTTCGGTACGGTTTGCTTTTCCACTAAAGTAGTACTAAAGTTAAGTGGGTGGGATAACGATTCTCTGATCAGTGGCTAGTAGTGACTGCATGCAAAGGATTGTGGGATATGGTACCGGGTATGGTACCTCTTGGAACCACAATCGAGGTGGTACTGTTTTTGAGAGCCGTACCGTTCGGTTCCATGCAGTGGAAAAGCGCCGCCGTACCGTACCGAACCGTTCCTACACCGTACCATGGGGTACCAGCAGTGGAAAAGCACAAAAGCGAGCCGAACCGTTCATTAGAGTCTGGATGCTGGATGGAGAGTGATGCTAACTTGTCTATTCATAACCACTCTTCAGTTGTTTAATTGAGTTCAGATCAAAAGACATACTTGGCCATTGAATCACTTTCACCTTGTGCTTCTTCAGAAATACAACAGTGGCCTTAAATGTGTGTTTTGGATCATTGTCATGTTGGAAAAGTGCACGACAACTAAGGGCACGGAGTTATGGTGGCAGCTTCTCTTTCAAAATAGAGCAGTACATTTGGGGATTCATGATACCATCAATAAAATGCAGTTCCCCAACAGCAGCACTCATGCAACCCTTTAGAAGGACACTGCCACCACCATGTTTCACTGTAGGCACCATGCATTTTTCTTTGTACTCTTCACCTTTGCGACACCATACAGTTTTGAAGCCATCAGTCCCAAAAACATTTCTCATGGTCTCATCGCTCCAGAGTACAGAGTCCAGAGTAATCGTCTTCTTTTTCAGCATGGGCCCTAGCAAATTTTAGGGTGGCTTTTTTGTGCATGGAGAGGCTTCCTTTATGGATAACACCCATGCATGCAATTTCTCTGCAGTGCATGCCGTATTGTGTCACGGAAACAATCACCCCAGCTTGGCTTTCTATTTCTTTAACTAACCGCAGTGAACTTGCATGGCGATTTCTTCAACCCTTCTTATCAGAAGACGCTGCTGTCAAGGTGTTCTAAGGCCCTGTGACATTTCTCTTTCATGTGGTGCCATTGCTGACAGCATGAAATGGGGAAGGGGTTTCTTTGTTAAGTAATGCCCTTTTATAATCAACTGTCTGCTGGACACCTGTTTAATTAAATATTAGACTCATCTGTGGTTTAATCCCTGTTCATTAGGAATTTTGTCTAAAATTTAGCTTTTCTCCTAAGGCCCCTTTCACACTCCCGGACCGTTCAGGTCATTTTTTCAGGCGGATCAGAATGAATGCCTCATGCATCTCTATGGGGCATCGGATGTCAGCGGAGATATGTCGATTGACATCCGATCCGATTGTGTCCATCAAATTGGGACGGATGGAAACCCTATTTTCCATCCGTCTGGCGGATTGGATCGGGTGATAACGGACAAGCGGTCCGTTCTTATCCGATTCCCCCATATAGAAGAGCAGGGACCCGACAGCTGCCATCCGCTTTGCTCAGTGGGGGGAACGGCGGATAGACCCCCCCCGCTAAGTAAAACGGAGTCCGCCGACGGAGTGGCAAGTGTAAAAGGGGCCTAAGACTTTCATTGGGGTGTATTCCTTTTTGCAACATGGTCTTGAATGAATTTGTTAGGAAAAATACTTTTTTGTTTGTGCAAATTACCAAATCTCTCTTTGTGGGAGTATTTAGTAGTATAGTTGATTCTGAAAGGAAAGTAAAGGTTTTCTGACAAATCTGTTGGGTTGTACTCATTTATGATGAACATGTTATGTGAATGTAAAATGCTGACACATATAGTCTTAGCGATCAATGTTAAGATATTAAAACTCTTTTATATAGTTTGTAATTACATATTTACATGGAGCTGCCAAATGTGCGCACTACATTTTCAAGCTTTGCCTATTTGTTTTTATATACCTCATAGATATTTACTACATCACTATCTCAATACAATTTTGCTTTTTTCTATGCTGTCACGTGAACACCAAGATCTGGCTGGTCTGGGGGTCTCTGCTGGCTGACAACGCTGTTGAATCCCATAGCGAAGAGACATCCTTAGCTCCAAAGTGTTGTCGGGCAGCACAGAATTCACATCCACCAGATGCAACATCAGAGAAAGGGGTTAGAGATGGAGCTTTGTGACCAAACTGGAATAACATTTATTTAGATGACAATTTAGTAGAAAATGTTTGCGGCAGTACATAAGCAAAGGAGAGGCAGCATTTAACAGATATATTGTTCTCTAGCCTTTTTTTTCCCACTTTAACAGTGCTGCACGGTGATTGTGCAATGCTGATTCCATTACCTCACTGCAAGTCTATCAGACGGGTCTATTTGATTGAAAACAAGCTCTCTGCAGGCTCTAATGACGTGTCACACCCACAATGCTACAGGTAGACTGGGCTCGTGTGATCGTTTTCCAAGCTTTAGGTCAAAATGGGCCCTATCACATGAGTGGTCTGATCAGATCCACCTGTCAGTTTTCAAGAGGATCTGTCTGATTGGAACCTCAATGTTGGTCGATGAGTACGAGGATTTAAATCAATCTGTTTACACCCAAAAACCTACAGTAGGTCCAAAAAACAAAATGGAAAAAAGTGTGTCTCTCTTTCTGTTTTTTTACATTTAAATGTGACAGATTGGAGGTAAAAGGATATAAACAGATTCACATCTGTACAGATTCACCTGTGTATAGAAATAAGGCTTCATGTACACTAGAACGTCTCAAATTGAGTTTAGGAGCTTTTGGTGTTTTTTTTTTTTGCCAAAGCTCCTAAACTCAACCCCATAAAAGGCTCAACCTCCCTCTCCTGAACACAGATGGATCGCATGCAGGATAGGAACGTTTTGACTGCCGACCGCAAAATGCAGCAATATCGCAGTGATTTGTGTTTTTCTACGGCCGGTGGTCATAATAGGCTATGTGTACATGAAGCCTAACATGGGTCCGTTAAGTTCAGGGGAAAAAAAAAAAAAACTCAGGCACACAAAAGTGACATTAAGGCCCCTTTCACACGGGCGCACTGCCCGACAAAGTCAGTTCTGCACACAGAGCGGAGACAGAGCTGTCATCCTCCTGCTCAGCGGGGATCTGCGGATCGATCCCCGCTGAGCAGGAGGATGACAGCTCTGTCTCCGCTCTGTGTGCAGAGACAGAGCTGGCAGATTCCTGCTGCCCTCTATGGGGGGATCAGATGAGAACCAACTGCCTGTCCATTCTCATCCGATCTGATCCCCCAGACGGATGGAAAATAGGGTTTTCATCTGTCCGGATTTCATGGACAGGATCGGATCAGATAGCAGCGGAGTTGTCTTCGCTGACACCTGCTGCCCCGTAGGGATGCATGGAGCATCTGATCAGGCCCGCCTGAAAAACTGACAGGTGGGTCGGATCGTCTGTGTGAAAGGAGCCTTAGGGCTCTTTCACACGGGCGATCCGATCAGATCCGCCTGTCAGTTTTTTAGGCGGATCTGATCGGATCCTCCATGCAGCTCTATGGGGCAGCGGGTGTCAGCGGAGACACCTCCGCTGACACCCGCTGCCATCCGTATCCGATCCTGTCCGTGAAATCTGGACGGATGGAAACCCTATTTTTCCATCCTTCAGCAATCGGATCGGATCTGATGAGAGCGGACAGGCGGTCCGCTCTCAACCGATCCCCCATAGAGAGCAGCGGGGGCTGAGACACCTCCCTCTCCGCTCTGCAAGCAGAGACGGAGCTGTCATCCGCCGACTCAGCGGGGATCGATCCCCGCTGAGCAACACGGATCCCCCTACGGAGGCGGACCGTGTGAAAGAGCCCTTATTCTGTTTGACTCTGATTTAGCAGGGCATCTGTCCACCAATCACTTTCTGATTGGAACTGGATGTCACCTGTGTGAAAGGAGCCTAAAGCAAGTTCATGGAAACCCTGTGACATTTTCATTGTGAACACCAACACCTGTGACAAAGAAGTTGTAGATTCATAAAGAAATACCACCATATTGGTAATAAGGAAGGTTGAAGTACATAAGGCCACTTCAAAGATTGGAGTAAATCTTTATTCGTATCAGATGTGGTATTACAGTGTCACTTCTTTGAGACAATTCTGAAACAAAATTTGTCTTTAAGGTGCTCTGGAACTGACATTTGATACATTGCTACAACTCAAACTTCTTCAAATGGTTGCTCTACCTGTAAGTGCCGGTTCACACTAACGCGGCACGACTTCGGGGGCGACCTGTGAAGTCGCGTTCACCGCGACTTTGGCGCGACTTGCACGGACTTCATATAATGAATGTCTATGCAAGTCGCTCTGATGTCCCCCCGAAGTAGTACAGGAACCTTTTTCTAAGTCGGAGCAACTTGATTCGCTCCTATTAGAACGGTTCCCGTAGCACACAATGGACCGCGACTTGTCAGGCTGACCAGTCGCGGTAGTGTGAATGGGGTCTAAGGCCTCATGCACACTGGATGGTTTTACAGCTGCTGTTTTTGGCATCAGAAGTTTTTTTTGTACAGCCAGTAAACTCCCCAGCATGTTATCCTATGTGTCCATGCACACATAGGCTGTTATCAGCAGTTTTTGGCAGCTGTGTTTTCTGACTGGAAAAAAAAAAAACCCTGAACCAGTGGGTTTAAGGAGGTGTTTTTCAGCTGTAAAAATTATCTAACTCTGACAAAAGCTTAAAAATGATGAAAAATGCTGAAAAACGCAGAAAAAAAATCTTGCTTTTGGACGTTTATCCACGTTTTTGAGCCATAAGCTTTTGTGGGAGTATAGTTTTGCTAAAAAAACGCTACAGCTGCAAAAAAAGCTAAACACTGAAAAAATGCTGAAAAACTCCTTCTACAGCTACAGCTTTCTATTGACGTTTTGATAACTTCCAGTGTGCATGAGGCCTAAAACTCCGCCAATTTCTGATGAAAGATTTATGCACACCTTACCAGCAAGTTCCATACAAGTTCCATACAAGTTCTGTCATTTTTCGCACTTCTATGAGACAGGATTTCTAAAAGGTTTCTCTGACACGCTCCATGAGTTCCAGGGAATGTGTATTTATTCTAAATAGGAATTTAGGAGCACACATGATTTCTAGCAGATCAGCAGGCATTTTTCTGCACTTGCAGCATTTTCAAACAGATTAAATAAGAGCAAATGCGTATGTACTTCAGATCTGTACTTCAGATAGGTACTGATATTTTTTTTTAATTTCTAGTTCTAAACACCATATGTGTTACTATATATTACTAATTACACTCATATCAATGCATATTAAAAAATCAAAAAGTCTCTAAAATCAGAGACTTCCAAATATAATTTCTTTGGTATCAGTGTAATATGAATCTTCGACCATCTACCAAAGCGACACACTGCAAATACAAGTGCCCTCGACCACCGCAAGAAAGTTTATCTATCCTAAGCTAGAAGGATCTGATTATGCTAAAATAATTCTAAATCAAGGAAGGCTGAATTGTATAATCTTCTACGACACTTCATCAACTCACTGATCAATGGCAGAAATCTATCCAATTTAACTACTTCCGGTCCGCGCTATAGCCGAAAGACAGCGCGGACCCACATTTTCGGGAGGCCGTCTTTAAACGGCCTCCCAGACACAGGCTCCCCGCGCGCTCCCGCGAGTACGCATCGTGGAAAATCTGTGTTGGCCGTGTCCCTTGGACACAGCCAATCACAGATCGTGGTAAATGGCCAATCACAGCGGCCATTTACCACGTGATCGGGCCGTGCGATGAGAGATGATCTCATATGTAAACATATGAGATCATCTCTCATCGCCAGCGCTCCTTCCTCACACGGAGACTGCAGTGTGAGGAAGGAGGAGAGCTGCTCAGCTGCCGGGGACAGAGAAATGTAATCAGGGCACCGATCACCAGTGCCCTGATTACTAGGCACTGATGAGCACTGACTGGCAGCACTATGGGCACTGAGTGTGGGCACTGATGGTGCTGCCCATCAGTGCCGCCCATCAGTGCTCATCAGTGCCACCTGTCAGTGTCCATCAGTGCCATCCGCCAGTGCCCATCGGTGCCGCCTATCAGTGCCCATCAGTGCCGCCCGTCAGTGCGCCTCTCAGTGCCCAGCAGTGCCGCCTCTCAGTGCCCAGCAGTGCCGCCTCTCAGTGCCCAGCAGTGCCGCCTCTCAGTGCCCAGCAGTGCCGCCTCTCAGTGCCCAGCAGTGCCGCCTCTCAGTGCCCAGCAGTGCCACCTATCAGTGCCGCCTATCAGTGCTCATCAGTGCGGCATATTAGTACCTCCTCATCAGTGCCCATAAGTGCCACCTCATCAGTGCCCATAAGTGCCACCTCATCAGTGCCCATCAGTGCAGCCTATCAGTGCCCAACAGTGCCGCCTCATCAGCGCACATCAGTGAAGGAGAAAAAATGTATTTATTTTCAAAATTTACTCGCAGAAAATAAGAAAAAAATGTTTTTTTTTTTACAAAATTTTCTGTCTTTTTTCTTTTTTTTTTGTAAAAAATAAAAACCCCAGAGGTGATTAAATACCACCAAAAGAAAGCTCTATTTGTGTGAAAAAAATGATAAAAATTTCATATGGGTACAGTGTAGCATGACCGCGCTATTGTCATTCAAAGTGTGAGAGCGCTGAAAGCTAAAAATTGGTCTGGATGGGAAGGGGGTTTAAGTGCACAGTAGGCAAGTGGTTAAAGAGATACCTATTAGTGTAGTACCACTTTTTCGTTAAAAGCATTCTAACAGAAATGCTGACATTAAATGCACACAACACTCTATGCATTTCGTCACGTTGACTTCATCAGGAGTATGATGAAGACTAAGTGACTAAACGCATCAAAAGAAACCACATTAGGTGATGTCACCATGTTGGTGCATTACTCCTGGCACACCAGCCTGGAATTTTAAGGTGACAAACAATACATTCTTTATGCTTGTAATACATATGTGGTTTATCTATAGTGCGGTGTGCACTTACTAAATGTGAGAATTTTTTTTTGGAAGGTTTTAATGACTTTATAAGAGGAGTGAGTTGGGGGAAGTGTTGAAGAGGTTTATACAGTTGAACCATTCTTGGTTTGGAATTTATGTGTAATAAGACCTTTAGGTTCAAAAAATTTGGTGTGTGGCTTTCTTGTGGTGATCGAAGATTTTCACAGCACTTGTATTTGGAAAATATGACTGTGGTGGACGGTTGAAGATTGACTTTACAATGATGCCACAGGAATTATATTTGGGACTTTCTGATTTTGTATTTGTATAATATTCACGGATATAATCATGGAGTTTGGAAATATATGGTATAGCACTGCTTATATGTAAAAACTGTTCTAGTATAGAATGCAGCTGCTGTGCATCACTTTATTTTTTTCGTTTTTTCATTTATTCATTTTGTTTGCTTTAGTATTTAGAGTTCAGACAGTGTGGCTGTATAATATATGTTTTTTATTTTGCTTTGATATTCACTTTGAAAATTATTAGCATCTGTGGCAGACCCTGTGTATGATGACCTATAAAAACAGGACTACCACTCCAGGGAAAAAGTATTGAAGCAACAGCACGTTATATATATATATATATATATTCAAAAGGTTGGTGAGCAGCACAACAGCAATGGTTTGTTGAGGTCGTGTGCAAAGCAATCAAGCCATCCCACAGGCTTTATACATATACATATATATATATATATATATATATATATATATATATATATATATAAGAGAAAAAGTCCACAGGGATTGCTGCACAATTCTTTCTTTATTGGAAAGATATCCAAAGTACATACCAGTACAATATCATAGTATTTCAATTGTAACGTTTCGGACTCAAAGGTTAAAGTCCTTCCTCATACAGAAATACATCTAAATCTCTATACAAGTACAAAAGCTTATATATGTTCAAGCATCAATTAAGAATCCACGTGTCATCAATCATTGATTAATTCACACAGTGGTCTCCAATGTATCATTAGGAGGACTAAGACAAAGTTATAAATATATATATATATATATCTCAAAAACTCCCAATCTATCGGCATAAAACCACGACCCCACATCTGCAATCTGTACAGTCATAATTATGCTCTACAAGAACCATCCTACTTCGAGGTATTAAATATACATATTATTTCAAACCTTCTTCCATAACTTATTCAGGAGGAGTACATGGCAGATTAGGCAAGTTAGACTCCAGGAAAATTCAAACTAAGATCAATGTTGTGTTTTTATCAATTATTCAACAAGCCCGAAAAGCAGGCAGACATAAAACACGTATCATAGCGCTAATATACAGGGGACACTACAGCACTGGGGTAATTACTAAAACGCTGAGAATTCTGACCATTTACATTTTTATAAAGCCCTTTTACTTCTAAGGGAATAAAATAAGAAATATGATGATACTGTGTTTCCTAAGGAAACAAATCAGGCAATAGAAATGTACAAATACAAATTCTGTTCCTTCCAGGCAAAAACCCCCCATCTTTGCATTCTCCTGTTCTACAAACTAGACCTCATTTTTCCCCCACTATATCTAAAAACTGGTTTTATTTATTCATCCATCTGCCTACGGTAAAGCCAGGCAAGAAATGTAACCCTCTCCAAAAGTTTCTCCATACCTCCCGACATTATAGCTAAATAAATAAAATTAGAGAGAGGTTGGGACTTTGAGTGAGAGACGTGACAAGTCTGGCAGGAAACAAATAACATATTTATTAGTACATACAGTTAAATATGACATATGATGTTAAAATAAATCGACATGTTGAGAGAGCAGATAAGTGGCCCCCCAGTCCAATTGCATAGAAATCTTTTTAGATTTTATTTACATCTAGATGAAGTGGCAAATTGGGCCACGAAACGCGTTGAGGTTATGATGTTTTAAATTCTACTACTACTCTACTATTACTTGGATTTTCAGTCTATGATGCTGTGTGTACTCCCCAATACTTTATCATATATGGAATTCCGCTCTGCTAATTTCTATGCAATTGGACTGGGGGACCACTTATCTGCTCTCTTAACATGTCGATTTATTGTAACATCATATTTAACTGTATGTACTAATAAACATGTTATTTGTTTCCTGCCAGACTTGTCACGTCTCTCACTCAAAGTCCCCACCTCTCTCTCTTTTTATCAAATAAATTATATCTATCTATCTATCTATCTATGTATCTATCTATCTATCTATCTATCTATCTATCTATGTATCTATCTATCTATGTATCTATCTATCTATGTATCTATCTATCTATCTATCTATCTATCTATCTATCTATCTATCTATCTATCTATCTATCTATCTATCTATCTATCTATCTATCTATCTATCTATCTATCTATCTATCTATCTATCTATCTATCTATCTATCTATCTATCTATCTATCTATCTATCTATCTATCTATCTATCTATCTATCTATCTATCTATGTATCTATCTATGTATCTATCTATCTATCTCTTATTAAACTAGTTTTTCCGCTTTTAAAGATAAAGCAATTTGTAGGCCTAGTGATATTATTAAATGGTCAACTCTCTCTGGGGGGGGGGGGGGGTTGCTAGCCCAAAATGCATTGGCTCTATTCTGCTATGAATCAATTTTATCAATAAATTGTCTTGGACATTTGATGATCTCATTGGATTGTACATGTGCTGGGGCAGTAGATGATGGGGGTCTGTGGGAAGGACCAGTGAGTGGCAGAATTGGGGTCATAGGGGAACTTAGGACTTCTCCATAATTACTGGAGCTGGTCACCTGAAGGTTTTTATTCCCAGCACTATACCACTATACTACCATTGTACTTCCACAGCTGCTATACAATAAACTAAGGCAAAGAATTTCTGTTCTTCTCTTCCTCTATGCAGTGAATGGGCATTACCATTAGCATGCAGACTGCAGCACAGAATACCCACTAGTGATGTCAGCACCATGATGATGCATTGAAAAACAACTTAAACAGGTAAATTAACCTGCATTTTGGGCTTTAATGGTATGCATGACATTTTATCATAGAAATGCAGAGTCTACCCCCACATGTCCAGCCACTAAGTGTCCTATTTATAGAGGAAATCTTTAGATTCTCTCCACAGGGCATCAAAGCTAATACGCCACATGCATCTGCATTACATTTAATTTTTAAAGTGCATAGAACAGTATGGAGCCTGTAGAGCGTGCTCTGCATAATGTTGCACAGAACCCTCTGGATAGAAGAAGTAGCATAAATGTACCATAAGGAGGACAACTACTCCCTTGAGTGCATGTGCTTTTACTCGAGAACCCATTCTGTAGACAGTAGTTGTGGTGGAGTGCCATGTTAAAAATACTTGTTTCATAACTGGACTCACACCATATGTATTAAACTCATTTGAGTTGACATGCAATTAACATGTTGCATTAGACCCCGTTCACACTGGGGCGACCTGTCAGGCGACCTGGTTGCCTGACAGGTCGCCTGCCATAGAGAAGCTGTGGACCCGTTCTAATAGGAGCGACACAAGTCGCTCCGACTTAGAAAAAAGGGTCCGGAGCTTCTTTGGGGCGACCTGGAGCGACCTGCATTGACTTCAATGTTATGAAGTCCGTGCAGGCCGCTCCGAGGTCGCGGTGCAAGCTGCACGCTGTGACCTGTGAGGTTGCCCCGGCAAGTCGGATCGCCCCAGTGTGAACGGGCTCTAAATGTGCATCTTTTTCCACAACAGTAGCCAAAACACTAAACACACCCTGCAACATACTGCGCTGCACTGGCTAAATGGTAACACTTTCCATTTTCACCAAGTGCACATCAATGCAATGGGTTGATTTGAATTGGGTCCACTGAAAACAAGAGATTTTAGCTTGTCATTGCATTGGACCTGCATTGGGCAATGCAGCCCAACGAATGTGGTATGAAAGGGCCCTTGTAAGCCCATTTACACAAAAGCAGCATTATGATCTAACCTGGTAAAAAAAAATATGCCCTGTAGAACTTAAATCTTAACACCTGGAGTGCTAGCCTATGATTTACTTACTAGATAACCTGTAGCTCCAGTTCTGTTGTGGAAATAAACGAAATACCCCAAGGTGAATTGCTACACAGCATAGAGGGCATATATTTTACTTCAGATCGGCTTCAGTTCTTTTAAAATAAAATAAACTATTCCAATGCATTAATCAAAATTTCAAACACTGAGGGAGGAGTATCAGCATTTACTATAATCAAATGACCTACAAACAACACTGAATCTATGGCAGCTATACAAGTACCCTTGTAGAGACAAACTTTTGGTAAAGCAACCTATTAACATTCTGGTGAATGAAAGTATTAAAGCTACATACATTGGTGTAGTGCTATATCTCAGGAGGATTCCCTGGTGAAGTCGTGTAACTGGTGATGAAATGCGTAGGAGCGGAGCCTAATGGATGGTACCACATTCAGCGGAACCCGGAAATGCGGTATTTTATATAGCGAGCTGGCGCTGAACACCATTACTGCATTGGTTGACTGTAAGGCCCCTTTCACACAGGCGCCTCTGTGTAGCAGATTCCGCTTGGTCAAGAGGGGGATCGCTCCGCTGATCCCTGCTGAGCAGGCGGATGACAGGTCCTGTTCGCTCCACTGTGCAGAGCAGACATGGACACAGTCCCACTCTTCTCAATGAGAAAATCAGATGGAAACGGACCACCTGTATGTTTCCATTCGATCCTATCCGCCAGACGGATGGAAAATAGGACCACCCTCCGTCTGTTTTTTGCAAGCAGGATCTGGATCGGATGGTGGCGGGCATCAGTGGACATGTGTCCGCTGACATCCGCCGCTACATAGGGGGCACTGGAGGGTCCAATCAGGTCCGCCTGAAAAACTGACAGGAGGACCTGATTGGACAACCCGAGTGAAAGGACCCTTACTGAGGCTTTTTATGTGGATGCCCTATTTATATCATGTAATGTGAGCAGTATTTTAATGGGTGGCTGAATTAAAGGCATGGCTGGAGCTGAGAAGGAACGTATTCAGCAGAAGGCATACAGCATGACAGAGTGTAAGGGTAAGCAGGCAGAAGGGGTTAACTATTTTAAAGCTGTGTGGCAAGCACTAATGTTTACCTGATTGGTCCAGGAGGTGGGGTGATTGGGAGGAGCTGGAAAGTATAGTTGCTGGGGAGGAGTGGTTAGGTTCACTTGCAGAGCAGAATCCGTCGGATGAACATCCCTCCCTCCCTTTGTTTTTTTCCGGTAGTCATGTTCTTTGGCATTTGGGGCCCTTGACGGTGGTCTAAATCTGGTTATTGGGAAAATGGTGCAGACCCATCTAAAGTATGGCATCCTCGAGTTGGTGCATAGAGACCGGGTAGTATTAAGACCAGTGAGGGTCGGAGGTCAACTGAGTTAGGCCCCAAGGTGGCATTTGGTGGTTGGGGTCGCAACTTAGCTATCTGGTGCCACAGACATAACGTTTTGGCTATATGGTACCGGTCAAGGACCTCAAATCATTGTTATGTGGATAGGGGTATTTCTTATGTTTTATTATTTAAGAAAAAGCTTATGTTTAATAAAAGGCCGATTCGGCCATTTAACTCCCCTTGCGTGTTGTGTGGTTTTTCCTAAGAGGTATGGGGAGGTGGAGTTTTGGAAAGACTCAGGTAGAGGTCAGGTTTGGAGGTGAACTCTGGTCTACCCTAGTCAAGTATTTTAAAAAGGTTAAGCACCATGGAGAGTCTGTTTGTGTTTCTTTTGGATGGTTTGATATGGTGTTCTGGAGGACAAGTGACAAATCGGGCTGAGAAGCAAGAGGATTTTTAGAAGGGGGCCCAAGCCATTTTTGATCTTTTAATATATGGGAGTCAAATATAGTAGGTGAGGGCACAACTAGTTTTGGTGATACACAGGAGGTGGAACAGTGATAAAAGCAATGTATTAAACAAGAGGTTCTTGCCAAGAAAAGAGTTGGAACAAACACAAATTGAATTACACATGGAGTGGAGAGTATGAATGAACATTGTGGGGGAGTCACAAAGAACTTTAACTTTTTGGATTTTTGTTTGCATGTAAATGTTGCGTTTGAGTATAGGAGATATTTATGCAGTAAGATCTGAGATAAAGGCAATACGCCACTGTATATAATTTATTTTGGTATATGCACATTTGAGTGTGTCAAAAGATGGGAGCAGCTTATAATGGGAAGTATTGATTAACAACAGTAGCACACAAGATACTTGTGGTTATAATATATCAAGTATTTATTCTGCCCTCACCCTCTATGTGGACATTTAAGAAAACTAGACAATCAGATGACCAGATTTATGAGCACACTGCAAAATCCCATCTACAAACAGCGTACTATTGCCATGGTTACAAGAATGTTCGATCCTTTTTTTTTGGCAGTCTTAGAAAAGGTCGCAGACTGAAATGGAAAGTTATTTTTAACATAACATTTCAAAGAGCCTTTTAGCAATCATAAATTATTTTTTTTTTGTGAAAGTGGAGGTTTTTCATTTAACAAATGTCTCAAACATACCCGTATTCGTCTCATTGCCGCCACTATCTCCACTCTGCTGTTCGGGCGCGGAACATCCAAGCTTCCAATGTACTGCAAGAAAAAGACACAAAGTTTATTTCACTCCCTTCATGTAAGCAATACGCTATGCTAGATCAACAACAATGGTCACACGCTGGCTTTTTTATTGTTCTGATGTGCCGGTGAAGAGTGTACAATGAATTTGGCTCACATAGTGGAAAGACAAGAAATGTCACAGTGCTAAACAATAGATGACTGGGTCAGAGGAGAAAGAGTAAGTAGGGAGCTAGAACAGGCAGGGCACAATCGTTCAGTGTGCAAGGACAAGAGGCTAGAAGAATTACAATGTCCCTACTCATCAACTAAGTAATACAAGGTCGGTCAAGGACCTAGCCCTAAAAGGTCATATATCGGCCAATACGATTGTACACAAAAACTCCACTTATCCGTCGGCTCATGTTGACTGTCTTGTGTTTCAGGAGAAAATCAGCAAATTAGATTAAGTCGAAACAGCAATATACATCCAATTTGTTCTAAGACTAGGTACATACCACAGAACTAATCCTATAATAAGCAGAAAATTGCTCCCCATTGTGGTTTTAGTGCTGCAGCTAAAGGATACGGAACTAGGCTATGGTTCGGAATAAATAGCTAAAAATTCAGCTACATTGGAGCTTTGGTCAGATAATGAAAAATAGAGCTGCCAATGTGCGCATACCAATAACCCAGAACAATCATGTGAAGGTTTACTGCTATGGATTACTGCAGTTTACTCAGTGGTCAAGCTTTGCACTTTAAAGTGGAACTTTACTTCATAAATACAAGCAGAATTTTTAATGTGGAGGAAACATAGTAGATCTCATCTGCATTTAGGTATTCCTATTCTGCTTTTTCGCAATATACACTAAGCTGTGCACAGTCAAGTAGCTCAATTTCGACAGCCGAGATGAATGAACTCCTGCGCATTTGTGGGAGTGACGTCATCCCGACAATCAAAATGCCATCGATGGAGCTCCTTGATACTCCATCACTGGAGTGGAGGTAACTAGAGTTCCACTTTTATAAATGTGTGCATGGATAATGTGGAACCGTGGTGCTGGGCATGTTCATGGAGTAGAGAAGATTAGGACAAGTTGTGTCATCTCAACCTAACAAAGCCAGGAATCCTTTTTAAAACACAAGCCGTCCAAAAATGATAGTGCAGTTATAGGTTGAGTCTGGGGAGTCATCACTTGGATGCTTGTATTTTCAAGGTACACCAGAAGAGACATCTACATGCCATAGTTCTCAGGGGTCCACTCTGTCTACAGCAGTGTTTCTCAACTCCGGTCCTCAGGGCACACTAACAGGCCTGGTTGGCAAGAAAACCGAAATACGTCACAGGGTATATCATTTGCTGCTCAGTGATTGCAGTATTCTAGTCTGCATCTACCCAAGATCATACTTAAAATCTGGCCTGTTAGTGTGCCCTGAGGACCGGGGTTGAGAAACACTGGTCTACAGAAGGGATGTTTCACAAAAAAGGCCTCGTGCACGAACACCTTTCCATCTGCGGCAAGAATGCTGGGAATTCCTACAAATAAATGTACAGGTGGATGCAGACAGTTGTGGTCACTGAGCCTGTACAAAGCAATGACAGCCCAACAACGGCCGCAGCTGGCTGGTTGCAATTTAACAGCCTACATTTACCTGCAGTTGGGGACAGATGATCACCCCTGGATGTGTAAGGTGTTTGGGTCCAGAGGCAATCATCTATCCCAATTCACAGGCTGTGCCATTACTTCTGAACCCCTGAAGACAGCGGAGGTGACAGTCAGTCTGTCATTGCTTTGTACAGGCTCAGCGGCCACAACTGTCTGCATTCATCTGTACATCCAGCTGCAGGAATCTGCTGAATTCTTGCCACATCTGGAATATTTTTTCTATGTGAATGATGCGTTCATTCACCAGGGAGATCGGGAGCACCACAGCAGTGTGTAGACCTAAGAACACATAACACAAACGCTGCAGAATGATCCGGATCCTAGCATTCAGCGGAGGCCCCATGAGATAGCGGGAAAGGTGCTGCTTGCTATTGGAGATTTCAGCACAAGTGTTTCCCAGCAACAGCTCATTGTTTGGCTACTTTTGGAGAGCTGTGTGCGGATACAACCGCAGTATATATATACACATACACATACATACATATTGTAATATTTGGGGGTGTTTAGCTTGAGTGCAGAGCCTACCAGTGAGCTTAGTCCACGCAGTTGTGCTGTTTAAGGGCTTGTTGGCCCACTTTTATTAAAGGAAAATATAAGAAACACAAGTTCAATAACATAACAGTTGCAGGGGTTTCAGCTATCCACAGCAATAGTGTAAACGAAAAATCCAAAGCCACCTGGCTCTCTAGCAGCACCGCTGCTCAGACTTTAAGCCTTGACCCTCTTGACCATCTAACAGTTCCTGTACAAACACTGTACCTCAGTTAGCACACTTTCTCCAGCTTCCTTGCTGTTACAGCCCAAAGGCTCACCATCTACTCATACCGTGCAGCCATGCACCCTTCTCCCTTGCACGCCAGGACTCCTCGGGAGGGTGGAGCCCAGATCTCTGGTCTTGTCTGTCTTAGGCAGGCCATAGACGATTCGAATTTCGTTCGAAAATCGTAAATGGCAGTGTTATCGAACGATTTTCGTATCGTTAGTGTGGTATGTAAAACGTTCGATTTTCGTACGACAGCAAAAATTCACATATCCAACATGTTGGGTTTTTTTGCAAAAATCGGCCGAATTTCGTATCATTAGTGGGGGAGTTGTATGATTTCGCCTAACAAAACACAGAACAGTAGGGAGTGTGTCCGGTAGAGATGTGGTTAAAAGGCACAAAAAATAGTGTTTTGTCGTACGATTTTCGGCTCACATTGATGGTACACTCGATGATGTGCACGAGTGCCGCTTTCGTTTATCGAACGATAAATCATACGAAATTCGAATCGTCTATGGCCTACTTTACAAGGCCCAGATCCACCTGCCCAATCAGTGTGCTGGTTGTTCCTAAGACCTGGTCCCAGGATTGGAGATTTCCTCCCACCCAGATCACTTGGAAATCTCCAGACTCCAGGTCCCAAACTGGACTTTATGCACCATAGGGGAAACTGAAAACAGTCTTTTCCCAGTAAAACAGTCCTCCTGGAGCCTTTCAACCTGCCTGGTTGATAATCCTGGGAGAAATACCTGCTCACCACTAGTTGCACTGCCACAATATATATATATATATATATATATATATATATATATATATATATACACATATATATATATATATACACACATACATATACATACACATATATATATATACACATACATACACACACACACAGGGGAGGGCTGGCAGCCTTAGGCCTGGGGGGCAAGTCCAGTCAAGTGGCCCATTGAACCATGGAATCAGCTCACTATCCATGCCCACCTGGTTTTGGACTGACAGCTGTATACAGTGTCTGGCCCCTACATTAATAAAGCCCTGAGTGCGGCCTTTTTACTAGTTTTTAACCACTTTTCAGAGTGGCCCGGGGGGCAATTGCCACCCTGCCCCCCTTGTCAGTCCTCCCCTGCACACACACTTAAACACACACACTTAAAAACTAAGTGCAATCAGTGCAAATGTGCATGAACAATAAGTCCTTTAAAGTGCTGGTTATCCTCCAATGCCAGTATCTTCCACCAAGTGCCGTTGTGCTCCCCTTCTTATGTGCCCTTACTCACCGACTAGTGAGGGTTTAAACGCCTGTGTTTCAAAAGTAAACCTCCAGTGGCAAAGAATGCTTTTTTTTTCCCTTTGTATCTCTTGCAGGTAGGTCAAAGGACCTCATATCAGTATAGGGAAATAAAACCAGGAAAAAACCATAGTGGAATTCCATTTTTATTATTTAAAAAAACATAAAAGCCATTTGCGCACTTACAAAACTCTCCTCTTGCATGTGAGCATGTAGTGATGCGATTCTGGAACTCAAAAGTTATGGTATGTGTTCCAAAGGGAGGACGTGACCTAACCGGAAATGTCCACCTGCTTAATGCATTTCGCTCTGCCCAGGAAGCATCCTCAGAAATGCAATAAGCGGGTGGATACTTCCGGTTATGTCATGTCCTCCCTTTAGAACACAAACCGCGACTTTTGAGTTCCAGAATGGCATCACTACATGCTCATATGCAAGAGGAGAGTTTTGCAAGTGCGCAAATGGCTTTTATATGTTGTTTTTTTTTAATAATAAAAATTTAATTATACAATGGATTTCTCTTGGTTCTGCGTCTAAAGAACAAACTGCCCTTAGAAGCCCCTACTAATCCTTGAGCTACAGATGACGCTGTGTCTTGCAGCGAAACGCGTCTAGCGATTGGTCGACCGGCTACCACGTGACTTTCGGCTGGTGGAACGCACGTTGCGGGAGCAGCGCACCACCGTGCTGTCTTTGTATTCCCGCATGTGTTTTACTTTGTTTGTGAGTATAACCCCTGTTGTATTACCTCAATAAATCTTTGATAAAACGATCTTCACTATGATCAGTTTTCTTTTAGGAGGATACTCGGGATACATCACGGCATCAGAGGATCTTTACAGCAATAATTATCCCTACATATACTGGAGACGGTGCATGCCCAAGCCTATCATCATTTCATGCCTGCTATTAACCACTTGGTGGTAAGTAGATAACCAAAGGGGGGAACCCCGCATACAGCACGGATCAAGCACCCAAGCACTTTATAATTTCGGAAGAAATTGTTTATGGACATTTATATTCAGTTGAAGCACCTTATATGATTTTATATGAATTGTTTATGAATTGTTTGAACTTATTTATTTGAAGCATATTTGCACATTTTTTAAAGCAGCGCTGAAATCACTGACCGCTAACATAAAAAGAGCACTAGCACTTTTCACTGCAGCTAGCAGCACTATACTTTAGCACTTTATTCATAAGGATTACACACACCATAAGCGCGAGGTACCACAGTCCCACAATCCTTCACACGATCTGCAATAAAGTAAAGTCCCTCACTACATGTCTACGCATAACATTTACTGTATCCATATCTAATATTTACCACTGCTCCCCCGTCCCTTCTGCGTCAGCCAAGGTATCTCAAGGACAACCAATTAGCATATGTGTGAGAAAAAAGCACTGACTATGGGAAAGGAATAAAGCAGCATTAACAGCAATTAAATAAAAATTTCACCACGGAATAGAAGGTTACAGCTCCGTCTGTGGGAATACCGAGACCCCACCTTGATCACAAAGTCTGTAATTGTTCTAAAGATATTTTTTCCAGATGAAATACTCCATCATTCACTTAGGAAGCAGACCATGAAGGATTAAGAAATAAGTCTCCCGCAGCCACTAAAAGAAGAAAGGACAAGACCCAACTGGAGTCACCAATCTACTAATATAAAATACCTCTGCCTCGAGCTTTGTTGTGTGCTAAACAGAAAGTAAAGTCAGATCTAGCTGAAGCAGAGTACTGCTTATAACAAGACGTCTTTACTTGGGTAATATACTGCATGAGAGGAAGACAGAGATTCCGGGATAGTCCTAGAACAGGCTAATCATTATCAAAGAATTACATTCCAGTTCAAGATCTCCGTTAAAGGGAACATTCACTATATTGTCAAAAGTATTAGGACGCCTTTACACGCACATGAACTTTCATGGCATCCCGGTCTTAGTCCAGAGGGTTCAATATTGAGTTGGCACACCCTTTGCAGCTTTACCAACTTAATCTCTTCTGGGAAGGCTGTCCACAAGGTTTAGGAGTGTGTCTATGGGAATGTTTGACCATTCTTCCAGAAGTGCATTTGTGAGGTCAGGCACTGATTTTGGACGAGAAGGCCTGGCTCTCGAATTTATCCCAAAGCTGTTCTATCAGGTTGAGGTCAGGACTCTGTGCAGACCAGTAAAGTTCCTCCACCCCAAACTCGCTCATCCATGTCTTTATGGACCTTGCTTTGTGCATTGGTGCACAGTCATGTTGGAACAGGAAAGGGCCATCCCCAAACTGTTCCCACAAAGTTGGGAGCATGAAACCAAAATGTCTTGGTATGCAGACGCCTTAAGAGTTTCCTTCACTGGAACTAAGGGGCCAAGCTCAACCCCTTAACCTCTCTGGCGGTCTGATTATGTCCAGATTTCTGTGCTAAAAGCGGTACATTCTTTTGCATGGAAATCTGTTTTATATAAAAAAAAAAAAACTCACCTTCCCCTGCGATACCTCGCCGTCCTCCCGCTGTCCTCCCAGCCAATGCCAGCACCTGTCTCCCAGTTCCCTTCCCTGCGAGCGTTGAGACGCAGGGGGGTGAAACCAGCGGCAATTTCAAAAATGTAAATACACTAAATGACATGATACAAAGCTGTGATCCTAACGGATTACACTGTATCTGCCATTTCACCACAGGATTTCACCTGGTGACTTTTCCAGCGCCCTGCCTGTGCTTTTCCAGTTCTTTGTGCCTGGAAAATTGAGAAAGTCCATGGCGTCCAGAAAGCGTTCTTTTTGTGCAAAAGCGCTTTTAGCTCTCGCTGTTGTTGCACAAAAAGAACGCTTTATGGATGCCATGGTCATTGAAAATTGTATCCGCTGCTCCATAGGGGTGCATGGAGCAGCCAATCAGGTCCGCCTGAAAAACTGACAGGCGGACATGATCAGAAAGCCCGTGTGAAACAGCCCTTTGTCCATTTATATCCCTTTTTCATCCGTTCCGTTTTTTAGGGTTTTTTTTTTTTAAACGAAAGTTAGGGCGTTGATCCATTATAAAAATCAGATGTTTATGGAAGCAGATGTAAATGGATGATCATCCGCTTTCCCATAGAGATAAATTGATGTCTGTTTTTCATCCGTCAACAAATGGATGAAAAACAGACAAACGCAACGCCTGTGTGAAAGGGATCTAACTGAAGGACATGATTTGTTAGAGCAAGCAAATCTCTTGTTTAAAGCGGTTGTAAACTGTTGCACTTTATTTTTTCTTACCTGCAAGGCAAAAGGCATAATGTGCTAGTATGCATAACATACTAGCTCATTATGTTAAACTTACCTAAAAACAAGGCGTTCCAGTGATGCAATGGCATTGCTGGAGGGAGCATCCATCTCTACCCGGTCTTCCTTCCAGGTTCACGGCTCCGACTCAGTGACTGGCCTGAGCTGTGATGACGCCACTCCCACGCATGTGCGTGAGAGCCGCCAGTCATGGCACACTGCTCTAAAGAAATGGCACGGGTGGCCGTTCCTTCAGAGTGCATGCGCCAGTGATGTAACTGGTTGCTAGCTCAGTAAATATCTCCTCAACGGTGCAGGTTTGGAGATATTTACAGAACCTATAGGTAAAATATTGAAAAAAAAAAACTATACAATGCCTTTAAGGTATCAAAACGCATTAGGCTCGGTTTCCACTAGTGCGACTTGCGGTGCGACTTGACACATGTCAAGTCGCACAGCAAGTCAAAACCCATTGTTTTCAATGGGGACCGTTTCCACTGCCGCGGCTTCAGTTGCCGCGACCTCAAAAGTAAATTGTGTACTACTTTTGAGCGCGACTTCCCTCTATATATGAGGGACAAGTCTAACTGAAGCCGCGGTTTACTTTTGCTACAAAGTCGTGCTAGAAGTAGCACGACTTCGTAGCCGCACTAGTGGAAACCGAGGCTTAGAGAATATTCACCCGATGAAGACAATTTAACTGTAGGTCATACCCAATAGGGGAAGTCATTCCCTGCCCAATCCTTCTCTGGAGGGAGTCGACTGACCATGCAGATGGATTTCCAAATCCATTTTTTTTATCATACTCTTAAACATGCCCTATAAAAGCAGAAAAAGAAGCTATGCAAGAAAATCTCAAAGAAAAGTCGAGTCGAGCTGTAGGTTTCACTTTGTGACTTTCAAGCTGTTACACAGAAGGAGCGCCCTTTTGAACTTTACAAAGCTGGTTTAGGGACATTAGCAAAATATTGCACAACTACCACTGATTCAGGAAGGCTGATTTTACTGATCTTTATTAAAAAAAAAAAAACCTCTCCAGCAATACACACCAAACTGAGCATGTGCAGCCTCACTCTATAGACTCTGTGTTATCAGGAAATTATCAAAGGTCCTTGGAAGGAGGGGAGGATCAGAGATGACAGGCTCAAACAGCCTTTTTACACAATGCAGACAATTAACCCCTTAGGTTCCTTGGGGAGTATAACAAGCATAATAAAACAAACTTTAGTGCTGCGCTAAATAATATCATATAAAACAATAAAAAATTCAACAAACAACAACTGCTAAAACCTCAGCTGTGACAAGTGTGTGCTGTACTATAGATAACATGTGAATTATTAATACTTCTTATATAATCAGATGCTTCTTTAAAACAAAGTCCACAACTATGAAAATTTTATGTAAAGAAAAGACACGTGCCCTTGTGTCGTCACGCGTAGGGGAGGGGCCCAGACGGTGTTCTGCTTAGACCAGGAAGTGAAGGAGCAGCATGCATAGATACTCCACTCCTACCATGTTGCCATCACATACGTTTACCAGAGATTATTGCCAGAGCTTGTTTCATGCTTGGTGCACTATAGCACCCATTCAATGTGAGTACTATATTTTTCTGAATAAAAACAATTTTTTAAAGAAGATATAAGCACTATTGGAGTCCCCCTTTTTTATGTTACATCGATTGATTACTATGAGGGAAGCTATCCAGAGAGTGACGCTCTTCTGAGGGGCTGGTTTACCATCTGTGACTCCAGGAAAGACGACCCTTAAAGAGGTTGTAAACCCAAATTAGTTTTTTTTTTTCACCCTGAAAGAGAAACCCATAATGAGCTAGTGTGCATCGCATACTAGCTCATTATGAAATACTTACCTTAGAACGAGCCCCCACCATGCTGCCCGCTTACCTCTATGACGGGCGACCTGTTCAGTCGCCCGTCTTCCGGGATCGCGGCATCCGGCCGTCTGATTGGCCGAAGCCGCGGTGACGTCACTCCCGCGCACGGGAGCCGACGGTCACAGCACGGGGCTCTGAAGAAACGGCACCAGCGGCCGTTCCTTCAGAGCGCATGCGCCAGTGACGTCACTGGCTGCATGCAAGGTAAATATCTCCTAAACGGTACAAGTTCAGGAGATATTTACAGTACCTATAGGTAAGCCTTATAGGCTTACCTATAGGTGCAACTTGCAGAGGAGTGTTTACTTCCTCTTTAAAGGGTAAACTGCGCTGCGAGACCTATGCATAATCGCGAGGTCACAGGAGCGGAGGTGAGGACCCAGTCACATAGGGTGTTGTGGTGAAGGCACGTTTCACTATGAAGGATACTATTGGATACACTATTATATCACTTTAGTGCCGGTTCACATTTCTGCGATGTGGGAATGCATCGCATCCGCACCCCTGGAAGTTCACTATACGCTGGGGGTGTCAATTAAGAGTTAACGACACCCCCAGATCAGATCGCATATCGCAGTGCGATCTGAAAGTTATCACAGAATCTGATTGCACAAGTGTGAACCACCATGCGATCCGATTCTGCTGCGAACCAAAAAAAGGGTCCTGTGCGAGTTGGGTGCAATTGCGGTGCGAATTCAGCCATACAAACTGTATGGCTAAATTTGCACCGCACAGACATCGCATGTAATTTTAGGAGCAGTGCACTCCGAAATACATGCGATCTCTGTGATCGCAGAAATGTGAACCGGCACTCAAAGTGGACTTTATATAGAGTTTTTTTGGGAAGTGCAATATTTATATCACGGAAGATTTGCACTAGCACTTTTACCACGTTTAGAGAGTGGATATTGTCTACAATACGTTTTCACATCAATATATTTATTCACCAATCTTATTATATAATATTTATTTTTCAATCAATAAATTTATTCACCTATATATTTGTTGATCACGTTTGCACACTCTGCACTTTGAATCATTTGATTGTCACATATTCAGATATATTTTTTGAACATGTTTATTGATTGTCATTAATTTAAGTTATTATTTATTTATACTATTTATTATTCATTGAATATTACACATTTATATACACATCCTATTTGGAGCACTTTATATAATTTATTATAAATTTATTATAATTTATTATAAATTTTATTTATTTAGTCGTTTACACCCATGAGAAAGTGCTGTGTTCCCTGCAATTCCCCCCAAAAAAGTGCTAGACTGGTTTAGCTTGCAGGAACAACATTTATTTTTGAGTGAGCAGAGGAATTTCTCGAAATATTTTTAAAGGGAGGCCTTTGAAGCACCGGCAGAACCAAACTAAGATCCCACAGAGGTGCCAGGGATCGCACCGGAGAGGAAATGCCAGGACCGCAGATCCCAGCAGAGAGCCAGGTCCTTATTCCTGACTAGGCAGAAGAAAACTGGGGTCCTATAGCAGGAAGTGATGGTATACCCTCTGGGACTGCCCCAGGGGCGTAACCAAAAAGGTTTCCGCCTAGTCCTCCTAGAGAGCAAGAGCATAAGCCCAATGGTCTGAAGATTTAAAGTTGTGTCTGTCAGTGAACGAAAGAGAAATAAAGTTCTGCTCTCTCTCCTCCTCCCCCTCTCCTACTTTTGGAAAATATATATATTTTAATTTTTTTTTTCAATTAGAGGGTACCTAGTTTTGACAGGTACGCACTCCGCACTTCTGCTGGAATCACCTAGGCCATTCCCCCGGAAGTTCACCCCTCTCCCCCTCTGCCCACAACCTTCTGGGACAATCACAGGTCCCAGGAGTCTGCGGGATCATTCACATGGCGCAGCGCGGCTTGTACATGTGCAGTGGAGAACCAGTTGTTGGTCCGGGTGACTACAGGGCCGGGTCCATTGACAGTTAAGTGTCTTATCAGCAGCTAAAAAAGTGTAGCTGCGGACTTTTAATAAACACACACTCACCTGTCCCACGATCCAGCGATGCGCCCGCCCGCCCCGAAGTCTCGGCTCCCCGCAGGGCCGGCATCACTAGTGTGGGTACCCAGCTGTGGCAGCTTGCAGCCTCACAGCCGGGTGCGCACTGCACATGCGCGAGTTGCGCTGCCCATCCTGAATGGTCAGGCAATCTTCTGTGACCCGTGTGTGTCCCAGAAGATTGCAGGGAGGGGGAACTTCCACTCGAGCCGTCTAGGCAGCCCGAGTGGAAGTAGGAGCGGGTACCTGTCAAACCCCCCCCCCCCAAAAAAAAAAAAAAAAAAAAAATGACATACCAAGTGTGGCATGTCAAGGGGTCAGGAGGCCTTAAAGAGGAAGTTCCACTTTAGGAAAAGCGAAGATGAACTATTTTAAGGACAAACAACAACAGCGGTGGAAATTGATTTTTAACCTGACTGATCAAAAAAGTACTCATGACAGCGACCAGCTCAGAAATAATACTCAGCTCAGACAGAAGGTTGTTCCTCTGTTTGTAGAAAATTTTCATTTTCTATTAGTAACTTTAATCTGGAGACTTGTGTGTACTGTATAAGCCTCTCTCTTTACCCCGGAGGAAACCTTGCAATAATATTCAGGTCTCGTGGTAGTCAGAATCCCACCCATAAAGACAGCTAAAAAGATCATTGGTGTCATGCTTCTGGTTCTGCCAAGTGGTGATGACCCAGAATTGTGCAGGCAGCATCAAATAGAAGGTCAATCAGCGACAGCCCAAGGAACCCCTAACAACCTCCAAGTTGAGAATAGCTGGCCTAAGGTATATTCATTAGTCAGCCTACATAGAAGTTCAAACTGAACACAAGGTCAGACAATGACCCAGACAGACAAAACGTGCCTTCCTAACATAAGGAAAGTGCATTATTAATGCTTTGGTCTGAACGTACTCTGTCCCATGGCAGGAAAATAAAGCAATCAATATCTTTCACAGGACTACAGCATGGAAACATATGCTGAATTTCTATTTTTTTTCTCTAAAGTTTACAAATCAGGAGTATGATCTAATTTCTGCAGATCCAAGCGCAGTTCTTTGAAGGTCACCAAGGGTGAGGAGGTTTAGCCATAGGGTCCTTTCACACGGGCTTTCCGCACGACGGACTCAGTTTTGCTCAGCGGGGATCGATTTGCTGATCCTTGCTGAGCAGGTGGATGTGACTTGTCCGTCTCTGCTCACTGTGCTGGGACGGACCTGGCAGGGCCCCCGCTCTCCTCTACGGGTCCTTTCACACGGGCTTTCTGATCAGGTCCAACTGTCAGTTTTTCAGGAGGACCTGATCGGATGCTCCATGCACTCCTATTAGGGATGACATCCTCGCTGACACCCACTGCTATCCAATCCGATCCTGTCCATGAAATCCAGACTGATGGAAACCCAAATTTCCATCCGTCTGGAGGATCGGATGAGATAGGATGGGATGAAAAAGGACTGGCGGTCCATTTTCACCTAATCTCCCATAGAGGAGAGCGGGGATCTGACAGGTCTGTCTCTGCACAGTGAGCGGAGATGGACCTGTCATCCGCCTGCTCAGCGGGGATCAGCGGATCAATCTTCGCTGAAGAAAACGTAGTCTGCCGGGCGGAAAGCCTGTGTAAAAGGACCCTATGGGATATCAGGTGAAAACGGACCGCCTGTCCATCATCCGATCCTATCTGATCTGATCTTCCAGAGGGATGGAAAATAGGTTTTCCATCAGTCTGGATTTCACAGACAGGATCGGATAGCAGAAGGCGTCAGCGGACATGTCACCACTGACATCCGCTGCTCCATAGGGGTGCATGGAGTGCCTGATCAGGTCCGCCTGAAAAACTGACAGGTATACCTGATGGGAAAGCCCATGTGAAAGGATACAGCAGGAGCCAATCAGCGAGTCCTGCAAAAGCAATGTCAGCCGGGACCCGCAAATTGTTCAGAGGAGAGGCAGAATGACAGTCTGCTATGTAAACAAGGCAGACCGCCGTTCTGTCACAGAGAAAGATGGAGATCTTGTGTTTCTGCTAAGCAAAAACACGGATCTCTGTCTTCCTCCACTTAGGCCGCCCCTCACACAGTTAGAAAGCACTCCCTAGAAGCACACCTAACCGCCTGATATTAACCGCTTCCCTGTCAGTGTCATTTATAGAGTGACAGTGTATTTTTATAGCACTGATCACTGTATTGGTGTCACTGGTCCCCAAATAATGTTATTTAGTGTCAGATTGGTCTGCTGCAATGTTGTAGTCCCGTTAAAAAAAAAACGCTGATTGCCGCCATTACTAGTAAAAAAATTAAAAATCCCTAAATCTATCCCAAAGTTTGTAAAACGCTATAACTTTTGTGTAAACCAATCGATATACACTTATTCGCATTTTTTTTTACCAAAAATATTTAACAGAATACATATTGGCCTAAATTGATAAAGAAATTAGATTTTTTACATTTTTTTATTGGGTATGTTTTATAGCATAAAGTAAACAAAAAAATTTTTTTTTTATTTTTAAAACCGATGGCCTTTTTTTGTTTATAGCACACCAAAAAAAAAAAAACAAAAAAAAAAAAAAAACGCAGACGTGATCAAATACCACCACCAAAAAAAAAAAAAAAAAATGCTCCATTTGTTGCAAAAAAAAAAAAAGGACATCAATTTTATTTGGGTACAGCGTCACACATCGGCGCAATTGTCAGTTAAAATAACAGTGCCGTATTGCAAAAAATGCCCTACTCATTAAGGGGGTAAAACCTTCCAGGACTGAAGTGGTTAAAGCCTAACTCCTGACACTTTTTAGGCAGTTACAGCAGTTTTTTGGGGGGTAAAAATTTTACATAAAGAAATAAATGCAGGCCATTGTAAGGACTCCTGTGTGTTTTAAATGGTTTGCCTTATTCTTCTAACTGCCACTTTTGTGGGACAGCATTCCTTAAGAAGAAATGTGACCACAATTTAGGATTTTACAAAAAAGTGTTTTATTTCCTAAATGAAAGGGCTTCTCTATTGTAAGAGCAGTGAAAATGTGGAACTCTCTTCCCCAGGCAGTGGTATCAGTGGAGAGCATTGATTATAGTAGATATCTTCCTTTTATGTTTTGCAGCATACATTTTTAGTTTTCCCCCCTTTACTTTTACCAGTTGATCAGGCCAATAAAGCTTACTACACACTATAGAAAAATTGGACAAAATTTTTGAACGACAGAGGACAACTTCCAATGTACGAAGCTACAGTCTATGTCTAGCCTATGGTCATACTTTGTTTCTGATCACGAGCGAACTTACTCATTCGATTTATATAGGATGAATACTGTACTAATTAAAAGGAAAAAATCAGACATTATGATAACTAGTGAGAAAAATTTCCCAACATGTCCCTTCCCTTCGGAAATTTTTGTTCGAACAGTCCATATCAGCTCTCAAAAGCAGTGTTTCAACAAACAGAATATTGAACCATTGTTCTGAATACGGATGTTTTCGTCTGATTTTCTTGCAGTGTGTACTAAGCTTAGGTCTATTATTTTTTAACTTCAACAACCTTCAACAGACAAAGCAGTGGCAGTTTGAGGGTTGAGGCAAACCATTTAACGCTTACAGGAGTTCTTCTAATGGTCAGGTTTTACTCTTTTATGTAAAAGTTTTATTCTAAAAGAAAAAAAACTGGAACAGATAACTAATGTACAGTCTTTATACCAGAGCAGCCAACATTCCATGGAACCCTAGGGTTCCTCCAGAGCAGGGGTCAGGAACCTTTTTGGCTGAGAGAGCAGTGAACACCACATATTTTCAAATGCAATTCTGTGAGAGCCATACATTATATTTCAGGATCGGGAACCTTTATTTAATATTCATATTCATGGGCAGCAGCTATACAGTGAGTAGATGGAGCCGTGTGAAAGTGCCTGGAGTCCGGTCGGGAATAGAGCAGAGCAGGCAGGTTTGCAATGAGGCCGGAGTGGTGAAGCGCCTGCAGGCCTGCGAGTGATGGATTTGAGTATAGGCCCTGAGAAAATGGCGGCCGGCTGCTGAAGGCCTCAGAAGTGGATGTGAGAGGCAGCTCCCACAGGTCCCCGGGTGTCAGAGGGGAAGGAGATCGTGTCTGTCGGGGCAGAGGGAGCAGATGGCAGGTCTCCTTACCAGGCGGTGATTGCCAAGGCCCTCAGATGTACAGCACATGAGCCGGCGGCGGTACCGCGAGTAGGCCGTGGGGTCTGTATCGCGGCAATCCAGTCACCCAGAAACGAACTGAGGGTAGCCCACAAAGTGTACCTTCGATGGGAGCAAAAATCTCCTTGGCACCGGGCACAGCTACATGGATGGCACTGGACTGAGTGGTAGACACGGCCAGCGCGACTCATGTCCGGACAAGCGCCCCTTTATTAAGGATTTGTCTGCGAGCCAGATGCAGCCATCAAAAAAGCCACATCTGGCTTGCGACCCTTAGGTTCCCTACCCCTGCTCCAGAGACTACCAGGGGATTCTTGAGCAATGAGAGATGTTGACCTTCCACAGACACCAATGATCTTTTTAGGCTGCGTTCACATCTAGGCATTTTTAGGCAATTTTCTGCTCTAAGCCTCAGCTTTAAAAACGCCCAAGATAAATCGCATTCATTTCAATGGCCCCTGTTCACATCTGAGCTTTCTGTCGCCTTAAGCAAAAATGTCTGTCGCTCAAAAAAAGTACGAGCTTCTTTTTTGGCAGATTACAGGCGTTTTTATTTATTTTTTTTTTATTGGTCACTTGTCAATCTAAAAACGCCTGCACAAAAACACTGCAAAAACATCTGTAAAATGCATGTAAAAATAGCAATGCCTAGATGTGAACGTAGCCTTAGTGATTTGCAAGGTAGGAATGATTTAAATTGATTACAAATATAAGCAGACTGCCAATCGCATTGGTTCTCAAAGACGGGAAAGTTATTGTTCCTCGATGTTAAAAAAGGTTGAAAAAGACTGCATTAAGATGGAACTATAGGCAAAACTTTTTTTTTTTTTTCATTTTGGATAGAGTAAGGGAGGGTTATAACTAGTGATCGACCGATATCGGTTTTTCGTTGCTGATACCGATATTTTGGTCAATGCATATCAGTATCGACCAATATGCGCCGATATTTTTGTACATTTAAAAAATGTTTTATTTTTTTCTTGACAGGTACTCTTGTGGAGGGATCCCAGATCCCACCTCTGCACTTAAAAGCATTCAAATCGTCAAGTTTGGCTGTTTTGAATGCTGTCATTTTTTTAATCTGGCACCAGTACCCGGAAGTGATGTCACTCATGACATCACTTCCGGGTTTTTGCATGGAGACCCTATCAGAGCCGAATGCCGCTTTGATCGGGTCTTCGGGGACTGTGCAGGCAGGTTGCTCGGTGGGGGAGACCCGGGCGACCCGTGGAAGGCAGCGGGAGGGAGGGAAGGGGGGGGAGGGGAACGTCCTGCTCCTTGTAAAGACAGCCGAGTGGCTTCTCAGCCGAATCGGTTGTCATTACAAGACAGCCAACCGTAGGCTATGGACGCCGGTACCAGGGTGATGCCTCTAGCTGCAGGCATCACACCAGTACAAGCACTTTCCTGAAATATCGGTAACCTCCGGGGCCGATTCTGATATATCGGGGAAAGTGCATATCGGCCCTCGACATATCGGCTTTGCCGATAATCGGTCGATCTTTAGTTATAACCCCTGTCAGATTTGTTTTCACCATCTGTGTGCCATTGGGGAGACTTCCCTTTACTTCCTGTCCTGTAGCCAAACAGGAAGTGGGATCAAATCTCTGCAAATGAAATCTTCAGGAGCCCCCAGGTCACCAAAACTAGTATCCCCATTGAAAGATTTGCCCTTTTTACCTTTCTGGGGACAACCCAAAATTTGGGATTTTCTTTTACTTTCAATGATAATGGTATAAATAATAAATAGTGTAGCGCAGTCTATGATAGATTTTTGGGATTCAATCATTGGATAAAACACTTTAAACCAATAATAAATATATTAAATATATTAAAACATGTCTAAAAAGGAGATAGTCCATATAAGAGGCGATAACAGTCGGTAGAGGTAAAAAGTCCACTTGTGATATGGTGAAATAATAACAGGTGTGACTCTGGTGCTCAAATCCCTCCACCAAGCAATATCTGCCTCTCACCTCCAAAACATGACCCTGCAGGGCCAGAAAGCATAAACAATCTCCACAGGTAACCAACTCGTGTTGCTCCGATACAGGCAAGACCAAGACTCCAGCACTTGTCAGCACAAATAAGGATATCGCTGCAGCAGGTACAACTCACACTCGATTCCAAGTTTCCCAAGATATATAAATAAAAGAGGGGGAGATCTAGTGCTCTCTGTTGTAATACTGAAAGCTTTAATTCACTCAAAACATATTGCACTTACATTGTATCCGACCATAATAGGCATAGTAGTTGCAGAGTGTGCAGCGTGCTGGATGGTGCCTGGTTACTTCCTGGTTAACAGCCGTAGGACCGATTGACCAATCCCCCGTACGCGTTACGTCAGGTGGGCGTAGACTTCTTCAGCGGGGATGGTGATAGGTCGAAGGTCCGGCTTTTTATATTATCCCTAAGCTCCGCCCACTATGTCTCTTCCGGCGTTTCACCATCGCCATGGAGACAAAGTGTCTCCTGAGACAGAGAGATAGAGGGGCGGGCTAAAAGTAATGATATTCATTCGGCCGTGTTTACAATTACATTTGTCACTAAGGAGACATACATATATCTCGGAGATCGGCCGAAGGATCACTTATAACAGCAGACTAATATTGTATGTCTTTCTTTACAGGAAGAACCATTTAGAAACTGCTCAAAGTTTTTTAATATTATTAAAAAACGAACTTATACTCAATCATTGATTTGTACTGTGTTGATCTTATAGGTCGTACGGCTATATTAGCAACCAGACACCAGATGGCAGCACTTTTGCTCACTTACATAGGGAACAGTGTTAAATACAATAATATACATAAAACACATTATAACCACATAAAAACATATAAAATCGTACATAAACCCCAATAAAATAGTATAAAATTTACTAAATAAGTATTTAAAATTTAAATATCATAAAAAGAAAAAACAATGACCATAAAAAATTATCTGTCTGAAATAAAACAATTCAGATCAAAGTCGACATTCAATCCTAGGGGCGTTAGGACTTTAGCCTCATAAATCCAAAAGGATTCGCGACGACTTAATTGTCTGATGAAATTACCACCCCTCCAATGGTAGCTTACTTTTTCAATCCCCCAGAATTTTAAGGTGCTTGGATTTTTATGATGATAATTTTTAAAGTGCCTAGATACACTGTGGGTAATAAGCCCCTTCCGTATGTTGTTGACATGTTCCCCAACACGTACGTGTAGAGCCCGCGAGGTGCGTCCAATGTATTGTAACCCACAGTCACACTCTAACATGTAAACCACACCTTGTGTGGCACATGTTATTAAATTTTTTATCAAATAGCTTTTTTGTGTGACCGTGGATACAAATTCCTTGCGTTTTTTGATATTTTTCCTGCAACTTTTACAAGTAGCACACTTCCCGCACGCATAAAAACCTGCCAGGAAAGGGAATATACCATTGCTCTTCACCTGGGGTGGATCAACTACTCCCGGGGCAACTTTGTCTCTGAGGGATGGAGCTTTCCTGTAAACAAATTTGGGCTGCTCTGATAAGACAGGGCCCAATACCCTATCCTCTCTCAGAATGGCCCAATGCTTACGGATGATTTTTTCAACTTTTTTATGTTGGATATTATAATCTAAGACCATTCGGAATTGCGTATCCACTTCTCTAGATCTGGAATTATCCAAAAGGCGATCCCGACTTGTGTTTTTAACCCATTCAAGCTCATTTTTCACATTTGTTTTATCGTATCCCTTTTCTAAAAACCTTCCTGTTAAAACCTCTGACTGTGTAATAAAATCCTCCTCAGTGGTACAGTTACGCCTTAAGCGTGTAAACTGTCCACGAGGGATATTACACAGCCACTGTCTGTGATGGCAACTGTCAAGGGGGATAAAAGAATTTCTGTCTGTGGGTTTAAAATAATTACGGGTTTTAAAAACACCATCTGCTTTGTACACTTCCAAGTCTAAAAAAATTATACTCTCATATTGCAAATTCCATGTAAGAACAATATTCTTTTCATTGTTGTTTAATTTGTTCATAAACGCTTCCAAACTCACCATGTCCCCCCGCCATACCATGAATAAATCATCGATATAGCGACGGTAACATATGAGCTGTGGGGGCAAATCTTCAAATACAGTTTCTTCCTCCCAGTGGGCCATAAATAGGTTGGCCACACTGGGAGCAAACTTAGCCCCCATCGCAACTCCTTTGACTTGCAAATAAAAACTATGGTTGTACCAAAAGTAGTTCTTCTCAAGACAAAACTTTAAGCTCCTCTGAAGAAACCTAATTTGCTTTCTAGGTAACTGTGAATGAGATAGACCCCATTTAACCGCACTCAGTGCATCCGAGTGGTCAATAATGGTGTACAATGATCCAACATCCGCTGTAATCATTATACATTCAGTGGAGCTTGGTATTGTATTAAGTATTTGTATAATATGTTTAGTGTCTTTAAGGAACGATTTGGTTTTTTGTACAACCGGCTGGAGGAAAAAATCTATGTATTGACCCAACCTGGCCGTGATGGAATCAATCCCATTAACTATGGGGCGGCCAGGTGGGTTTTCCAGCTGTTTGTGTATTTTTGGCAGAAAGTATATTATAGGCCTCCTACAAAATAAGGGGTCTAGATACTGGGCCTCTTTATGAGTGAGGACTCCACTCCGTTCGCCTTTAGTAGTTAGACCATGTAGTTCTTCTTTGAACTCTAACATGGGGTCTTTAGACAAGATCTGATATGTGGAGTGGTCACTCAGGAGTCTCAACATCTCATTTTTGTAATAACTCCCACTGAGTACCACCAGACCCCCCCCTTTATCTGCCGGACGTATAACGATATCACTCCTTTTTTCCAGAGATGCAATACCTCTTTTGATACACAATGGGTCATACGCTTTTTTATACTTCAATTTATCAAGGTCACTACACACCATGTGTTTAAACACATCTAGGTGCTTAGTGTCCTGTCCAGGCGGATTGAAGGTTGATTTATTTTTTAGGGAGGAATGGTGGTATGTAGAGGAGGCGGAGTTGCGGGTAACAGGATTAGACAAGAAATATTTTTTAATGCTTAATTGTCTAGTAAATTTCTGTATATTAACATAAGTTTGAAATTTGTTCAATGATAATGGTAAACAGGAAAAACAGACAGGGTAAATCTCCTCAACAGGGGCACAGACAGCAATAAAAACTGACTAGCGTTCTAATCCCTCTGCACTCTATCCAAAACTAAAAAAAAAAAAAAAGTTTTGCCCTCAGCCTAGAACACAGGCCGAATGTCGGGCATCAGCCACTTCAATAGAAACTGTCCGACATTCGGCCTGTGTGTACTGGAGTCGGTCCAACAGAAGTAGGCATATCGGTTGAACAAAAAAATAAATAAATACCTGTGTGTACTGGGCTTCAGAGGCTTGATCTTTGTACACTGAACAAAATGATAAAAACACAACACTTTTTCATGAGCTGAACTCAAAGATCTAAGGCTTTTTCTATGCACACAAAAGGCCTATTTCTCTCAAATATTGTTCACAAATCTGTCGAAGGCCCCTTTCACACATATGGACAGTTCAATTCATCAGTTCAGTCACGTCAAAATAGATGAAGTATTCATCAGTTTTTTGTCTGTTTAGCATCCATTTTTCGTTTATTTTTTTTACATCCACTACCAATGCAAAAACGGATGAAAAACAGACCGTTTGTTCGTTTACATCCGTTTTTCATCCGATCTATTTTTTTAAAACGGAAGAAAAATAGGGCTTTCATCCGTTCAAAAAAATGTATACAGTATTGACGGAAGCAGATGAAAATGGATGTAAACGGATGATCATTCGCTGTCATCCGTTTTTCCATAGGAATGCATTGATGTCCATCAATGGATGGATGAAAAACGGACAAACGGTCCATATGTGTGAAAGGGGCCGAAATCTGTGTGACGCTTCTACTTTGCAGAGATAATCCATCCACCTCACAGGTGTGGCATATCAAGATGCTGATTAGACAGCATGATTATTACACAGCTGTGCCTTTGGCTGGTCACAATAAAAAACCACTCTAAGGCCTCTTTCACACATGCTGTCCGTTTGTCCGTTTTTCATCCATCCGTTGACGGATGAAAAACGGACATCAATGCATCTCTATGTAAAAACGGATGACAACTGATGATCATCAGTTAACATCCGTTTTCATCCACTTCCGTCAATGTCCGTTTTTTTGAACGGATGAATGCCCTATTTTTCATCCGTCAAAAAAACGGATCGGACGAAAAACGGATGACAACGGATGAAAAACGGATGTCAACTGATGACAATGGATGAAAAACTGATGTCAACTGATGACAACGGATGAAAAACGGACGACAACGGATGAAAAACGGATGAAAAACGGATAACAACTGATGAAAAACGGATGAAAAACGGATAACAACTGACGAAAAACGGATGAAAAACTGATGACAACTGACGAAAAACGGATGAAAAACTGATGAAAAACGGATGAAAAACGGATGAAAAACTGATACATTTGACGTGACTGAACTGATGAACTGAACGGACTGTATGTGTGAAAGGGGCCTTAAATGTGCAGTTTTATTACACAGCACAATGCCATAGATGTCGCAAGTTTTGGGGCAGCGTGCAATTGGCATACTGACTGCAGGAATGTCCACCAGAGCTGTTGTCTGCGAATTGAATGTTCATTTCTCTACCATAAGCCGTCTCCAAAGGCATTTCAGAGAATTTCGCAGTACATCCAACCGGCCTTACAACCGCAGACCACGTGTAACCACATCAGCCCAGGACCTCCACATCCAGCATCTTCACCTCCAAGACCCTCTGAGACCAGCAACCCGGACAGCTGCTGCAACTATCGGTTTGCATAACCAAAGAATTTCTGCACAAACTGTCAGAAACCGTCTCAGAGAAGCGGATCTGCATGCTTGTCGCCCTCATTGGGGTCTCAATCTGACTGCAGTTAGTCATCATAACCGACTTGAAATGCTCAAATTCCATGGCATCTGGCACTTTGGAGAGGTGTTCTCTTAATGGATGAATCCCGTTTTTCTTAGATCTTCGAGTTCAACTCGTGGAAAATGGGGGCAAAAACAAGTGTTGCATTTATAATTTTGTTCAGTGTAGTTATACAGACACTGGATGTCACTGCTGCAGGCGGTTTGAAATCATTGCTCTTTTCACCTGCTCATGTCTATTCATTGCCAAACACCGTTCAATATTACCTTGTCACATGACGACATGTCCTTCCACAGTCACAGGAGTAGACAGGTCATTACCCTGACATTTTCTTCTTTCTAGATTATCGTGATCTGAGTGGCAGCAGATTATGCTCTCTATTAACTTTATGTCAGTGAGCACTCTGATACATAGTTTAGGTGACACAACTGACCTGCGCATGATACAGTTTACCTGAGCCACCCAAGCAATGCCCAGCCAAATTTCAAAGTTTCCACACAGTATCTCCAACACATCCTCAGCTCTAACACTGCTCAAAGAAATTGGAGCTAAAAACGGGCTGGAAAAAAACTCGAGAACTGAAATAAGTCTCTCTGGTAGCCAGGTATTTAAAGCGGAACTTCACGCTCTCAATCAACATTGAATATTTTTGATCCTTAGGCCCCTTTCACACAGGCGGACCATTCAGATCCATCTGTCAGTTTTTTTGGCGGATCTGAACGGACACCCCATGCATCTCTATGGGGCAGCGGAGACATGTCCGCTGACATCCGATCCGTCAAATCCGGATGGATGGAAACCCTATTTTCCATCCGTCCAGCGGATCAGATCAGATGGGATTGGATGAGAACGGACAGACGGTCCGTTCCCATCCGATTCCCCCATAGAGAACAGCAGGACCTGACAGCTGTCACCCGCTGCTCAGCGGGGGATCGGCGGATTGATCCCCCGCTGAGAAAAACAGAGTCCACCTGACAGACTCCCTGTGTGAAAGGAGCCTTAGGCCCCTTTCACACAGGCGGACCCCCCCATGCATCCCTATGGGGCATCGGATGTCAGCGGAGACATGTCCGCTGACATCCGATCTGTCAAATCTGGACGGATGGAAACCCTATTTTCCATCCGTCCAGCGGATCGGATGGCTCCGTTCCCATTTGATTTTCCCCATAGAGATGCATGGGGAACTGAGAGCTGTGTCTCCGCACACAGCGCGGAGACACAGCTGTCATCCTCCTGCTCAGCGGGGGATCGATCCCCCGCTGAGATTAAACGGACTCCGTCCGACGGACGGAGTGTGTGAAAGGGGCCTTAGTGCCGGTTCACACTTCCGCGTGTGCGGCGATTGCATGTAATATCGGAGCGCACTGCTCCTTCATTACATGCAATCGGATGTGCAGTGCGAATTCAGCCATACACTTTGTATGGCTAAATTCGCACTGCACCCGCACAAAAGTCGCACATGAGGCATTTTTTCAGCTGCATCAGGATCTGATCGCACAGTGGTTCACACTTGTGCGATCCGATCCTGTGCGAACTGTCAGATCTGCGATCACACTGGGGGTGTCGTTAACATTTCATTGACACCCCCAGCGTATCGCATATGGCAGTGTGAACTGCCAGATGTGCGTTTGCGATGCGGGAACAGGCTGTGAATTTGCAGCCTTCCCGCATCGCACAAGTGTGACCCGGCACTTAGGATTCAAATATTTGTAAATAAATAGAAAAGTATATCATATTTACTTGTTTCATTTTTTTTTTTTTTTCTTCAGTTACAGGCACTTCCTGGTTCCCAGCGAGACAGCAGGCGCGTCAGTGCTGCGGGAGCAAGACAGCATAATGGGTCAGTACTGGGAGAGAGAGGAAGCATATAAGTCAGCACTGTGAGAAGCAAGCGCACTGAGAGAGCATGCACGTTGAGCAGTGCAAGAGCACAAAAGCGCTGTAGGAGCAAAAGAGCATGCGTCCCAGCATTGCGAAAACAGCATGCGCGTCAGCGCTGCGGGAGCGAAGCAGCAGGCGCATCAGCACTGCGAGAGCGAGACAGCAGGCGCGTCAGCACTGCGAGAGCGAGACAGCAGGCGCGTCAGCACTGCGAGAGCGAGACAGCAGGCGCGTCAGCACTGCGAGAGCGAGACAGCAGGCGCGTCAGCACTGCGGGAGCAAGACAGCAGGCGCGTCAGCACTGCGGGAGCGAGACAGCATAGGAGGTCAGTACTGAGGGAGCATATAAGTCAGCACTGTGAGAAGAAATGAGCATCCAGGCCCATCTTCATGACAACCGGCTGTAGTATGCTGGCATCTAAGTTTTTCAGCTGGCTCCTAGATCTCTCTTGTCTGCCCTTTAGTGATTTTGATAATTTGTGCATTTATTCAGTGTGTTCACAATGGTAGAGATTTCAGTGTTGTATTAAACAAGTGTGTTAAAGCGGAGTTCCGGGCACAGATCTCATTTTTTGATGAACATACCCCCGGGACAGTCAGGGCTAGCACATTCCACAATGGCTAGCCTCTGATCTGTCCCGGTTCGCACTTTCCTGCAAGAAGAAATACTTACTTTGAAAATTTCTTCCACAGCGTTTCCATCTCTCTTGTGGGCAGCTGAAGCCGGCACGGTCCTCTTCGGTGTCTTCTTCCGCGTCTTCTTCTCCCAGAATGAGCCGCACCGGCCCCTCTCGTCACTTCCGGTGCGGCGTCGCATTCCTAAACAGTTGTTATGCAGGGCTGTTTAGCAGGGGAATGCGGCGTCGCCCGGAAGTGATGTGCGGGGCCGGTGCCGTCGCATTGATTCCTGGGAGCGAGGACGTTCAGCTCCCAGGAATCATCGCGAGGCAGGAAGTGACCGGGTGAGCCGCGGCGCTGGAGGAGGAAGTACCGTGAGGTGAGTATTTACGATCTTCGATTACAAGGTGAGTGTACAAAAAAAAAAAAATAACTATCCAATTCCTTTTCTGGTTATGTGTAGCTAGCGGAGGGGCACAAAAAAAAAAATACCGATTTTGTGCCCGGAACTCCGCTTTAAATGAGAAATGTGGGATTTTAAAAAACGAACCAATCATGCTCCCCTATCTAGCTTCAGTATCAATCTGATGCTGCAGCTGTCCTTGCCAGCTCTAAGACTGAGAATTGAACGATCACATTATCACTGTTCTCAGTCCTAACTGTAAGGTGACAAGATTTTTAAAATGAAATCCAGGGATATATATTTTTTTTTTTATTGGCAACTGGCACAGGACTGCATAATACACAAAGTGCTGGGCACAGGACTGCATAATACACAGAGCGCTGGGCACAGGACTACATAATACACAGAGAGCTGGGCACAGGACTGCATAATACACAGAGAGCTGGGCACAGGACTACATAATATAGAGCGCTGGGCACAGGACTACATAACACACAGAGAGCTGGGCACAGGACTGCATAATACACAGAGAGCTGGGCACATGACTACATAATACACAGAGAGCTGGGCACATGACTACATAATACACAGAGAGCTGGGCACAGGACTACATAATATACAGGAGGGTGTTAGGCATAGAGTACAGGGTTCAGAGGTTTGCTATGCACAGAGGACACTTCCATAGCTCCCCTCTGCACCCTTCTCTCACAGATTATCTCTGCAGCCACCTCTTAGCCCTTCCCCCACAACAGCTACGGTAAATGCTCCATCTCTCCATGCAGCTGCATCAGCTCTGACCTCCATTTCCCCACTGCCCTCACCTGTGTACAAACACCCCCCCCCCCCCATCTACTCATCTCCCTTCTCAGCCCCTCCACACAGTCAATTTTTGGCTCTGCCTCTCCTCCAATTAACAGCAGCAGGAGTGGCAGTGAGATTGTCCAGCAGGGGGCGTCTGCATGTGAGCCACCAGGCTGTTCTCAGCCAGCATGGGATGTCTACATTAATCCGGCCCTGGGACAAAACTGGGGACAGACTTGGACCGGGGACAGTGTCCTCAATCCTCGGACTGTCACCGGAAACTGGGGACGTCTGGTCACCTTACTGAGCAAAGAGCAGTAACTGTTAGTCACCAGCTCTCTACTTTGCCCCTCCAGCACTCACTGGAGCGCTGGGCTGTGCAGAGGATGGGAGCAGCTAGCTCAGGCTCTCAATGGTCCTCTTACAGGCTGGGCCAGCTGCTGATCAAGCATATGGGTGGATCCTGACGTTATTGTTGGGATCCCTGCCAAGGCTGGACCACTTTAGCCTGCTGTCGGCTGAATCTGGGTCACAGGAGTATAGAAACAGGAGCACTCCTGGGACCCACACAAAAAGCATGACCAAAAAAAGCTTTGGCCATCCTACTCTATTAACATATATACATCACACATTCTGACTGTAGATCATATGATTCGTAAATTGCTGTGCTAGGGTACAAAGGTCCCAGAAGTCAGAGATATGAAGCTATACAAGACCTTGAATCAATGTACAACCTAAGGGGATACCCTGCTCTTATCTGCCAGTAGAAAGAACAGAAATTGCAATTATTCCTTTATTTTATATGACAGTCAGAACTACCATTTATTTTGGAGAGAACTAGCTGGGTTAACTACAAATGTAAAAGGGTTACATTAGTAAGCAAGAAGATTAAATAAACAATGAATACTAGCAAAATAGCACAATGTCCGAGTTTACAGAATGTTAGGAAGTTCCAGTGACTCATAGCTACATTATTACTTTATTAAAGTGTCTAAAGTCAAAACCTTTGTTTTCGGTCTTTTCTGCCATCCCTGTCAGTTTACATACGAGGGGTCTTCAAAAAGTTTCTTCACTTTTTATTTTTTATATATATATAAAATATGATTTTATATATATATATATATATATATATATATATATATATATATATATATATATATATATATATATATATATATATATATATATATATAAAATACAGCAAAGTTCAGAAACTTTTTAAAGAATCCCCGAGGATTCCCGAGGAATATATAAGGGGGCACAGTATGTGGCCACTTGTGTGGAATTGTGGCCACCCCACCTGTAAGCAGTTAAGGTTTAGATTCATAGGGTTGCTGTGGTTATTATTAGGCATTTATGTGGTTAAATTATACCTGGCTAGAGGTAACAGGTAATGGCCAATCAGTTATCAAGGAATATTCCAGTGGCTGGAGCAGAGGCTATTTAAGTTTGGTGCAGTCTGGAGTTCTTCCCTTTGCACCGAAGAGCACACCGAGGAAAGTTTGGAGCACACCGAGGAAAGTCTGCTTACCTGACAGCATGGAGTCCCTTTTGAGGCAGCTCATAGAAAAGGCAGAGAGTGAAGGTGGAGAGGCCTGGCTGAGGCATTGCCTTAATATGCCTGAAGAGGTTCCGCAGCAGGAGCTGGCCACAGCTGTGAATACAGTTTCCCCTACAAGTGATGGAGGCTAGAGCTGAGCCGCCTGCGGACGCTCCGGGATGCCTGACCAGAGCTAGAAGAAGCCGGGCCCCGGAGAGGGAGAAGACGCCGGAGAAGCATGTCAGTGAAGCGGCGGGCGGGCCGCCATGCGGCGTCATGGCGGCGAAGACGGCGCAAGGGCGTATGCGCCGAGCATCAAGGAAAAGAAGACGAGCCTCCCTGTCTCCTAGAAGGGGCGGGGGAGGGCGGACTGAGACTGTAACAGCGAACCATGAGGTGGCAAGAGGGCGGCTGCCATCACCACCACAAGCTATCCCTGTGAATGTCAGGGCGACACCTGCTGCTGGCTCGGCTGCAGTACAACAATGGCCAAATGGAACAGCTGCTACAGCGCTGCTGGGAGAGGTGGGACAGCAAGCTGTCTCGCCCCCAGCGGTGGGTGAGTTATCAGAAATGCATAATTTGTCTGCTTTAATTAACTCTTTGTCGTCCATTGTGAAGTCCTTTTCCCATGTTGCTCCTTCTGCTCCTCCTATGTCTGCACAGCAGCTGGCAAACTGTGAACCTGTGTTTTCGCCTGCTGTGTCCACTGTCTCTATTCCCTCTGTTATTAACCGTTTGTGTTCGCATGTTGACCATAATGCTGCTAATGACTCTAATATGTTTTCTGTGCAGACACCATTACAGGCGGGTTGTAGTGTACCAGAGGCTTGCATGAAGGATGCGATGCCTTGTGAAATGTCGCCTCTGTGTTACCACCTGAGCTTGGGGGTCAAGGAAAAAATATGGAAGGGGGAATTTGTCGACATATTATCACTTTTGCCTACGCATAAGGATTTGTCGATTAAGTCGGATAGGAGGGAAGAAAAACAGGAGGAGGAGAGGCGCAGGGGGGCCCCCAGATCATTTCATAACTGGTTGCAAGCATTTTGCATTTTTTCCGGGGTAATGGCGGAAAGGCACCCTGAAAGGTGCGGGGGCTTATTTCAACACCTTGATCATGTACTGGAAGCCTATAAGGGTTTTGGGGGATTGGGCTGGTACTACTATGACGAGTCGTTTCGTCAGAAGCTATCTGTCCATCCCTCTCTAAGGTGGGGTATGAAGGACGTGGGCCTTTGGTTGAATTTGATTTCCCCTCAGAGGCAGGCTGTGACTAGACAACCACTACCTAGTAATCAGGCAGTAGCATATCGCAAGGGATGCTGTTTTGCGTTCAACGACAGTCAGTGCCGTTGGAACGCGTCCTGTCGATATAAGCACGAATGTTCTTTTTGTGCGGGCCCGCATCCAGTAGTTAAATGCTTCAGGAAAAATGCTGCTTCAGGGTCGCAATCACAAAAGGATATTTTTCCAAAAAGCCTGCACGCCTGTGAGGCTGGAAAGAATGCGGCCATGGTTGGACAGTTACCCAAACAGGGAGAAGGCGCGTTTCCTCACTGATGGCTTTGAGAATGGCTTTCCTTTGCCTTCCTTTTCAGGGGAAGGGTGTTTGGAAGTGAGCAATTTGAAGTCTGTTGAGAATTTCCCACAGGTGGTCCGGGATAAAATTGGTAAGGAAATTGAATTGGGTAGGGTGGCAGGCCCTTTTGAGCATCCACCATTTGATAATTTTCAGATTTCACCCTTGGGAGTAGTCCCTAAGAAAGAGCCGAACGAGTTTCGGGTTATTCATCATCTCTCTTACCCGTTGGGAAGTTCGCTTAACGACGATATTGATGAGAATTTGTGTTCCGTATCGTATGCTACGTTTGAGGAAGCTGTGGCGAAAATTAAAACTTTTGGCCGAGGGGCGTTGCTAGCAAAAGCGGACGTGAAGGCCGCTTTTCGGCTGTTACCAGTGTCACCATTGGCATTTAATTCCCTGGGTTTTCAGTTGGACGGTTTGTACTATTTCGATAAAAGCCTTCCGATGGGATGCTCGCTGTCCTGTGCGTATTTTGAGGCGTTTTCTTCTTTCTTACACTGGGTGGTGTCCTGTAGGTCGGGTAGCGCGGGAGTGATGCACTATTTAGACGACTTTTTGTTTGTCGGTCCGCCTGGAACGGAGGATTGTTTAAAATTGTTGCAGAATTTCCGGGAGATTGCGGAGGAATTTGGGGTTCCATTGGCGGAAGAAAAGACTTGCTTACCTGCCACGGAGATGGTCTTTCTAGGTATCCATAATGATACCAATTGTATGGAGTTTCGTTTGCCAATGGATAAGCTGGAAAGATTGAGATCTCTTACTAGGCTGTTTTTGGCTAGGAAAAAGGTACTGTTGAAGGAAATACAGTCCTTTCTAGGCCTGCTGGCGTTTGCATGCAGGATTATGCCTATGGGCCGGGTTTTTTCACGGCGTCTCTACCTTTCTATGTCAGGCTTGAAATCCCCGTTTGCCCATATCAGGATGACTGGAGCCTTGAAGGAGGACCTATTGGTCTGGGCTGAATTTTTTGACAAATATAATGGTCGTTCGTTTTTTCAAGCAGATTTTGTTTTTGCTCCGGATTTTCACTTGTTCACGGACGCGGCGGGCTCTAAAGGTTTTGGGGCTATATGGCAGACACATTGGTGTTGTGCTGAGTGGTCTGACTCATGGAAACGAGAAGGTTTGACGAAAACGGTGGTTTTGTTGGAACTGTTTCCGATACTGGTGGCTTTAGAGTTATGGGGTGAGTTTTTTGCAAATAGACGACTTTTAGTTGAGACGGATAACAAAGGGGTCTTGTTCGCAGTAAACTGTTTATCCTCAAAATCCGTCTTTGTGATCAAAGTGCTTAGGAGAATTGTTCTTTTAGGTTTACAACTTAACATATGGCTGAAGGCTAAGTACACACCGGGAGTGCTGAATAATCTGGCTGACGCATTATCTCGGTTTCAGATGGACCGTTTTCGCCAGCTGTTGCCGGAGGCGGACGTGAGGGGTACCGAATGCCCAAGCCATGTATGGGAGATTGTTGGGATTTGATCAGGAGAGCGATTGAGGGATCGGTGGCTCCTAAAACCTGGGCGAGCTATTCTGCTGCCTGGAGGAACTGGTTGACCTTCACGGAAGCAAGGGGTCGGATGGATGGTTGCCCGGAGGAGGTTTTGGTTCTTGAGTTTGTAGCATCATTGATTCAGCAGGAATACTCTTACAGTTATGTGAGGAAAACGCTGGTGGGCATTTCTTTTTTCTGCCGCCTGAAGGGTTTCCGAGCTTGCACAGCATATTTTTCAGTGCAACAGGCACTGAAGGGGTATAGGAAAGCAGTAGCTGTGGTGGATAGCAGGCGTCCTATTTCAATTGAGCTACTGGCGGATATTTGTAGGGCAACCTCTGCGGTTTGTGTATCGGATTATGAAGCATTGCTTTTCAGAACGGCCTTCGCCTTGGCCTTTTTTGGGGCGCTCCGTATTTCCGAGCTACTACCTTTATCAAAGAAGGCTGATGGCGGCCTGTTATTTGACCAGGTGGTGGTTGGCCACGCAATGATTCATATTTGGTTACACCGCTCGAAGACGGATGCTACGGGGAGAGGAGTGGGAGTTACGCTTAAGGCTAGGGATGCACCGAAATTTCGGCCACCGAAATTATCGGCCGAAAATGAGCCTCTCTCATTTCGGCCGATAATGGGTTAACAGTGCCGAAAATAAAAATGGCCGCCGTGGGGAAGGAGGAGGGCGCAGCGCAGCGCAGGGCAGGTTTCAAAAGTCCCGCCTCTGGCCGGCCGTCCGCCTCTTAATAATGTCCCTACTACTCTGTGCATTATGAATGGACATACTAGACGGGGGGCGGGGCGAGCGGCCGCTATAGAGAGAACTATTGTGATCCTTCACTGTCAGCTCCTCACGTCTATGTATGAATGAGAACTGAACTGAGCTGACACCGGGCGGGGGGGCGGGCGGAGCGGCCGCTATTAGCTGTGACTATGTGAGAGTTTCACTTCCCTGACAGGCACGTATCTCCGCTGACAAGGAAGAGAAGCTCTCACATAGTCACAGCTAATAGCGGCCGCTCCGCCCGCCCCCCCGCCCGGTGTCAGCTCAGTTCAGTTCTCATTCATACATAGACGTGAGGAGCTGACAGTGAAGGATCACAATAGTTCTCTCTATAGCGGCCGCTCGCCCCGCCCCCCGCCTAGTATGTCCATTCATAATGCACAGAGTAGTAGGGACATCATTGAGAGGCGGTGCCGCCGGCCAGAGGCGGGACTTTTGAATGCAGGAGAGGACACCCGAGGAGGAGGACGCTGAGGCAGTGGGGGAGGGGGGAGGGGAGCTGAGGCAGCTTACCAATGCTATTAGTATTATGAGGCATGAGGGGTTAATGTATTGTCACTGCTGGTCACTCATCTATTAGTGACTGACCAGTGGCAGTTAATTAACCCCTTTTGTGCTGCATTAGTGCAACCAGTGTCAGTGTTAATTAACACTGGTTGCACTAATGCAGCACAAAGGGGTTAATTACCTGCCACTGGTCAGTCACTAATAGATGAGTGACCAGCAGTGACAATACATTAACCCCTCATGCCTCATAATACAAATACCATTGGTAATTAAATTAACCTCTTGCCAACCCATCACAGTACATATACTGTGACAGGGTGGCAGCGACAGGTGTAGGTGTACGTCGCTGCCTGTTTTTGGTTTATGTCCCTGTTCTATCCATTTCAAATTTTTTTTGGGGAAAAAGTAATTTTCGGTTTCGGTTTTCGGCCAAGGGCATCCTGCATTTTCGGTTTCGGTTTCGGCCCAAAATTTTCATTTCGGTGCATCCCTACTTAAGGCCCAGCATAACGGGGGAGTGTGCCCTGTGGCATTGGTCAAGCAATATTTGGGAGTACGGCCGGGAGGTAGTAGGCAACTTTTGATTCATGTGGACTCTGTCCCGCTCACGAAGTACCAATTTGATTTCATACTGCATAAATGTTTAATGTATTTGGGTTTGAAAGATTTTAAGTTCTCTTCACACTCTTTCCGGATAGGAGCAGCCTCCGAGGCGGCCAGGAAAGGGTTTTCAGATGGGGTAATAAAGAATATGGGAAGGTGGAGGTCGAATTGTTTTAAATTATATGTGAGACCTAATTTGTTTATTTAATCCTCAGGTTTGCAGCGCACAGTTTGGATTATAGGACACTCCTTCATTTATTGGGCAAGGAAGAGAGCAGCGCAACGTATTTACAGTACGAATTTAGCAATGCCTCCGGAATTTAAGTTATATTGGAGAGGAATTAGAGGCCTACAGTGGTACCAGCTTTATTTTCACCTGTCCAGGTTGTTTCAGATATGGCCTCGCCCATCCATATTGATAGTTCACGCTGGGGGTAATGATTTAGGTAGTGTTAAGACTCTGGATTTATTATTTAAAATTAAGCAGGACTTGCATTTATTTTCTCTTTCGTCCCCAGGAACTGTGGTGGTTTTCTCAGAAATAGTTCCTCGTCTTCCCTGGCTGTCCTCGTCACAGAGGAAAGTTATGGAGAAGATGAGGAAAAGGGTTAATAGGGCCATGGAAAAGTTCATGCCGTCTATTGGCGGGCTATCATACCGACATGTCGATTTGGAGGGAGGTATTCAAGGTCTTTATCGCCAGGATGGAGTTCACCTGTCGGATGTCGGTATTGACATTTTTAATGTGGGACTACAGTCTTGCATAGAGAGGGCCGCGGTGGTGGGGCAGGGCCGTCCTTGATTCTCAAGCCCGGCTGGTGGGGACGTTGTTTTCAGATGGTTATTGATGTTTATTTTGCTTGAGTTGTGTATAACTGAGCAATTACAAGTTTATTTGGTATTTGAGTATTTATACAAGCAATTAAATGTTTATGATTTCAATTATATTAAACCAATAAAGAGTGCCGCGGCCTTTTCTTGCCAAAGAACTGAGAGTCATGGTTATTATTTAATAAGGTTAATAAGTTTTATGTGAGAATGTGGCCTACAATTCCATATATAAGGGGGCACAGTATGTGGCCACTTGTGTGGAATTGTGGCCACCCCACCTGTAAGCAGTTAAGGTTTAGATTCATAGGGTTGCTGTGGTTATTATTAGGCATTTATGTGGTTAAATTATACCTGGCTAGAGGTAACAGGTAATGGCCAATCAGTTATCAAGGAATATTCCAGTGGCTGGAGCAGAGGCTATTTAAGTTTGGTGCAGTCTGGAGTTCTTCCCTTTGCACCGAAGAGCACACCGAGGAAAGTTCCCGCCCCCCCTCCCTTGTCGCGTGCACCTTTATGTGGTCGGGTCACCCTGGTATCTCAGGGGGGACGTTGTTTTCAGATGGTTATTGATGTTTATTTTGCTTGAGTTGTGTGTAACTGAGCAATTACAAGTTTATTTGGTATTTGAGTATTTATACAAGCAATTAAATGTTTATGATTTCAATTATATTAAACCAATAAAGAGTGCCGCGGCCTTTTCTTGCCAAAGAACTGAGAGTCATGGTTATTATTTAATAAGGTTAATAAGTTTTATGTGAGAATGTGGCCTACAATTCCATACTGAGGCCTTTGGTGTGCGCTGTGAAGATGCATCAACACCATTTGCTTCTTTTCCAACTTTATTGAAATGTCATAAAGTGATAACACTGAAATGCAATATACTGTGTCACAATACTCTGCTGAAAAAAAGTAGGAATCCGCTCAACTTTTTTTTTCAGCAAACACCCCTACAGTGCAGTGGTATGAACTGAACTTAAAAAAAATACTCAAGGCAAAATTTCCTAGTCGATGTGTTAGGGTGTGTTGCGTCCCTGTTGCGTATGGCGTTATGCAATACACAAGACTGTAGCATGGTGGTATGCCATTTGCTGGATTAAAGCAGGTGGTGAGGAGGCAACATATTGCCTATGCAGAAGCACTAATGTGAACAGAGGCTAAAGCAAATTTGTCCGCATTTGGGTCTGCTGATTGGCTGCAAAGGCAATAAGCACTATTTTGTGTGAGGGCAGGAAACGCTCTACATGCTCTTCATACCTGGAAGTACAAGCAGTTGGTCACATTGCTGGACAGTAGTGGGGAAGTTCAGGCTTATTTAGATCTGTGTGTTGCATGAAACTTCACATTGCCACCATTAAGGGTAACATATGGAACTAAGCTCGCTGCATTACCATGCCATATTTAGCTAATGCATCTAGCCAGTGTACCCCAAAACACAGATGCAAGCCATAAGTATATTTTGGTAAGCTGCATTGCAAAAAAATGGGGCGCAGCCATTAAAATAGTTAAAAAAAAATTACCTGCTCTAATACAATGCATGTTAACACACTTGCTGTAGCACACCGCTACAATTTTTATGGGCTTTTATCCCCATACGACGTCACGTATGACGAAACATGTAGGGCGTGGTCTATGACGGTGGCGACATCACGCTTCTCGGCTCTGGTTGGAGATTTGCATTTTGCCTCCCAGAAGACGAATTTGTGGAACAAAGCCCGAAGGAACACCGCAGCACCATTTCCTTTACACCTGTAATCGTACGACTTTTTGTAAGTGTAACTGATCTGTGAACTTAATAAATGTTTTGCCTTTTAATGCACTATGGGAGTGCCTTTCTCTTTTACTTCTATGATTCATGTGCTGGATGACAGATGATCCTGTATGCAGCATTGCCTATGGATGGATGATCGGTCTGTTGCTTAATTTGACCACCTATAATATAGTGGTCAATTTGATCTGGTAAGGGGATTACCTTTATCACAGAGTGTGAAGTTTCTTCCTGGTTTTCTAGTCACCCTCTTCCCCTATCTGTATGTGGTTCTCCTGGGAAGGTTGGTGTGGTTTACCTTTTCTCTCCTGGATTTGACCACCCATTTATAGACTTTTTTATGATTTTCATATACGTCACATATACTGTCATTATAATATTAATTTATTGGTTTTATCATTTGTGATTAGCGCTGCACTATTTGTCTATTATTTTGTTTTGGGAGCCTGCATCGTTATTCCAAGTGCTAGCAGCTCTCCTTTTAAGATATTATAGAGTCATTTTTTTTCCCCAGGGTGGGGGATTCCAGCCATTTGCAGTTTTTGTAGAACCTGGGACACCAACCTGCATGAAAGTGAAGCAGTCTGCAGAGGAAAAGACAGGGATAAGGCTGTAAATCTGCAGGGCTGCTAGATGTCAGCAAACCATCTGGGAGAAGGGAGCGAGGGATACCAACGATCTGAAGAGAGACAGTGTGACACCCAGAGATGCAGGATCTGTGAGAGGATATGAGGGAGCGGGACAGGACAGTGGCCGGGGAGGGAGAGAGCACTGAAGACTGCTGAGAGACAGAGAATAGAACGGACCTGTAGCAAAGCAGACCAAAGTGAGGGGAACTGTTGGCAGAACACTGCAGGAGGGAAACTTCAAGGGCCCCTCGTGTACCTAGAACCCCTGGGCAGTTCGCAGAAGTGTCTGTGCATTAAGACAGCCCTTGGAAGGGGCCAGTAAATGACATATTTACCGGCCCCTTCCCCTGCTCTCAGTGTCCTGACAGATATCTCTGGCACACATGGCAGGATCATATGTCTCTCCCTCTCCCGACAGGAAGGAGAGAGAGAGAGAGAGCGCGAGAGAGAGTACACTGATCCCTCTCCCTGTCCGGGCCCCCATGTGTGCCCAGGCCCCCTAGTCCCCCCTATCAGTGGCCCTGTCGCTATGTATTACATATTCAATTAGGATACTATATATAGTTTGTTAAATTGTAAATTCATGTGTTTTATTTAGTGACACCCTCTTAGTCTTTATAGTCCTGAAGAAGCTGTAAACAGGTGAAATGTGTTGACCTTCAGAATTGGAAAAATACACCCATAGTACTTTATACATTTGTAAATATGTCCTATCCATCATGTATTTAGAGTGGTGCCTTGATTCCAAATCCATTGAGGGTATTTACTGTAGGGGTTCCGTATCCCCCCCCCTTTTCTTCTCTTGACGGGTTTACTCCCACTTCCTTTAATATATTGTATTTTGGCATGTAATTTTAAGTTTTGTAATAAAGATTATATGAGAAATAAGATTATATGATACGATACTTGTGATGGACCTCACGTTGTGCCAAAAAAGTCTGGTTTATTTCTGTGCAAGACACGCGCAGAATATTATATTATTCCTTGTTATATTAAATTTATTTTCATCATGTTATTACTGTGTGAAGCCCTGCCACTGTGAAAACTGATATAGGAATGACAAAGGGTTAGCACTAAAGCAGAGTACGGGCTCCGGGGTGTTTACTATGTACATTGCAGGGATTTTAACAAACTTTGTTGCAGATTCCTACCTTTTGTTATTCTGAAGAAATCATTGTTTGTTCCTCTGTGCTGAGTGGGTATAATGGGAGTGGTTTCATAATTATCTATCAGCTGTGGAAGCTGCACAGCACGCATGAGGAAATCTGCTGGGCCTGCATCACTTTAGATGTGTTCCTATTGGGAGTATCTCACCAAAAATGACATTTTTGTTGCAGGGGATGCCAAATCTGACTTCTGGGAAAATTGGTGAGCCATTCACACAAGCAAGAAATGTTTCGGGCGGGGGGGGGGGGGATAGTGTGGTCAGTATACATTCTGTGTACAGAACAGCTCCAGGTTGCCATATTGCATTGCATTTTCAGAAAATTACAACAGCTGCAGATTGAAAATGAAAGGTAATTTTCAATAAAAGTAAATTACAATATGATTTGTGTCGCAATTGTATATGCTGTATTGGTTTTTCTTTACTGAATCAGCCGAGATTCAACCCATGTATTGTCAGGCTGAATATACCCAAGCTGAACGATCAACTTGGGTACCCAACAGCCTGCCGGATTTTACATGCCATTATTGCAGGCAGTTGTTATAGCTACTAGCAATAATCACTGTATTCTCCCGGCGCAGACGTCCTCCCCCGCACCGGCAGAATAAATGGCTCTGCGGAAGGGATTCCCCTGTCAACACTGTTTGTGTTGATGGGGGAATCAAACTATGGTTGCAGGAAAGAAATCTGCTCCATCTATGATCGGCCTTACACAGTATCAATGTGATAGAAGAAATCCATAAAGCTAGCCATAGATGGGCGAAATTTCCAATGAAAAAATTCTTAGAAAAAGAATGTTCCAAGAAGGTCTGTTCATTTTTCTAATCATTAATGGGTAAAATTTATGCTGGTTTTCGACTGCATTAAGAGAACTTAAAGGAGCAGGATGGAAAATTTCTAACAGGGTGTGTGGTTTTCTTTCGGTAAATCCATTCATTTCAAAATCAAATGGTAAAAGGCACACAAAATCTTTCCAATGACATTTGCATGTTCTGAGAATTTTCTTCAACCTTTACTAAAACATTTTATTTGAAATTCTACTCATCTTTGGCCAGCTTAAAATATGAAACCACTCCGTTTTCTGGTCTATGTTTGCAAATGGCTGGTGCCCTAGAAATATCACAACACGTGATCTCCAGAACCAAGCTTATCTCTGCTATCACACTGAACAATAATAGGAAATCAATGAAAACATTTTCCAACACAACAAAAATGACCTTCGGTCCAGGTTTTTAGGCCTTCAGTCATTTCAGGCAATAGTCCCCAACATGTGCTCTGCCATTAAAGCGGACATGCAGGCAGATATTAAAAACACAATTTAATAGTTTTATGTATTCATTACAAAATAATGACATTTATTTTTAAGCCAATTGATTTAAACACTGAATCTATCTTGGTATTAGACTGTTGGTGTTTTCGTGGATGGTTACTCTTTAGAGTAGAAGGCAGCGCCCCAGGACTGACTAAGAGCTCATTCACATCAGCCTGCAAGCTAAAACATATGTGATGTGTTTTTACAATGTATTGCACAGTTTGCTTTTTTTTTTTTTTACTTTTACTGAAGTTTCACAAAATGACGTTTTATACTAGTCTACGCACCTCAGCATGTTGCAACGCACTGCAGTGTGGTGACATTGTTGTGTGCTCACTAAACAGCATTATGGTGTGAACAGGGAACAAAGAAAACTATTGTTTTCCATGTGTACTTACATTGAGTCTGCCTTGATTTATTCAGGTCAAAGAAGCTCAATGGATATGGTGTGAATGAACCCCAAGAACCAGGGATGGATCTAGCCTATCTGATCTGGGGTGCAGTAAAAGAAAAAAAAAAGGCAGCGGGCATAATGTCAACACTGAGTGTGAATCATGGACAGCCTATCAAACAGTGTGACAGATACGCAGCGTTCCAGGTTCACTTGGCACATTTCTGTACCATGAGTCATGATTTGTAAGTAATATCGGTCACTACTTCCAGGTTGCGCAGAGTGAACAGGGGATGCTAGTTTTCTGCATCTCTACTTGGTTGCCCTAAAAAAGGCATGTTTTAGGCTATCATTAGATTAAGAGAATTAAAAAGAACCTGTGCCCCCTTACATTAGGTGCCCCTCAGAGTCAGAGTGCCCCTTCTTACATTAGGAGTCCTTATCAGATTGCCCCCTTACATCAGGGTACCCATCATATTGCCCCTTTCACATCAGCGTCCCCCCATCAGAGTCCTCTTACATTGGTTAAGCCCTGCAAAGCGGTCACTTACATCAGTTGTGTGCAGAGTGTGTCCTTACATCAACTGCCCCCATCAGAGTGTGTCCTTACATCAACTGCCCCCATCAGAGTGTGTCCTTACATCAACTGCCCCCATCATCAGAGTGTGTCCTTACACCAACTACCCCCATCAGAGTGCCCCTGTGCCTTTTAGCACCAAGCAGAGAGTGAGATCTGTGAGGCAAGCTGTAGGTCCTGGTGGAGAAAATGCCACTTCTATCCTCCTGTAAATGCTGGGGGGGGGGGGGGGGGCAAGGCACACACATGAAGTAAATGGTAGAACAACAGTGGTCCTAGCAACCATTTGCAATCAAATACATTGGGGTTCATTTTCTAAAACTGGAGAGTGCAAACTCTGGTGCAACTGTCCATGTTAGCCACTCAGCTTCTAAGGCCAGGTTCACATATATGCGAAATGAATGCGGGTTTGCATGACATGCGAGTGTGACTGGCTCTCAATGGAGCCAGTTCCCACAGGCTTGGGGCAGCTGAGTTTCACATTTCAAAAGGGTCCTTTTTAGGTGCGCATTCAGGCAGTAAATTTGGACCAGATTCGTACCTGAACCAGTGAACCGGATTGGACCAGACCCCATACTGGGAACCACGCCCACACATATGTGTACCCGGCCTGATTCAACTTGTTTAATTAAGCTAAAAAAAATCTGGAAGCCCATTGGTTTCCATGCAGAGCTGCACCAGATTTTCCACTCTCCAGTTTTAGTAAATCATCCCCATTGTGTCGAATTGTTTAGATAGTAGATTTGAATTGACTTAAAAAGCAGTTCAATGTAGTGATCGACCGATATAGTTTTTTAATGCCGATACCGATATTTTGGTCATTGGATATCGTTATCTGCCGATATTTTCGAACATGTAAAAAAATATACATTTTTTATTTTTTTCATTGTGGAGGGATCTGGGAGTCTAATGGCACTTTTCCACTGCAAGTACCGGCTTGGCTCTACTCGGCCCTGCTTGGCCCGGTTTGCTTTTCCACTGCTGGTACCGCATGGTACGGTGTTGGAACAGTTCGATACGGTACGGTATGCTTTTCCACTAAAGTAGTACTAAAGTTAAGTGGGTGGGATAACAACGGGGTGGGTGGGATTCTCTGACCAATCAGTGGCTAGTAGTGACTGCATGCAAAGGATTGTGGGATATGGTACCAGTTTGGTACCTGTTGGAACCACAATCGAGTAGGTACTGTTTTTTCAGAGCCGTACCGTACGGTTCGGTTCCATGCAGTGGAAAAGCGCCACCGTACCGTACCGAACCGTTCCGACACTATACCATGCTGTACCAGCAGTGGAAAAGCACAAAAGCGTGCTGAACCGTTCGGTTCCATGCAGTGGAAAAGCGCCATAAAAGACCCATAATCCCTCCTCGGCACCGAAAAGCATTCAAAACGCCAACTTTGGCTGTTTTGAATGCTGTCAGTTTTTTCCGGGTTTTTTATATGGAGACGCAGTACACCGGGTCTTCTCTTCGGCAGCAGTGGCGGTGGAGGTAGTATGCCCGGGTCTCCTGGTGGGACGAGAAACCCGGGCGAGCCATGGAAAGCGGCGGGAGGGGGATGGGGGGGGCATCCCCTCCCACTCCTTGTAATGACAGCCGAGCGGCTTCTCATCCGCATCGGTTGTCATTACAAGTCAGCCGACTGTCGGCTATGGACACCGGTACAGGGGTGATGCCTTTAGCTGCAGGCATCAACCCGGTACAAGCACTTTCTCTAAATATCGGCAATATCGGTAAATCCAAAGGCCGATTCCGATAGATCTGGGAAAGTGCATATCGGTGTTGCCGATAATCAGTCGATCCCTAGTTCAATGCACTCAAAATGTTTTGAATGTATTGTAGTGCTACACTTTGGTGTGCATTCTTAAGCCTGGTACATATGGGCCAAGTGTCGGGCCACATCGGCCAGTTCACTAAAAACCGGCCGACATTCGGCCCGTGTGTATGCCAGCAGGTCTGACAGAATCTGGCTTCTGTCGGACCTGTATGATGGAAAACTTGCAGCGGATCGGATCCCGATCAGCGCTCAAGGGACAGTTGATATGCTTTTTATCACACCCTCTCCAGCCCACCTACTAGTGGATATGGTGCTGCAAAGATGAGTAAACTTTACGGTGCAGCAATTGTAATGCTGCATGCCGAGTTTGGCACCACCTGTCAAACTCTCCCATGCAAGTAAAGGGCCACGCTGCAACAAGGGGCCAAACGCCTGGTTTGCAATGGAAGCATGGTCCCGCAATAAAACTGCCATTTGGAGTGAACAGATATTTAAGTATCTATTCTATGAATTTTTAAAGAAAGCCACCACAAGGTACCAAGACAAGCCATATCCGTAAAGTGAAAGTGAAGGTAAACAGTTAAAAGTCAAAGCTGAAAGAAGTAAATATGAAGTGTGAAATGATTTCTAATCCAGACATTCCTGTTAGACAGCTCTGCCAGGTTATGAGCTCACGTTTCTTTATTGCAGTTATAGCAATGCAGCTTGATCAAACTCAAAATCTCTGTTGCCGCCTTCGATGGGATGATGCAGGAAAAGCAGCCAGTGTTCATTTTGGCATCGAATTTTGATTTTGTTTTAGTTATAGTCTTGACTAAAATGGCATTTTAGTTTTAATCCCATTTTAGTCATCTGCAATTGTTTTAGTTGTATTTTAGTCAACTAAAGTGTCTAGTACATTTTAGTTGAATAAAATAATCTTATCAACTAAAATCTAATGTGTTAAATTGTAATGCATTATTTAAGCACTTCTATAGAATTTCCAAACTCATTATAGGAGCAAAAAAAATTGAATGTTATTATTTATGGTATTCAGGTTTGAACAAACTCACAGATACGGATTTAGCCACTTTGGATGGTCTAAAGACGCCTTTAAAGCTGCACAGTGCCTTGGACAGTGGTCTGTCTCAGGAGGCCTGTAATGCTGCACAGTGCTCTGGACATGGACAATCTAAAAGGGGAGGCCTGTAATGCATTGCAAATAGTGCTCTGAGGAGGCTTGTAATGCACACAACGCTCTTGACAGTTGTTTGAGGAGGCCTATAATGCTGCACAGTGCTCTGGATGGTGGTATGAGACTATGAGAGGCCTGTAATGCTGCACAGTGCTCGGAATGGTTGTAAGAGAGGCCTGTAATGCTGCACAGTGCTCTGAATGGTGGTCTGAGGGGAGGCCTGTGATGCACAGTGCTCTGGGATGGTGGTCTGAGGGGAGGCCTGTAATGCTGCATAGTGCTGGATGGTGGTCCCAGGTCTGAGGGATGGCTTGTAATGCACGCACAGTGCTCTGGACAGATGGTGGTCTAAGGGGAGGCCTGTAATTGTAATGTACACACTCACAGTGCTCTCTTTTCTGGACGGTATTCCTTGTGAGTCGGGAGTGGGACTCTCATAGGGAGGCCTGTAATGCACAGTGCTGAGCTCTGGACGGTCATCTGAGGACTTGGAGTTCTGTAATACTAGCTGCAGAGCCTGCTAACTGCTGCTAAGCGAAGCACGCTACGGACTAGAGTCGCTTGCTTGCTGGGAGTGGAAGCAGGCAGAGCTCCATGGAAACAAGAAGTTCACAAGGGTAAAATGTCCTTGCCTCACGTTTTAGTTTGTTTTCCTTTGTTAATGTTCATTAACGTTAACGAAAATGGAATTGATATTCGTTAGGGATGCACCGAAATTATCGGCCAAAAATGGGCCTATCCCATTTCGGCCGATAATGGGTTAAAAATGCCAAAATTAGTAGGTTTAAAAAGTCCCGCCTCTGGCCGGCCGCCCGCCTCTCAATGATGTCCCTACTACTATGATCTGTTCATGAATGAAGTGACACACCGGGCGGGAGGGCGGGCGAGCGGCCGTTAATACGGTAGCTGTAACTATGTGAGCGCTTCACTTCCCTGTCAGCGGGGGACGATGAGCATGAATGAACTGACACACCGGGCGGGAGGGCGGGGGGAGCGGCCGCTAATAGCTATAACTATGTGAGCTTCACTTCCCTGTCATGCGGGTATCTCTTCTGACAGGGAAGTGAAGCTCACATAGTTACAGCTATTAGCGGCCGCTCCCCCCTCCCTCCCGCCCGGCGTCAGGTCAGTTCATTCATGCTCATCGTCTCCCGCTGACAGGGAAGTGAAGTGAAGGCTCACATAGTTACAGCTACCGTATTAGCGGCCGCTCGTCCGCCCTCCCACCCAGTATGTCACTTCATTCATACACAGATCGTAGTAGTAGTGACATCACCGGGAGGCCGGCCAGAGGCGCGTCTTTTGAATGAAGGGAACTGGAGGAGCACTCAGCAGAGTGACACTACAGTAAGGAGATTGAATCGTTGGGGTAGGGAGGGACGCTAAGGCGGGGGGGGGGGGGGGAGGGTGTACTGCCGAGGGGGACGCTGAGGCAGTGGGGGGGGGGGGGGGTTAGCTGAGGCAGCTTACCAATGGTATTAGTATTATGCAGCATGAGGGGGTTAATGTATTGTCACTGCTGGTCACTGATGCATTAGTGGCCGACAAGTGGCAGTTAATTAACCCCTTTGTGCTGCATTAGTGCAACCAGTGTTAATTAACACTGATACTGGTGGCAATACCTTATACACCTCATGCTGCATAATAGAAATACCATTGGTAATTAAATTAACCACTTGCCAACCTGTCACAGTACATATACTGCGACAGGGTGGCAGCGACAGGTATACGTCGCTGCCTGTTTTTGGTGTATGCCCCTCTTCTATCTATTTTAAAATGATTTGGGGGAAAAAGTCATTTTCGGTTTTCAGCCAAGGGCATCCTGCATTTTTGGTTTCGGCCCAAAATTTTCATTTCGGTGCATCCCTAATATTCGTCATAGTTTTCGTCAGTGGACAAAAATATGGTGTACTTTTCGTTTAGTTTTCATCACCATAAAAAGGCCGCTGATGAACATTTTGACGAAAATGTTTTTGTTGCCTAAATTAATGCTGGAAGCAGCATACTTTTGGAGATCTGCCCTGAGCTTTTCTCTTCAAATCAGCCAGTCCTGGGGTAGTGTCCAAGGTTATTTGGCTTAGGCTGGCCATGGACAGGTCATTTTTCTTCATTCAGCCATAGGATGCAGGGATCCTGCCACTGGGACGGGATCGGCCATTCTCAGAATAACCTAATCAGCGGCTGCAGCTGCTGATCGGCGAACATTTTCCAGCATGTCCCTTTGATAGATGTCAATCAAACTATCAACTTCTGTCAAGTAGGGATTGCCAAACAATGGATTGAAAATTGGTTTAGCCCAGCTAAAGTGTACGGTCAATCTTATCCCAATTGGGGATGACTGTGCAGGTAGTTACAGGAAGTGGATATAAAGTACAGCTTGAGGAAAATTTTAAATCCATTTCTAGATGTTTAAATGCACACATAATTAAGTTAACTGGATAATTAAAACATTTTTTTTTTTCATGAAATACCTCTATTGGGACAAAGTCACTGCCACAGCACTATGCCCTGGATCTACTTTCAAGAGCACTACATGAAATAAAACATCTTCAGCATCCCATTAGATGTGCATAGTCCTCCCCACTGTCTGCTGCTCACTGTCTGCTGCTCACTTTGTGCTGCTCACTTTAGCAGTGCAGTCTGTGAACTGATTGCTTCAAAGTATAGGATTTTTTTTTTTTTTTAGAAGAATTATTCTTACCTAGGTGGATCCAGCATTGGCCTGATCGGCATCTGCCTCCCACCGGCTCTAACACTGAGAACAGAGTGATCAAACACCACTGATCGCTTGGTTCTCAAAGCTACTTGAGCAGAGAGCTGGTGACTGTCAGTCGCCGCCGTCTGCTCTATCCCCTCCTCTGAGCTTACTGGAGCGCTGGAATGTGGAGGGGCGGGAGCGGTTGACTCAGGTTCTCCCCAGATCACTGAGAGGCTGAGCCAGGCTTCTGGGTAGATCCCAACCATGTGGTCACGATCTTTCCCGAGCCTGGACCAGCTGTGTGAGGTCAGCCAACAGTGGACTTCAGCCTATGTCTGCTGAAAACAGGTCACAGGAGTGCAGAATGAACTGTGACTTGGTCCCTTCTTGAAGAATCCTTTCTTCACACCCTGTGTAAGGATTTTCTACTGGAATGAACAAAGAACATGGCATGCAAGTGCTAGTGGAACAAGACCCGACATTGAACATCTTCAAGATGCTGCTTCATAGGTCGTACAGTGAAAATATCAACTTAACCAGGATATGTAAGCATATCTCTTGCCGGGAGTGATGAAGAAGGGCAGTGAAGTCCACTAATAATGGATTTAGCCTTTAAACAGATACCTGCACTACAAATACAAATTTCTTTCTGAATAGGTAGTCAAATGCTACTGACCACAGGCCATCCCTGCACAGGTTTGTCAACATGCAGTAATTTTGAGCACAATCACTCATCACTGCATCAGGCAAGGGGTATTCAAACAAGTAAAGCCCCTTATCACGGAGCAGACTCTGCCAGGAGTCCACTTGCTCAGCGGGGAATCTGTCCCCTGATCCCTGCTGAGCAGGCAGGTGACAGGTCTGTGTCCCCTCTGCATATGCAGAGCTGACACAGACACAGCCCGCTTTCCTCTTTGGGCACTCGGATGTAAGCAGACCACCTGTCCATTAACAACCAACTGCCATTCTATCAGATCCAGCCGACAGAAAGGGCGGATCCCCATCAGTCTGTTTTTAGTGGATTGGATTAGATGTAGGCGGGTGTAAACCCGCCACTCCGTAGAGTAGAATGGAGAGTCCAATCTGGTCTGACTAAAAAAACAGACAAGCGGACCCGATCTGGCTATTAGTGTGAAAGGGGGCTAATAATGTGCATTCATATACAAGTAAACTTCCTTGCAATGATTACAAATATTCATCTGTTCATCAGTGTATTGATGACCTTAGAGTAACCATTCTCAACCAGGCCTCCATGGAACCCTGGAGCTCTTCTAGATGTTCTTCCAGGCCTCCATGGAACCCCTGGAGCTTCTCCAGAGATTTCCAGGGGTTCCTCGAGGCCTCCATGGAACCCTGGAGCTCCTCCAGAGGTTGCCAGGGGTTCCTCTTTCCTCTAGGCCTCCATGGAACCCTGGGGCTCCTCCAGAGGTTGCCAGGGGTTCCCCTAGTCCTCCATGGAACCCTGGGACCCCTCAAGAGGTTGCCGTAGGCCTCCATGGAACCCTAGGGCTCCTTCAGAGGTTGCCAGGGGTTCCTCAAGGCCCCCATGGAACCCTGGGGCTCCTACAGAGTTTGCCAGGGGTCCCTCTAGGCCTCCATGGAACCCTGGGGCTCCTTCAGAGGTTGCCAGGGGTTCCTCAAGGCCCCCATGGAACCCTGGGGCTCCTCCAGAGGTTGCCAGGGGTTCCTCAAGGCCCCCATGGAACCCTGGGGCTCCTTCAGAGGTTGCCAGGGGTTCCTCAAGGCCCCCATGGAACCCTGGGGCTCCTCCAGAGGTTGCCAGGGGTTCCTCTAAGCCTCCATGGAACCCTGGGGCTTCTCCAGAGGTTGCCAGGAGTTCATGGAACTGGGGCTAATTGACCTCCCATGTGATGGTGCCTGCATAGTTTTGGGGCCAACACTACCAGAAGAGCAAGAAGCATGATGCCAATAATCTTTTTAGCAGTCTGCAAGGGTGACATTCTGACCCCCACAGTAAGCAGGGCATTCTTCTGACCCCTTGACAATATCTATATATTTTTAGCAATGGCTCCCCTAGATCCAAAGATGATTTTAAAGGTTCTTCATTGGGTAAAAAGGTTAAGAAAGGACAATCATCCCAGACCAATGTTCTGTGACTCACATGTGACAACCATCAACTTGTTTTGTTGCTTGTATTTTTTTTTACAATTTATATTAAATTTGTTATAACTTCATTACAATGCATACAGCATATCTAAACCCATAACACGTTAATATTTTGCAGCTTATTAGTCCTTAGATATGGTGCCTGAATAGTTTTTTTCTTTTCAGACTATTTTCCTTTATTTCCACCTAGTAATCCTGCAAAAGCCCTACTTTCTATCCTAGGGTGACAACACTCATGTTGTTATTGTTTGATCGGTTTCTATGGAGTCCATAAGACAGGAAGTGTGTATGGACTACAGAACACCTCCCCCTCATCTCAATTCCATAACATGGGGGGAAAGGTTCTGCAGTCCATGGACAGAGATGGAACAGTGCTGACTGATAAAAGTCAGCAGAGGCAGAAAGCACAGGGCACTAGGTTTCTGGCAGGTATTTTATTGCACGTATCAAACAGGTCCAAGAAAATGCTTTGAAAAAAATGCTTGGAGATGTTCACTGTTAGCACTAACAAGAACTACGTTTTCAAATCTGTCATGGCTCACATTTTGCCAGTACTGCTGTGGAACATCCAGGTGCTCTTGTGCAAACTGTAAACGTGCAGCAATGTTTTGTTTGGACAGCAGTGGCTTCCTCGGTTCTATCCTCCCATGAAATCCATTCTTGTTTAGTGTTTTACATATTGTAGATTCGCTAACAGGGATGTTAGTATTTGCCAGTGACTTTTGTAAGTCTTTAGCTGACACTCTAGGATTCTTCTTCACCTCATTGAGCAGTCTGCACTGTACTCTTGCAGTCCTCTTTACAGGACGGCTACTCCTAGGGAGAGTAGCAGAAGTGCTGAACTTTCTCCATTAATAGACCATTTGTCTTACCGTGGACTGATGAACAGCAAGGCTTTTGGAGATACTTTTATAACCCTTTCCAGCTTTATGCAAGTCAACAGTTCTTAATCATAGGTCTTCTGAGAGCTCTTTTGTGCGAGGCATCATTCACATCAGGCAATGCTTCTTGTGAAAAGCAAACCCAGAACTGGTGTGTGTTTTTTATAGGGCAGGGCAGCTATAACCAACACCTCCAATCTCATCTCATTGATTGGACTCCAGTTGGCTGACATCTCACTCAAATTAGCTCATGGAAATGTCATTAGTCTAGGGGTTCACATACTTTTTCCACCTGCACTGTGAATGTTTACATGGTGTGTTCAATAAAAACATGGCAACATTTCATTCTTTGTGTGTTATTAGTTTAAGCAGACTGTGATTGTCTATTGTTGTGACTTAGATGATGATCAGATCACATTTTATGACCAATTTGTGCAGAAATCCATATCATTCCAAAAGGTTCACATACTTTTTCTTGCAGCTGTAAGCACTTTCAGCAGCTGATTAAATCCCTTACAGAGTATGCAGCTTCTTTATATTTATTCCTTGTCCATGTCATGACCGCTGGCTGCCCCAGTTTTCCTGTTCCATGGGGGGCTCCTTTCTCTTGCAGAATTCTATGGAGCCACACTTGCATGCAGGGACTAGAACGGTGTCTCCCTACACTGCGTGCACTAACAGAAACACGCAACCCTTTAGCCTAGGATGGCAAGATACACCCCTTACTCCTCTCTCCTCCGAGCTAATAGACTGGCTCCAGACTGCACTGTCCACTTAAAGTGATTGTAAACGATCACCCTGTAACACAACCCATTCAGTTTAAAATAGAAATCACAATGGCTAAACCTTTGTGTACCAATATATAAAAAACAATAAATAAATAAAGTAAAAAAATACCCTGTCCCCCCCCCCCTTTTTTTATAATTACATGCCCTCTGTTCTTAGCTGCATATGAGCTTGGGGGAGGAGAAACCACAGCACACTTATCTTCCCAGTGAAAAGCTGTGTGATGTGAGGGGAGGCAGTGCAAGGACAAGTCTGATCATTGGAGGAGAGCGGGCTGAGTTCCAGCACAGCTTTGGGCTCTCATGCCTAGTTTGGTCAGTTTTTAATAGGAAAGCAGAGGGACTGGCAGGAATTTCACACAAAGGAAGCAATTCAAAGAGAATAGGAACTTTCTCATACAAGTGCATGGTACAGCAGGCACATATCAGGAAAATAAGATGTTGGGGTTATAAACACTTTAACTCCTTTCTCCAAAAACAGGACGCTCAGGGAAGCGGTACCGAGAGAGCAGAAGCCAGCAGCATTGAATGTTACAAAAATGCACATACTGAGGTAAGAATTTTACAGAAAAGCTTACTTGGGAATGTTTACTTTATGGTGCTCAGTGAGTTGGGCTACAAAATGCTGAGGATTTAAATCTACTTTAAATCTCACTGGACAGGACTTTGCATTGACAAAAGAGGACAGCCAAAGAATAAACTATACAGATCATCACAGCAGTGCTCATTTCTTCAGCTATTCACTGACCAGGCGGGAGAGAAGACATCACTGGCAGGAAAGATTTTCTAATATGCTCTGATGTAATAAATGCATTTTGCCATTATTCTCTCTCCATATGTGCACTTATATTGGCACGGAAGGGATTAGAATCACGTTGCTGTTGCCTGAATGACATGGCGGGGGCAACGTGGCCTGCCACCTAGAAGAATAAAGTGATTCACCTAGGCAACCGAGTAGGAGTAGTTTACAGTTACAATGATGTATATCTAATGGCAGATGAAAAGGTATATGTCTGTGGAATAAAAATAAACATTATGTATAGGAGTGCCTAACACAAGCAGACGCAGCTCACCGTATGCAACTCAGTAGCATCTCCAATGTATCAATTCTGTCACCCAAGAGAGTAACTAACTCCAATCTTGCAACATTGAGGCTCCGCTAACATATTGGCATCCCGGATCGCGGGCAGAACCGGATCCCGAATAATAGCAAATTGCGGGACACTGTCATTTACAATGGCAACCCAAACGCTGTGCGATTTTACCGTGATTGCCACCCAATGAATCACGGTAAAATAGTGCAAACAGAATCGCAGGACGCCTGTTGCCCAAAAGAAGTTCTTACTTCTTTTGGGCAACAGGCATCCCGCGATTCTGATTGCACGATTCTATTGCAGCAAAATTGTGCCGCGTTTGGGGTGCCATTGGAAGTGACAGAATGGCGCGGGAATCCCCCGTTTTTCCGTGATTTGGGATCGCGGGCAGAATCGCTGTGATTCTGCCTGCGATCTGGGACGCCAATATGTGAACTGAGCCTGAAACTGGATATAAAGACTGTCAAATTATTGTGTTGCACAAAATTTGTAAAAGTGTTTATCAAATGTTTTATCAAATTATTTTACAAAAATATACACCAGTTTATACAAATATTAATATTTTTAAATGTTTTATCAAAGTATAAAAAAAAATGATACAGAGAAAGGCAAAAAAAAAAAAAAAAAACAACAAACCCCACAATGAAAGCCAGATCCAGCTTGCTCTAGCAGGGGAAATTATTTCTCTGATCCACCAAGAGGCAATTGGATATTCTCTGGTCTGGATCAACTTTATAGTGTTGTATCCAATAAATAGATACCAAACATATTAAGACTCAAAACTGCATCCACAAAAATGTTCTATTTTTGCCCCAAGATACAATGGAAATGCCAATTTAGGACAAAGTAACAGGTTCACTTTGATGCTGTCCGCTCAATTCCCCCAATTACCCCGCTGATTTTATTCACCTTTTCTCTGCTCCTTCTTTACTCTATTTAGAGATGAAACCCTATGTAAACTCTGAGTTAATCTGGTCATACAGATGGGAGTGTGACGGTGCCATGGCATGGTGATGAAATGGGTGAGGAGGACACCAAGGCAAATACAGTGCCTTGCGAAAGTATTCGGCCCCCTTGAACTTTGCGACCTTTTGCCAGATTTCAGGCTTCAAACAAAGATATAAAACTGTAATTTTTTTGTGAAGAATCAACAAGTGGGACACAATCATGAAGTGGAACTAAATTTATTGGATATTTCAAACTTTGTTAACAAATAAAAAAACTGAAAAATTGGGCGTGAAAAATTATTCAGCCCCTTTACTTTCAGTGCAGCAAACTCTCTCCAGTAGTTCGGTGAGGTTTTCTGAATGATCCAATGTTGACCTAAATGACTAATGATGATAAATAGAATCCACCTGTGTGTAATCAAGTCTCCGTATAAATGCACCTGCACTGTAATAGTCTCAGAGGTCCATTTAAAGCGCAGAGAGCATCATGAAGAACAAGGAACACACCAGGCTGGCAGGGCCAGACTGGCCTACCGGGAAATTTCCCGGTGGGCCGCCGGGCCTGGGGCCGCTTTAACATAGGGCCGCAGCGCCGCTTTAAGCATTGGGGCCGCGCCACTGATGATGGCCGCTGCAGCCCGCCCCCGGCCCCTGCTGCGCTCCAGATAGAGTGACGGACGGTCCGTCCGATATTTACTCTTCGTCAGTCGCTGTGAGCGGCATGATGTCACGGGGCGGCTGCGCGGCAGGGTGGATCAACTGACTGACTGGCTGTGGCTGCAAGATTGTCACGGGTGCGCCGACGCCGATTCCTCCTCCCACACAACAGACAAGACTTCACGCACCAGCAGCAGCATGATGTGATTGCAGGTGAGCCGGAGAGTGTGCCTTCCTGCAGTCCCCTTAGATGTCCATGTCAGCTCTGTACCGGCCCCATCAGGGTGGGCAATGTGAAAATAAAAGTTTTCTTCTCTGCAAAGCTAGAAATGTGTATTTGACCTCTGTCAGCAGGTTAGCAGCTCCTTGCAGCCCTCGTTTTTTTTTTTTATCCAAACTAACTCCGCACAGCCTCCGACATCTCCTGTACCATGTCCGCACAGCCTCCGACATCTCCTGTACCATGTCCGCACAGCCCCTGACATCTCCTGTACCATGTCCGCACAGCCATTGACATCTCCTGTGCCATGTCCGCACAGCCATTGACATCTCCTGTGCCATGTCCGCACAGCCATTGACATCTCCTGTGCCATGTCCGCACAGCCATTGACATCTCCTGTGCCATGTCCGCACAGCCTCTGACATCTCCTGTGCCATGTCCGCACAGCCATTGACATCTCCTGTGCCATGTCCGCACAGCCCCTGACATCTCCTGTGCCATGTCCGCACAGCCCCTGACATCTCCTGTGCCATGTCCGCACAGCCCCTGACATCTCCTGTGCCATGTCCGCACAGCCCCTGACATCTCCTGTGCCATGTCCGCACAGCCCCTGACATCTCCTGTGCCATGTCCGCACAGCCATTGACATCTCCTGTGCCATGTCCGCACAGCCATTGACATCTCCTGTGCCATGTCCGCACAGCCATTGACATCTCCTGTGCCATGTCCGCACAGCCTAAGATGTCTCCTGTTCCATCCAATATACAGCCTCTGACCATATGTCCTGTGTTGCTATGCTGTAGCATATATTGCCAGAACATATCCATCTTATCTATATATAATACAGTTTTCAAATGTGCTTTAAAATGCATGGTTTTCCCTTTTATGAACACGAAAATAATGACGTTCTGCTGTTGGGTCGGTTAAATAATACTATGGGGCTGGTATGAAATTATTTCCAGGGCTGGTTTTTATTCCCAGTCCGGCCCTGCAGGCAGGTACACCAAGAGATACTGTTGTGGAGAAGTTTAAAGCCGGATTTGGATACAAAAAGATTCTCCAAGCTTTAAACATCCCAAGGAGCACTGTGCAAGCGATAATATTGAAATGGAAGGAGTATCAGACCACTGCAAATCTACGAAGACCTGGCCCTCCCTCTAAACTTTCAGCTCATACAAGGAGAAGACTGATCAGAGATGCAGCCAAGAGGCCCATGATCACTCTGGATGAACTGCAGAGATCTACAGCTGAGGTGGGAGACTCTGTCCATAGGACAACAATCAGTCGTATACTGCACAAATCTGGCCTTTATGGAAGAGTGGCAAGAAGAAAGCCACTTCTTAAAGATATCCATAAAAAGTGTCGTTTAAAGTTTGCCACAAGCCACCTGGGAGACACACCAAACATGTGGAAGAAGGTGCTCTGGTCAGATGAAACCAGAATCGAACTTTTTGGCAACAACGCAAAACGTTATGTTTGGCGTAAAAGCAACACAGCTCATCACCCTGAACACACCATCCCCACTTTCAAACATGGTGGTGGCAGCATCATGGTTTGGGCCTGCTTTTCTTCAGCAGGGACAGGGAAGATGGTTAAAATTGATGGAAAGATGGATGGAGCCAAATACAGGACCATTCTGGAAGCAAACCTGATGGAGTCTGCAAAAGACCTGAGACTGGGACGGAGATTTGTCTTCCAACAAGACAATGATCCAAAACATAAAGCAAAATCTACAATGGAATGGTTCACAAATAAACATATCCAGGTGTTAGAATGGCCAAGTCAAAGTCCAGACCTGAATCCAATCGAGAATCTGTGGAAAGAACTGAAAACTGCTGTTCACAAAGGCTCTCCATCCAACCTCACTGAGCTCGAGCTGTTTTGCAAGGAGGAATGGGCAAAAATTTCAGTCTCTCAATGTGCAAAACTGATAGAGACATACCCCAAGCGACTTACAGCTGTAATCACAGCAAAAGGTGGAGCTACAAAGTATTAACTTAAGGGGGCTGAATAATTTTGCACGCCCAATTTTCCAGTTTTTTTATTTGGTAAAAAAGTTTGAAATATCCAATAAATGTTGTTCCACTTCACGATTGTGTCCCACTTGTTGTTGATTCTTCACAAAAAATTACAGTTTTATATCTTTATGTTTGAAGCCTGAAATGTGGCAAAAGATCGCAAAGTTCAAGGGGGCTGAATACTTTTGCAAGGCACTGTATGACCTGGTGTAATTTATAGTCTTGAGAGGCAGCTCTCTACTATAAAGTATAGTATACTATGTTGCTCCCCAGAACAGTCCAAAGAAAACAAATAATGAGAGCAGCACAAATGTATTATAAATCCAGTACAAATGTATTGATTTTGATAAAAGATCAGTTGGTAAATCTGACCCATCTCAGTGGCTCACAACCTCCCTTCATCAGAGCTGAAATGCTGGTGGAGATAAAAGCAATACTTGACTAGAATTGTGTCACTGTGGGCATCAGCATGACTGCCCAGCTTACGCTAATCTTTGATCCTTTACTCACTTTGTTCTGCATTTTTTCCTACCACCCCCCTCCCCCTGGATTTTAGTTGTGAGCCCCCAAATGTGTTGGCTTTACCTACTGATCTCTTTTTAAACGTTATACTGGACTTATATTAAACTCGTGGCACTCTCACACTTTTTGGGGCCATGGTATTTGGTTGTTCTGGGTCCCATTGCTGCTGGGAGGTTGGAAAGGATGAGTCACTTGCTCCCCCATACCTGAAAGAGTTAGGTATTCCTATTTCCCCTGATGGGCATAGCACTGCTACTGGGGAGCAAGAGGAAGAATGGAGAGGTAGGCATTTATAAGAATCTGTCGCATTGCCCTACACCAGTAAATCACAGGTTCACTTAAACTAAAGCTAAAACGATCTGATAATTAAACAGTATTAATAAATATAGTCAAGTTCCTCCACCCCAATCTCCTTAATCCATGTCTTGATGGACCTTGCTTTGCGCACTGGTTCAAATTATTTGGTGGAGGGGGGCATTATGGTGTGGGGTTGTTTTTCAGGGGTTGGGCTTGGCCCCTTAGGCCCCTTTCACACTATCCGTCCGTCTGGACAGATTCCGTTTCTCTCAGCGGGGGATCGAGCCGCCCATCCCCCGCTAAGCAGAAGGATGACAGCTGTGTCTCCGCGCTGTGTGCGGAGACACCACTCTCAGTTCCCCATGCATCTCTATGGGGGAAATCGGATGGGAATGGACCGTCGGTCTGTTCTCATCCGATCCGCTGGATGGATGGAAAGTAGGGTTTTCATCCGTCCAGATTTGACGGATCGGATCGGGTCGGATGTCAGAGGACATGTCTCTGCTGACATCCGACGCCCCATAGGAATGCATGGCCGTTCAGATCCGCCAAAAAAATGAACAGGCGGTCCAACTGTGTGAAAGGGGCCTTAAGGTGTCAGCATACCAAGACATTTTGGAGAATTTCATGCTCCCGACTTTGTGGGAACAATTCGGGGATGGTCCCTTCCTCTTCCAACATGACTGCACACCAGTGCACAAACAAGGTCCATAAATACATGGATGAGCGAGTTTGGGGTGGAGGAACTTGACTGGCCTGCACAGAGTCCTGACCTCAACCAGATTTATAGCAGAGAGACTGCGAGCCAGGCCTTCTTGTCAACATCGGTGCCTGACCTCACAAATGCGCTTCTGGAAGAATGGTTAAACATTCCCATAGACACACTCCTAAACCTTGTGGACAGCTTTCCAGAAGAGCTGAAGCGGTTATAGCTGCAAAGGGTGGGCCAACTCAATATTGAAGCCTATGGACTAAGACTGGGATGCCATTAAAGTTCATGTGCGTGTAAAGGCAGATGTCCTAATACTTTTTTTTTTTTTTTAATTATATATATGTAAAAAGGTGCGTATAGGAGCCACAGCCCACATAAACACTAGCAGCGCTAGCAAACAACCTCTAACCGGGCAAAATGGTGATTATAATATAGCCAAAGTTCATAAGTCCTTGGTGTTCTCAGGGTGAAGTCACACGAAAGATAGGGTGCATAGGAAACATGTTATATAGTGTTGAACAGAACTTCTTTGCTGGTCACTCTGCGACTACCGTATCCTTCACCTCACCACTGTGCTCCCCCCCCTTGAGAGTGAACACGTACCCTTAACGCTAGGGTCTAGCGCTTTGTTTAACAGATGATCCTCCACTCCCAGATGGCGATCCCCTCAGGACTCCACTCCAACCAGTAGAGATATGAACAGCACCTCCTCCTCTCCTCTCACATAAAGGGGGACAAATAGGGACCCATAGTGTAATATGTACAAACAAGGCTTTATTAAAAGGTTAAAATCACACTCACATGAAATCGGATATGGTCAAGCGAAACAAATGTCCAAGGCACAAAACCCGGTCCTCCCGCTGCAAACGTTGTCCCCACTGAGCCACACGGTACAGGTGATCCAGCCACCTGATCGCGACGTTGCCCGGACTCAATGGGCGTTATAACTGGGGATCCCCTGGGATGTCCTTGGTATACAACTGAATGGCCTCGTGCTCATGCTCTGACGCGTTTCGTCGGCACTGGACTTCTACTGAGGGCGTCAATATATATATATATATATATATATATATATATATAGCCCTTCTGAGCAGAACAGTAAGGTGTTAGCTGCAATATTCAACCACACTTAGAAGAATTTAAACTGGAACTTGACTGCTTGCTATGAGTAAAACCAACACTTTCATATCTGAGACAAAGAAGAACTAATTGGCTTCTGCTGGCATATACACAGTGTCACAAGATGAAACCAATTAGGTCCTACGTGGTCCTCGAGTTTCCAGATGGATGCAGGTGAAGAGCCATCTATTCTGGAGAACATAATCCTGACGGAATGGAAATTCATTTGCAAAAGCCAAACATACTATTAATAAACTAGTGGTTTTGATCTGCCCATGTCCCATCCTGTTTCCATGCAGGATGCAATGGGAAACGAAATTGACGCGGATATATGGCCGTTTTGTACCATGCTAAACACGTGACATTACACAATCTCCATTACCCTGAACTGTACTATGATCTCTGCTGTCACCGTCATCGCTGCACAAGCCCTATAGAGGAACATCAATGAACGGCAGAACAGTCACACCAGGAAATGCAGGCAGGTTTTTTTTAATGAACATTCCCACTGCAAGTTATTTGTGTTTTACTGGTTTTATCATTTTTATTAGTTTCAAAAGGCAAGATATTGCAACAGTAGAGCCCACTCAGGGGCAATAGGTCAACATACACTGCTGGTTGTCCAAAACTTAAATAAAGTATCAAAGTCCACCCAAAGGGAGATACAATGTAGACAATCATGTAATTCTTCCAGCAAGTGGAACAGGGGACCAACAGAGGAAAGAAGGGGAAAGGAAGGGGCCTAGGTATTCCCTACATGAATTTGGGACCAAAAGTGGGAAAGGGGAACAAAAATAATTGAGACCCATATGGGGTGCAGAGAAGGGAGGGTAAGGCCAGCCATACAAGGAGGAAATAACTTTCTTGCAACCACAGGTTGCAGGAAAGAAATTTGCTTGATTCCCCCATCACCTCAGACAGCGTTGATTCCAGAATCCCTTCAGCATCCTGGTCATGGTCTTCTCCTAGCAGGGGAGGACTGGGGAAGCCGTCTCTACCATGAGAAGACAGAGATTGCCACTGGCAATAATCACATGTAAAACTCGGCATGCTGGTTTTACCCAAGTTGATCATTGATCATCTTGGTACAACTGGCCATGATTCGGACCATGTATGGCCTGCCTCAAATCCAGGCCCAATAAAAAAAAATAAAAATAAAAAAATAAAATAAAAAAAAAAGGCCCTTGTACCCACCCCAAACCCCTAACACCAGAACTAGTGTCCCCATTGGAAGATTTCCCCCTATTACTTTTCTGGGGACAACCCAAACATTTGGATTTTCTTTCACTTTCAATGATAACTGTAAAACAGAACAAATTGAAAAGGGTGAATCTTCCTAATAGGGACACTGATAGCTATAAAAACTGACAAGCATTCTAATCCATCTCCACTCTATGCAAAATAAAACAAAAAAAAGGTTTTGCCTTTAGGTATACTTTAAGCCGGAGTTCCCCGAACTTTGAGAAATTTCATCTGGGAATCTGGTTCTCAGTACCCGCAGGAGGAAAAAAAAGTTCTGTTTTTCTCTGCCGTTGTGATCACAGCTGCCAGTAAAGAGGGGGCGGTGCCGTGCGTTTTTACATCGCAAGGCACAGTTTTCTTTTTTTTTCCCTCAAACTTTAATGGAATGCCACAAAAAGAGGGATGCAGAAACATGCAATGAAAGACGCACTGCATTTTTCAGCATCGCTCTGCCCCACTTTGAAGTGCAAACTGGGAACACCGAAAAAAAACATTGTTTGCATTTTTCTTATACAGATCTCTTCTGAAGTGTGAATCAGCCCCCAAGAATGGTAACCATAAGCCATTACCCCCCCCCCCCCCCCCGCTGAGCTATTCTGTCCTGACAGGGGGAGGACAGGCCGTTCGAAAGCCTATCGGCAGACATTTTTCAGTCATGCCCCTAAAGCCCCGTACACACATACCGATCGTCGGCCGAACGATCGGCCGTCTTTTGTCCCCGGGCTGTCGTGTCCGCTGAAAAGTGCAAAAGACTGCACAAGAATTTTGTCCGCCGACTACAGCCGACTGCAGAAGTGATGTCATGTGATGGTTAACTTTCCCTGTGTTTTTCCTTTTCTGAGCATGCCCAGTCTTGCAAATCAGCGGTCTGTTGGCCGAATTCTGTACTGACTGGCGAACAATCGTCCGCTCTGGTGTCGGCATACAAAAAATTTTAATGCTTGCATGACAGATTCTTTTCGGCCGAATGTGCGCTGTCGGCTGTGGGAGGCATCATACTAACAAGCCTACAATCGGCAGATCGGTCGTCGGCCGAAGCTTTTCGGCCGACGATCGGTACGTGTGTACGGGCCTTTAGACCGGCTGCCGAACACACAGGCCCAATGTCAACCGGTGTCTATTGAACTGGCTGATGCCACCCAATATTCGGCCCTTAAGGCCCCTTTTACATGGTCATTCCAATCATATCTTCCTGTCAGTTTTTTAGGCGGATCTGAACAGAAGCTCTATATCAGTCTACAGTAGAGACAGAACGAAATTACGGCAGCCGAAACATGGTGTCATCAGCATTTTGCTGATAAAAGAAAAAATGTGCCGATGATGGTGCCGAAAACGCGGGTGATTTTGCAGCAACTTTACAGAGCTCATGGTTTGTTTTTTTAATAGGGCATGGGACTCAAAAACCACATCAAAAACGTAACACAGATACGTTATTGATGCGTTCTTGCTGCGTTTTTAATGCATTTCAATGTGGAGGTGCACATTTGGTGCGGGTTTTATTTTGTAAGTGCCGGTTCACATATGTGCGGCTGAGGAGATCGCATGTAATTCGGAGAGCGCTGCTCCTTCATTACATGCGATCTCCTGTGCGAATGCGAATTCAGCCATACACTTTGTATGGCTGAAATTCGCATCCGTACCCGCACCAAAGACGCACAGGAGGCATTTTTCAGCCTTATCAGGATCGGATCGCACAGTGGTTCACACTTGTGCGATCCGATCCTGTGCGAACTGTCAGATCACACTGCGATATGCAATCAAACTGGGGGTGTCGTTAACATTTAATTGACACCCCCTGCGTATCGCATATGGCAGTGTGAACTGCCTCTTGTGCGGATGCGATGCGGGAACAGGCTGCGCAGCCTTCACGCATCGCACAAGTGTGAACCGGCCCTAACTGACCAGAAATGCAGCAAACAAGATTTTTAGCACCACAACGGAAGCGCAACAGATCAGTGTAAAGACATACATAGAATTTGAAAGGAATACATTTTTCCTTGAGCTTTTCTTGAGCTAAATATTTATAATTATTATTATATTATTTAAAAAAGTCAAATAGAATTCAATTACTTATAAAAAATATATATATATATATATATTATATAGTAAAAATGGTCATTTTCGTTTTTTTTGTTCAAGTGCATCCTACTTTTTTCAGTTTCAGTAACAAAATTTCCATTGGGTGCACCTCTAGTCTATGGGCATGTAAAAATGGACATGCATCCATTTATACCCAATGAATCTAGATTCAAAAAACAGAAAAAAAATTAAAAATTGGTGGAAAAGACCTTTGCCTTTTCCGCTCTCTTCTACCTGAACATGTAATATCGGCGGTAAATGGATGCCTGTCCGTTTACATCCACCTGCCCAAAGACCTAACATGGGTCCATGAAAGGCTAAGTTCACCTTTCTAAACATGTTACATATAATATAGTTCAGCATGCACCCCCTCTCCCCCAAATCCTTCTCCCTGTGACAGCAGGCAGGGGATCTTCTCCCCACACCCACTGTCACAATCCGAAAATAGCGCAGCCGTGCGGGTAATATCAAGTGTATATAAAATAAACTAATAATAATAATATATTTTAATAAAATATAAGTACTGTCTACCATTGTGGCAGAAGGCTTGTAGTTCTCGATGAACTGTGAGGGCGCTGGAGAGCGCTCTCGTAGTCCATTGGTCTTCCTGATCTCAAGTAACTGCCTGCCTGTATCAGAGGTATGGGCAGACTAATATCCTGAGAGTCTGCAGGAGCCTGGCATTGCACCCCCGATCTGCTGATCGTGGATGCAATACTCTGCAGGCTCCTTAGAAAAAAAATAATAATAAAATGCACATTTTTTTTTTATCTGAACAAAATGTGCATTTATTATTTTTTTTCCCAAAAGGTGAACTTATCCATTAAGCTCCAATTTCAGGCTGGAGAAAAAAAAATAAAAATCAGAACAGACATGGGTGACACAAAAGTGACATCTATTCTGCTTTGCTGGTTCAGCAGGGGGTCAGTTCAAAATAGATGCCACCTGTGTGAAAGGGCCCTAACAACCCCCCAGATAGAAGCTTAAAACCCAACAGGAGTTCTAATCCTTCCCTACTGTATCCAAAGCTAGACAAAAAGCTTTTGGCTTGACCTAAACTTTAACCACTTCACGACTGCCCTATAGCTACAGGGCAACTGCTGTGAGCAGGGTCACGTATACATTCACATGATCCCGCACTTCAGGGCAGCACGTGAAAATATGCCGGACGCTCGCTCCCACTGTGATTATGCACAGCAGGAGCCACGGACTCAATGTCCGCCGGCACCAGCTGATCATTACAGAGGTAGAACAGCAGTCCATGTAAACAAGGCAGATTGCCATTCTGTCAGTAGGGAAGGCATTGATCCTGTGTTCCTGCAAAGCAGGACATGGATCCATGTCTTCCCTTAGTAAAAGCACCTCCCGCACTGTACACAAACACTGGCTAGGCACACAGTTAACCCTTTGATCGTCCCTGATGTTATCCCCTTCCCAGCCAGTGTCATTAGTACAGTGACAATTTTTGGCACTGATCACTGTATTAGTGTCACTGGTTCCCAAAAAAGTGTCAGTGTCCTATTTGTTTGTGGCAATATCACACTCTTGCTATAAATCGCTGATCGACGCCATTACTAGTAAAAAAAAAAAAAAAATTCCATAAATATATCCCCTAGTTGGTATACACTATAACTTTTCCACAAACAAACCAATATACGCTTATTGTGTTTTTTTTTTTTTTTTTTTTATTTATCAAAACGTAGCAGAATACATATTGGCCTAAATTGACGAAGAAATTCGATTTTTTACATTTTTTTTTTTGTAAACAAAAAATGCCGTGTGAGATAGGCCCTTACCCCTGTTGAAGATTGGTGGAGAACATTGGGATAGAAAAGGCGGGGCTTTGCGGGCCAGTGGGAGTAGAAGGATCAGAAACCAAAACCAATTATAAAATCAAAAAATACATTTTATTATAGAAAGTAAAAAACAAAAAACAAGCATGGGTTACCATGCATGTATAATAGCACCGAAATAACATACAAAGTTGTTAAAACCAAATTCTAACATCACTGTTTAAATAGAAACAAATCCCACAGGGGATTAGAGCGAACAACAAAGCCTGTGTAGGTGGATGATGGGTCTCAAAGCTGAATTCGGTCACGGAAGGTCCCCAGCAAGCCGACGCGTTTCGCTTATGGCTTCCATTTTTTTATTGAATGCGTTTTATAGCCGAAAGTAAAAAAAGATTGTTTTTTTTTTATTTTTTATTAAATTGCCTTTTTTGTTTATGGGTCCTTTTACACGGGCGATCCGATCCGAACCGCCTGTCAGTTTTTCAGGCGGACCTGATCGGATGCTCCATGCATCCCTATGGTGACATGTCCGCTGACACCCGCTGACACCCGCTGCTCTCCAATCCGATCCTGTCCGTGAAATCCGGACGGATGGAAACCCTATTTTTCCATCCGTCTGGAGGATCGGATGGGATCGGATAAGCAGGGACAGGCGGTCCATTCTCATCTGATCTCCCCATAGAGAACAGTGGGGATCTGACAGCTCCGTCTCCGCACACAGAGCGGAGATGGAACTGTCATCCACCTGCTCTGCAGGGATTGGCCGATCGATCCCCCGCTGAGCAGAACGGACCCTGTCGGCGGTTGCCCCCGTGTGAAAGGACCCTATAGTGCAAAAATAAAAACCGTAGAAGTAATCAAATACCACCAAAAGAAAGCTCTATTTGTGGGGGAAAAAAAAGAAAATTTATTTTATTTGGGTACAGCGCCGCATGTCCGCACAATGGTTCAGTTAAAGTAATGCAGTGCTGTATCGCAAAAAATGGCCTGCTCATGAAGGGGGATGGGGGGGGTAAATCTTCTGGAGCTGAAGTGGTTAATAGAGAGACAATGCAGCCTACCTAAAACACCCAAACTGCATGTCAAAGATGACAGATTTCACACATTACCATCTATACTCCACAATAGAAGGGAAAATCTAGGAATGATAAATGATACTAGAACTGAACCCTGGAAGATATAGTTATCATTATGTGAATAGAAAGGTTGTAATTAATAAAAGTATGTGAGGTTATAAAAAGGACGTCATAGAATTCCATTTAGGAAGACTCATTCAGAGAACGCACTAGCGTCACAGACTCCAGAAATCTGCCACCGGCAGTCAGTATTGATTGAATTGGGATGATCTGCTCATTAGAAAGGTTAAAGGTTTTCAAAGCAAGCAATCATTCGTAATGCCAAATCAATTAGGATAATATAATGGAGATTGCTTGCATTAATAACGGACATTTCTTCAGAATAACGGCATAATAATCTATAGGATAATGTAAATGCCTACTATTCTCAGACACCAAAGCACTGGGATTTTTCTCCATATATTATTATAAAAGGTTAAAGTGTTACTAAACCCAGGAGCCTGCATTCACTATATCTGGTCTCCCATAGTAAATTATTTTAATAATTGTTAACTGCTAAATACCTTTTCTCATCAGCAGTATATATCAGTCCTGTGACTTCCATCAGTGTCCACTGTTTAAAGCTTGTAGGAGGAGTTTTCATTCTCCTCTGACTGTCCTACGAGTCTGCAGGACCCCTGACCCTTTGTCTGGACAGTGCTGATTGGCTCTGCTGATCACATGAACCCTCTCAAAAAACAAAACAAACCTCTCTAGCAATACACACCAAACTGAGCATGTGCAAAGTGCCTCCAAGGCTCTGTTCAATCAAACAAAAACATAAGGGCTCTATAGGCTGAGAGGAGGAGGGCATCTGCAGGGGAAAGTTCTGGTTGAAATGTCCATAAAGATCAAGCATGGGGTGATTTATGGACAATGGAGAGATTCTGGCTGTAGAAGGCTGCAGGCTCTGACGAGAGCTAGAAGGAATGTACAACAAGAGAGAAAAGAGTGCAGTGCCATCTACCAGCGCCTGGTACCAGCGTAGATTCCCCGGATCCCCGCTGCTCGTCCTCCCACTGGAGTGAATGAACCCTTTATATGCCAGTTTATCATGCCCATCTTTTGTAAATGTTATTAAACGCATCTTTTATACTGCACTTAGATGGCGCTGCTCTGCTTTCTGTTCTATCAGTAGATGGATTGGGGACAATAAAAGAAGGGGAGGATCAGAGAAGACAGGATCAAACTGCCTTTTTTACATAATGCAGAGGATTAACCCCTTAGGTTCCAAAGTGAGCATAATAAGCATGCTTTACTGCATATACAGACTGATTTTACTGTTGGGGGTTGAGTAACACTTTAACTAAGGCCGGCCCTAGATGGAGTGAATTTCTTTCCTGCAACCATGGGTTCTAATAATCACATGTAAAATCCGGCAGGCTGGGTATACCCTAGTTGATTGATCAACTTGGGTATATTCAGCCTGCCCACACATGGTTCGACTCTCCTGCTGAACTGCCCGAGATTTAACCCATGGCCAGCTTAGGGAAAAGTCCTGCTGGAAGCACAAAGCATGTGACAATCTGATTGTCCAAATCACGGGACCAATCCGACTGTCCAAATCACGTGACCAATCCGACTGTCCAAATCACGTGACCAATCCGACTGTCCAAATCACGTGACCAATCCGACTGTCCAAACTCCTTACTATTAGGGCTCATGCACATTGGCGCATTTTAACATCCAGCAAACTGAGGAGTCCACAGGGGTTGCATACAGCCGCAGCCTGCAGAAATCAATGCTAGGCTGTCAGATGACGTAACTGTACGCCTGTAACTACACATCTGATTGGCTACATGCCTAAAAGGGACAAACGAATGTCCCTGGAAGTGAACTGCCTGCAGCCCTGTAGGTGTGCAGTAAAGTAAGGCTGGCCACACACTCCTAGAATTTTCTCATTCCACCCAATGGCGTGAACGGGAGAAATCTATTGATAACCCCCATCCATGCTAAACACCATGGATGGATGGATGGATCTCCTGTTACCGGGTATTATATTCTGACAGATGCCACTTGCAGCAGCTGTCAGAAAACCTGAACATCGGCTGTATCTGATTGGCTGCAGTCACTGTCCGGATGACAATTTTCTGCTTGGATCCTCCAATCTTCAGATTGGGATGTCGGATGAAGCAGTGCTGATCACACAAGGCATGAATTTTGGCCGATTCATTAGGACCGGTCAGAAAGGACCCCCATTGTACGGCCAGCTTAGGGCTCCATTCAAACCAGCCTCCTGTGATTGGTTCATTTAAATGCTGGAGAAATGATCTGGGAGGTATAAACAAACATTATCATTTCTGGATCCAGGTCTCCTATGTTTAGATGTACTTCCATTTTATAGGATAAATCTGATCTGCCCCTGGAGGCACAGAATTCTATCTGCTCTAAAACAAGTAAAATTCAGCCCTCATTCACACACATAGAAAAAAAACCTTGCAGAAAAGTGCGGCGAGGAGCCCAGGTTCCATGTTCAGGCAGCAATGACAGGCTGAGAGCAGCCACAGGTGTGTGGAAGTGAGGATACAGGGAATGTTACCTGTGCTGGGACAGATGATCACCCCGGGGTTCAAGCAGCTGCATCCAGGGGCAAACTCCTCTCCCTAACCACAGGCAATCATTCAACTTCACCATCACTTCCAAACTCCTCTCCTAACCACAGGCAATCATTATTCCCCAACACCATCACTTCCAAACTCCTCTCCTAACCACAGGCAATCATTCCCCTTCACCATCACTTCCAAACTCCTCTCCATAACCACAGGCAATCATTCCCCAACACCATCACTTCCAAACTCCTCTCCTAACCACAGGCAATCATTCAACTTCACCATCACTTCCAAACTCCTCTCCTAACCACAGGCAATCATTATTCCCCAACACCATCACTTCCAAACTCCTCTCCCTAACCACAGGCAATCATTATTCCCCAACACCATCACTTCCAAACTCCTCTCCTAACCACAGGCAATCATTATTCCCCAACACCATCACTTCCAAACTCCTCTCCCTAACCACAGGCAATCATTATTCCCCAACACCATCACTTCCAAACTCCTCTCCTAACCACAGGCAATCATTATTCCCCAACACCATCACTTCCAAACTCCTCTCCCTAACCACAGGCAATCATTCCCCAACACCATCACTTCCAAACTCCTCTCCCTAACCACAGGCAATCATTCCCCTTCACCATCACTTCCAAACTCCTCTCCTAACCACAGGCAATCATTATTCCCCAACACCATCACTTCCAAACTCCTCTCCCTAACCACAGGCAATCATTATTCCCCAACACCATCACTTCCAAACTCCTCTCCATAACCACAGGCAATCATTCCCCAACACCATCACTTCCAAACTCCTCTCCTAACCACAGGCAATCATTATTCCCCAACACCATCACTTCCAAACTCCTCTCCCTAACCACAGGCAATCATTATTCCCCTTCACCATCACTTCCAAACTCCTCTCCATAACCACAGGCAATCATTATTCCCCTTCACCATCACTTCCAAACTCCTCTCCCTAACCACAGGCAATCATTATTCCCCTTCACCATCACTTCCAAACTCCTCTCCATAACCACAGGCAATCATTATTCCCCTTCACCATCACTTCCAAACTCCTCTCCCTAACCACAGGCAATCATTATTCCCCAACACCATCACTTCCAAACTCCTCTCCTAACCACAGGCAATCATTATTCCCCAACACCATCACTTCCAAACTCCTCTCCATAACCACAGGCAATCATTATTCCCCAACACCATCACTTCCAAACTCCTCTCCCTAACCACAGGCAATCATTCCCCAACACCATCACTTCCAAACTCCTCTCCCTAACCACAGGCAATCATTCCCCTTCACCATCACTTCCAAACTCCTCTCCATAACCACAGGCAATCATTCCCCAACACCATCACTTCCAAACTCCTCTCCATAACCACAGGCAATCATTCAACTTCACCATCACTTCCAAACTCCTCTCCCTAACCACAGGCAATCATTCCCCTTCACCATCACTTCCAAACTCCTCTCCATAACCACAGGCAATCATTCCCCAACACCATCACTTCCAAACTCCTCTCCATAACCACAGGCAATCATTCAACTTCACCATCACTTCCAAACTCCTCTCCCTAACCACAGGCAATCATTCCCCAACACCATCACTTCCAAACACCTGTCAGACTATCACTGCTTTGTACAGACTTCCCGGCCATGGCTGTCTGCATGTACCTACCATTCTCTGCCAGATCCTGGCTGCACACAAACAATTCGCCTATGCGATCGAGGCCTTTAAATGATTTCATGCGTTTAGAAATTCCCTATAAAATGCATACAAATCGCATTTATGTCAGCACTTGTGGGAATGAAGCCTCACATCTCTGTGTGTCAGGAATTGACACTTCTCCAATCATCATATGTCTGATTCATCCACCGAAACACCATCATACCATGTATGCCCTGTATATAATAACACCATCATACCATGTATGCCCTGTATATAATACCATCATACCATGTACACTCTGTATATAAGAATACCGTCATACCATGTACGCTCTGTATATAAGAATACAGTAATACCATGTACACCATTCTGTATATAAGAATACCGTCATACCATGTACACCATTCTGTATATAAGAATACCGTCATACCATGTACGCTCTGTATATAAGAATACCGTCATACCATGTACGCCCTGTATATAAGAATACCGTCATACCATGTACACCATTCTGTATATAAGAATACCGTCATACCATGTACGCCCTGTATATAAGAATACCGTCATACCATGTACGCCCTGTATATAAGAATACAGTCATACCATGTACACCCTGTATATAAGAATACCGTCATACCATGTACGCCCTGTATATAAGAATACAGTAATACCATGTACGCTCTGTATATAAGAATACAGTAATACCATGTACGCTCTGTATATAAGAATACTGTCATACCATGTATGCCCTGTATATAATAACACCTTTATACCAGGTACGCCCTGTATATAATACCATCATACCATGTACGCTCTGTATATAACAATACCATGTACGCTCTGTATATAACAATACCATCATACCATGTACGCCCTGTATATAACAATACCATCATACCATGTACGCCCTGTATATAACAATACCATTATACCATGTATGCCCTGTATATAATAACACCATCATACCATGTACGCCCTGTATATAACAATACCATTATACCATGTACGCCCTGTATATAACAATACCATTATACCATGTACGCCCTGTATATAATAACACCATCATACCATGTATGCCCTGTATATAATAACACCATCATACCATGTACACTCTGTATATAAGAATACAGTCATACCATGTACACTCTGTATATAAGAATACAGTCATACCATGTACGCTCTGTATATAAGAATATAGTCATACCATGTACGCCGCTCTGTATATAATAATACTATCATAGCATGTGCATGTACACTCTGTATACAAGAAAACAGTCATACAATGTACGCTCTGTATATGCGAATTCCATCATACCTGCATGCACTGTATATACTACCATCAAACCATGTACTCTCTGTATATAATAATACAGGCATACCATGCATGCTCTATATACAAGAATACCATCTTATCATGCATTTTCTGTAAATAATAATAATAAATAATAACAACAACATTGTCTGTAAATATTATTAATAAAATATACACTCTGTATATAATAATACAATCATACCATATACGCTCTGTATATAAGAATACAATCATACCATATACACTCTGTATATAAGAATACCATCATACCATATACACTCTGTATATAATAATACAATCATACCATATACGCTCTGTATATAAGAATACAATCATACTATATACACTCTGTATATAATAATACAATCATACCATATACACTCTGTATATAATAATACAATCATACCATATACACTCTGGATATCAGAAAACATATGTAGACTCTGTGAATAATATCATGTCATGGTATACGTTATATATAATGATACAATGTGTATATTGTATATAATAATATGATCATACATGTATACAATGTATCTCTTATAATAATCCAATATTAGCAGACAGGAGCGGCACACACAGCCCATCCGATCTTATTGATCAGATCTGAGAACTAATAATCCGATGATGAGAATTGAACACAAATCAATAATCGGATGATTATAGCGGATAGAAATCTTTCCAGGGACACCTCGTGCCCCCACCTGTCACAGTCCCTGGAAATGTGGGCAGTTGGGAAGTGGCACACACATGGCTCCATACTACACAACAGCCTGTGCAGGCGGCACGGTGAGGGCACACAGCTGGCACCGGGTGACATTCCCGGAGATCTCACCTTGGCCTCGAAGCAGATGCCGTGCTGGAAAGCCTCCTCGTTGTGTAGAGGGATCCGCAGGTCATGGCCGTCATCCACCAGGTTGTACCTGCTCTTGGTCGGCATTGTGCGGATCCCGAGATCGTCCTCCCGGATCCCATCCAGAGGGAGCCCCGTCCGAGCTGTGATCGGGGAGGGTCCGAGGAAGAGGAAGCACAATCCTGGAGCTGGGAGGGGGGAGGACACAGACCTTCCCACCGGGCTGGAGGGACTGACATCCCCATACACAGTGCTGGGAGATGGGAGGAGAGCAACCGGCCCCCCCCGCCTGATTTCTACAATGGGGGGTGTGTGCAGACCGCCTCCTGCTGGAGATCCTACACCGGGCTTCTTACACCCATCATATCACCCTACACCCATCATACTACACCCATCATCTCACCCTACACTGATCATACTACACCCATCATCCCACCCTACACCCATCATACTACACCCATCATCCCACCCTACACCCATCATCTCACTACACCCATCATCTCACCCTACACCCATCATACTACACCCATCATCCCACCCTACACCCATCATACTACACCCATCATATCACCCCACACCGATCATACTACACCCATCATCCCACCCTACACCCATCATACTACACCCATCATATCACCCCACACCGATCATACTACACCCATCATCTCACCCCACACCGATCATACTACACCCATCATTTCACCCTACTACACACATCATCTCACCCCACACCGATCATACTACACCCATCATTTCACCCTACTACACACATCATCCCACCCCACACCGATCATACTACACCCATCATCTCACCCCACACCGATCATACTACACCCATCATTGATTTCACCCTACACCGATCATACTACACCCATCATCCCACCCCACACCGATCATACTACACCCATCATCTCACCCTACTACACCCATCATCTCACCCCACACCGATCATACTACACCCATCATTTCACCCTACACCGATCATACTACACCCATCATCTCACCCTACTACACCCATCATCTCACCCCACACCATCATACTACACCCATCATCTCACCCTACTACACCCATCATCCCACCCTACACCCATCATCTCACCCTACACTGATCATACTACACCAATCATCCCACCCTACACCCATCATACTACACCCATCATCTCACCCTACACTGATCATACTACACCCATCATCTCACCCTACACCCATCATACTACACCCATCATCTCACCCCACACCGATCATACTACACCCATCATCTCACCCTACACCGATCATACTACACCCATCATCTCACCCAACACCCATCATACTACACCCATCATCTCACCCCACACCAATCATACTACACCCATCATCCCACCCTACACCCATCATACTACACCCATCATCTCACCCTACACTGATCATACTACACCCATCATCCCACCCTACACCCATCATACTACACCCATCATATCACCCCACACCGATCATACTACACCCATCATCCCACCCTACACCCATCATACTACACCCATCATATCACCCCACACCGATCATACTACACCCATCATTTCACCCTACTACACCCATCATCTCACCCCACACCGATCATACTACACCCATCATTTCACCCTACTACACACATCATCTCACCCCACACCGATCATACTACACCCATCATTTCACCCTACTACACACATCATCCCACCCCACACCGATCATACTACACCCATCATCTCACCCCACACCGATCATACTACACCCATCATTGATTTCACCCTACACCGATCATACTACACCCATCATCCCACCCCACACCGATCATACTACACCCATCATCTCACCCTACTACACCCATCATCTCACCCCACACCGATCATACTACACCCATCATTTCACCCTACTACACACATCATCTCACCCCACACCGATCATACTACACCCATCATTTCACCCTACTACACACATCATCCCACCCCACACCGATCATACTACACCCATCATCTCACCCCACACCGATCATACTACACCCATCATTGATTTCACCCTACACCGATCATACTACACCCATCATCCCACCCCACACCGATCATACTACACCCATCATCTCACCCTACTACACCCATCATCTCACCCCACACCGATCATACTACACCCATCATTTCACCCTACACCGATCATACTACACCCATCATCTCACCCTACTACACCCATCATCTCACCCCACACCATCATACTACACCCATCATCTCACCCTACTACACCCATCATCCCACCCTACACCCATCATCTCACCCTACACTGATCATACTACACCAATCATCCCACCCTACACCCATCATACTACACCCATCATCTCACCCTACACTGATCATACTACACCCATCATCTCACCCTACACCCATCATACTACACCCATCATCTCACCCCACACCGATCATACTACACCCATCATCTCACCCTACACCGATCATACTACACCCATCATCTCACCCAACACCCATCATACTACACCCATCATCTCACCCCACACCAATCATACTACACCCATCATCCCACCCTACACCCATCATACTACACCCATCATCTCACCCTACACTGATCATACTACACCCATCATCCCACCCTACACCCATCATACTACACCCATCATATCACCCCACACCGATCATACTACACCCATCATCCCACCCTACACCCATCATACTACACCCATCATATCACCCCACACCGATCATACTACACCCATCATTTCACCCTACTACACCCATCATCTCACCCCACACCGATCATACTACACCCATCATTTCACCCTACTACACACATCATCTCACCCCACACCGATCATACTACACCCATCATTTCACCCTACTACACACATCATCCCACCCCACACCGATCATACTACACCCATCATCTCACCCCACACCGATCATACTACACCCATCATTGATTTCACCCTACACCGATCATACTACACCCATCATCCCACCCCACACCGATCATACTACACCCATCATCTCACCCTACTACACCCATCATCTCACCCCACACCGATCATACTACACCCATCATTTCACCCTACACCGATCATACTACACCCATCATCTCACCCTACTACACCCATCATCTCACCCCACACCATCATACTACACCCATCATCTCACCCTACTACACCCATCATCCCACCCTACACCCATCATCTCACCCTACACTGATCATACTACACCAATCATCCCACCCTACACCCATCATACTACACCCATCATCTCACCCTACACTGATCATACTACACCCATCATCTCACCCTACACCCATCATACTACACCCATCATCTCACCCCACACCGATCATACTACACCCATCATCTCACCCTACACCGATCATACTACACCCATCATCTCACCCAACACCCATCATACTACACCCATCATCTCACCCCACACCAATCATACTACACCCATCATCCCACCCTACACCCATCATACTACACCCATCATCTCACCCTACACTGATCATACTACACCCATCATCCCACCCTACACCCATCATACTACACCCATCATATCACCCCACACCGATCATACTACACCCATCATCCCACCCTACACCCATCATACTACACCCATCATATCACCCCACACCGATCATACTACACCCATCATTTCACCCTACTACACCCATCATCTCACCCCACACCGATCATACTACACCCATCATTTCACCCTACTACACACATCATCTCACCCCACACCGATCATACTACACCCATCATTTCACCCTACTACACACATCATCCCACCCCACACCGATCATACTACACCCATCATCTCACCCCACACCGATCATACTACACCCATCATTGATTTCACCCTACACCGATCATACTACACCCATCATCCCACCCCACACCGATCATACTACACCCATCATCTCACCCTACTACACCCATCATCTCACCCCACACCGATCATACTACACCCATCATTTCACCCTACACCGATCATACTACACCCATCATCTCACCCTACTACACCCATCATCTCACCCCACACCATCATACTACACCCATCATCTCACCCTACTACACCCATCATCCCACCCTACACCCATCATCTCACCCTACACTGATCATACTACACCAATCATCCCACCCTACACCCATCATACTACACCCATCATCTCACCCTACACTGATCATACTACACCCATCATCTCACCCTACACCCATCATACTACACCCATCATCTCACCCCACACCGATCATACTACACCCATCATCTCACCCTACACCGATCATACTACACCCATCATCTCACCCAACACCCATCATACTACACCCATCATCTCACCCCACACCAATCATACTACACCCATCATCCCACCCTGCACCCATCATACTACACCCATCATCTCACCCTACACCCATCATACTACACCCATCATCTCACCCTACACCCATCATACTACACCCATCATCTCACCCCACACCGATCATACTACACCCATCATCTCACCCCACACCGATCATACTACACCCATCATCTCACCCCACACCGATCATACTACACCCATCATCTCACCCCACACCGATCATACTACACCCATCATCCCACTCTACACCCATCATACTACACCCATCATCTCACCCTACACTGATCATACTACACCCATCATCTCACCCTACACCCATCATACTACACCCATCATCTCACCCCACACCGATCATACTACACCCATCCTCTCACCCCACACCGATCATACTACACCCATCATCTCACTCTACACCCATCATACTACACCCATCATATCACCCCACACCATCATACTACACCCATCATCTCACCCCACACCGATCATACTACACCCATCATATCACCCCACACCGATCATACTACACCCATCATACTACACCCATCATTTCACCCTACACCCATCATACTACACCCATCATCTCACCCTACACCGATCATACTACACCTATCATCCCACTCTACACCCATCATACTACACCCATCATATCACCCCACACCATCATACTACACCCATCATCTCACCCCACACCGATCATACTACACCCATCATCTCACCCCACACCGATCATACTACACCCATCATCTCACCCCACACCAATCATACTACACCCATCATCCCACCCTACACCCATCATACTACACCCATCATCTCACCCCACACCAATCATACTACACCCATCATCTCACCCTACTACACCCATCATCTCACCCTACATCCATCATACTACACCCATCATCTCACCCACACTAATCATACTACACCCATCATCCCACCCTACACCCATCATACTACACCCATCATCTCACCCTACACCCATCATACTACACCCATCATCTCACCCTACACCCATCATACTACACCCATCATCTCACCCTACACCCATCATACTACACCCATCATCTCACCCCACACCGATCATACTACACCCATCATCTCACCCCACACCCATCATACTACACCAATCATCTCCCCCCACACCCATCACACTACACCCATTATTTCCCCCCACACCGATCATACTACTCCCATCATCTCACCCTACACCCATCATACTACACCCATCATCCCACCCTACACCCATCATACTACACCCATCATCTCACCCCACACCAATCATACTACACCCATCATCTCACCCTACTACACCCATCATCTCACCCTACATCCATCATACTACACCCATCATCTCACCCACACTAATCATACTACACCCATCATCCCACCCTACACCCATCATACTACACCCATCATCTCACCCTACATCCATCATACTACACCCATCATCTCACCCCACACTGATCATACTACACCCATCATCTCACCCCACACCCATCATACTACAACCATTATCTCACCCCACACCCATCATACTACACCCATCATCTCACCCTACACCCATCATCTCACCCCACACCGATCATACTACACCTATCATCTCACCCCACGCCCATCATACTACAACCATCATCTCACCCCACACCCATCATACTACACCCATCATCTCATCCTACACCCATCATAATTCACCCATAATCTCACCCTACACCCATCATACTACACCCATCATCTCATCCTACACCCATCATCTCACCCTACACCCATCATACTACTCCCATCATCTCATCCTACACCCATCATCTCATCCTACACCCATCATAATTCACCCATCATCTCACCCTACACCCATCATACTACACCCATCATCTCATCCTACACCAATCATACTACACCCATCATCTCATCCTACACCCATCATCTCACCCTACACCTATCATAATTCACCCATCATCTCACCCTGCACCCATCATCTCACCCTACACCCATCATCTCACCCCACACCGATCATACTACACCCATCATCTCACCCTACACCAATCATACTACATCCATCATCTCACCCTGCACTGATCATACTACACCCATCATCTCACCCTACACCTCATCTCACCCTACACGATCATACTACACCCATCATACTACACCCATCATCTCAACATACTTCCATCATACTACACCCATCATCTCACCCTACACCCTTCATACTACACCCATCATCTCACCCTACTACACCGATCATACTACACCCATCAGCTCACCCTACACCGATCATACTACACCCATCATCTCACCCTACACTGATCATACTACACCCATCATCTCACCTGACACCCATCATACTACACCCATCATCTCACCCTACACCCATCATCTCACCCTACACCCATCATACTACACCCATCATCTCACCCTACACCCATCATACTACACCCATCATCTCACCCTACACCAAACATACTACACTTATCATCTCACCCTACACCCATCATACTACACCCATCATCTCACCCTACACCGATCATACTACAACCATCATCTCCCTACACCGATCATATTACTACCGTCATCTCCCGACACCTATTCTACAACCATCATCTCCCTACACTGATCATACTACAACCATCTCATCCTACACCGAACATACTACATCCATCATCTCCCTATACCGACCATACAACCATCATCTCCCTACACTGATCATACTAATGTATCATACTACAACCATCTCACCCTACACCCATTATATTACACCCGTCATCTCCCTACACCGATCATACTACACCCATCATCTCCCTACACCGATCATACTACACCGATCATACTACACCAATCTTCCTACAACCATCTCACCCTACACCGATCATACTACTCCCATCATAATACACTCATCATCTCCCTACACCCATAATACTACAACCATCATCTCCCTACACCGATCATACTACAACCAACATCTTCCTACACCGATCATACAACTATCATCTCTCTGCACAGATCCTACTACCATCATCTCCCTACACTGACCATACTACAATGATCATCTCCCCACACTGATCATACTACACCAGGCATTCGACAACCATAATCTCCCTACACCGATCATACAACCATCATTTCCCTACACAGATCATACAACCATCATCACCCTACACCGATCATACTACAATCATCCTCTCCCTACACTGATCATACTACAATCATCCTCTCCCTACACTGATCATACTACAACCATCATCTCCCTACACTGATCATACTACACCGATCCTACAACCATCATCACCCTACACAGATCATACTGCATGGCATCATACAACCATCAGCATCCTACACCGATCATACTACAGTGGGCATAGTACAACCATCAGCATCCTACACTGATCATACTACAACCATCTCATCCTACACCGAACATACTACATCCATCATCTCCCTATACCGACCATACAACCATCATCTCCCTACACTGATCATACTAAAACCATCATCTCCCTACACTGATCATACTACACCAGGCATCCTACAACCATCATCTCCCTACACTGATCATACTACACCAGGCATCCTACAACCATCATCTCACTACACTGATCATACTACACCAGGCATCCTACAACCATCATCTCACTACACTGATCCTACAACCATCATCTCCCTACACCAATCATACTACACCCATCATCTCCCTACATCAATCATACTACCTACACCCATCATCTCACTCTACACCGATCATACTACACCCATCATCTCACCCTACACCCATCATACTACACCCATCACCTCACCCTACACCGTTCATACTACACCCATCATCTCACCCTACACCGATCATACTACAACCATCATCTCCCTACACTGATCATATTACTACCATCATCTTCCTACACCGATCATACAACTATCATCTCCCTACACCGATCCTACAATCATCATCTCCCTTCACTGATCATACTTCAGCCATCATCCCTCTACGCTGATCATACTATACCCATCATCCTACAACCATCTCACCCTGCACCAAGCATACTACACCCATCATACTACAACCATCTCACCCTACATCCATTATACTACACCCGTAATCTCCCTACACCGATCATACTACACCCATCGTCTCCCTACACCGATCATACTACACCAATCTTCCTACAACCATCTCACCCTACACCGATCATACTATACCCATCATACTACACCCATCATCTCCCTACACCCATAATACTACAACCATCATCTCCCTACACCGATCATACTACAACCATCATCTTCCTACACCGATCATACAACTATCATCTCCCTACACTGACCATACTACAATGATCATCTCCCCACACTGATCATACTACACCAGTCATTCGACAACCATAATCTCCCTACACCGATCATACAACCATCATTTCCCTACACAGATCATACAACCATCATTTCCCTACACAGATCATACAACCATCATCACCCTACACCGATCCTACAACCATCATCTCCCTACACCGATCCTACAACCATCACCACCCTACACCGATCCTACAACCATCATCTCCCTACACCGATCCTACAACCATCATCTCTTTACACCAATCATACTACACCAGGCATCCTACAACCATCATCTCCCTACACCGATCATACCACCATCATCTCCCTACACTGATCATACTACAACCATCTCATCCTACACCAATCATTCTACAACCATCATCTCCCTACACCGATCATACAACTATCATCTCCCTGCACCGATCCTACTACCATCATCTCCCTACACTGACCATACTACAATGATCATCTCCCCACACTGACCATACTACAATGATCATCTCCCCACACTGATCATACTACAACCATCATCTCCCTACACTGATCATACTACACCAGGCATTCGACAACCATAATCTCCCTACACCGATCATACAACCATCAACACCCTACACCAATCCTACAACCATCATTTCCCTACACAGATCATACAACCATAATCACCCTACACCGATCCTACAACCATCATCTCCCTACACCGATCCTACAACCATCATCTCCCTACACCGATCCTACAACCATCATCTCTTTACACCAATCATACTACACCAGGCATCCTACAACCATCATCTCCCTACACCGATCATACCACCATCATCTCCCTACACTGATCATACTACAACCATCTCATCCTACACCAATCATTCTACAACCATCATCTCCCTACACCGATCATACCACCATCATCTCCCTACACTGATCATACTACAACCATCTCATCCTACACCAATCATTCTACAACCATCATCTCCCTACACCGATCATACAACCATCATCTACCTACACTGATCATACTACACAAGGCATCCTACAACCATCATCTCCCTACACTGATCATGCTACACCAGGCATCCTACAACCATCATCTCCCTACACCGATCCTACAACCATCAACTCCCTACACCAATCATACAACACCCATCATCTCCCTACACCAATCATACTACACCAGGCATCCTACAACCATCATCTCCCTACACCGATCCTACAACCATCATCTCCCTAAACTGATCATACTACAACCATCTCATCCTACACCCATCATACTACAACCCTCATCTCCCTACACCGACCATACAACCATCTTCTCCCTACACTGATCATACTACAACCATCATCTCCCTACACCGAACATACTACATCCATCATCTCCCTATACCGACCATACAACCATCATCTCCCTACACTGATCATACTACAACCATCATCTCCCTACACTGATAATACTACAACCATCATCTCCCTACTCTGATCATACTACACCAGGCATCCTACAACCATCATCTCCCTACACTGATCATACTACACCAGGCATCCTACAACCACCATCTCCCTACACCGATCATACTACAATCATCCTCTCCCTACACTGATCATACTACAACCATCATCTCCCTACACTGATCATACTACACCGATCCTACAACCATCATCACCCTACACAGATCATACTACACACGGAATCATACAACCATCATCATCCTACACCGATCATACTACATGGGGGATAGTACAACCATCATCACCCTACACCAATCCTACTACACTGGGCATTGTGCAATGATCATCACCCTACACCAATCATACTACACCAGGCATCATACACCAATCAGCATCCTACAATGATCATACTACAGCGAGCATAGTACAACCATCAGCGTCCTACACTGATCATACTAGACTGGGCATCCTACAACCATCATCACCCTACACCAATCATACTGCACTGGGCATCACACAACCATCATCATCCTACACTAATTATACTACACTGGTCATTCTACAACCATCACCATCCTACACCGATCATACTACAATGGGGATAATACAACCATCAGCACCCTACACCAATCATGCTGCACCAGGCATCATACACCAATCATCATCCTACAATAATCATACTACACCAGGTATCGTACAACGACCATCATCACTACACCGGGTATCATGCAACAAACAGCATCCTACACAAATCATACTACACTGGGAATCATACAACGATCATCACCCTACACCAATCATACTGCACCAGGCATCATACACCAATCATCATCCTAAAATAATCATACTACACCAGGTATCGTACAACGACCATCATCACTACACCGGGTATCATACAACAATCAGGATCCTACAACGATCATACTACACCAGGCATTGTGCAACAATTAGCATCCTACACTGATCGATAGTACACCAGGCATCGTAAAACCATCAGCATCCTACATTGATCATACTATAATGGGCATTGTGCAACAATCAGCAACCTGCACCAATCCTACTATACCTTCCTGCACTGATCAAACTACATGAGACATCATACAACGATCAGCATCCTACACTAATCAGTGCTACACCAGGCATCGAACAATGATCAGCATCCTACACCGATCATACTACAATGATCATCATACAGTACATTGCATTGTATTGGCAGAGCACTTCACAAACCATACATCCTCACAATACAGCTTTACCCAGCTAGGGTTCCTCAAGAGGTTGCTGGAGGTTTCCAGGGGAGTTTCTGGTTCTTAAATAAGTAACCATTGCTCTTCCTATAGTTTGTGATCTTTTAGCTATCTGTAAGGGGTATTTTACCCACTAAACACCAATGTAATGGACCTTCTTCCAAAGGACCCCAAATATAAGGAACAATCTTCCCATTGACCACTAATGTCAAGGGCATTTGTTCTACTAGCCACAAACGTAAGGGACATTCGTCCAAATAGGCAAAAATGTAAGGAACATTTTTTCCACTGACCGCCACTGCCTTCTTCCCACTGAGGGCACATGTAAGGGATATTCTTTCAGAGAACCATTAATGCTGGGATAATTCCTCCCAATTTTTGTTTATTAACCACTTGCCGACCGCCGCAAGTACATATACTGCGGCGGTCAGCCCCTCACAGGCAAAGTGACGTACCGGTACGTCACTAGCCTGTGAGGCTCTGGGGAGCGTCCACCGCTCACTCACGATCGTCCGTGACAGCGGGAGAAAGGCGGGCGGCTGATGTAAACAAGCCGCCTGTCATTCTCCCCTGTGTAGGAACAGTGATCATACGGTTCTACTATGTATGTAGGACCGTTGATCATTGTTCCTACACCTCAAGCCACAGCCAATCACAGTTAGAATCACGCCCCTAGGGACACACACAGCCCCTCCCTCTCAAAAAAAGTTAACCCCTTCACTACCAGTGTCATTTTACAGTAACAGTGCATATGTATAGCACTGATTACTGTAGTAATGTCACTGGTAACCCCAAAAGTGTCAAAAATGTCAGTCAAGGGTCCGATCTGTCCGCCCCAATGTCGCAGTCCCGCAAACAAAATTGCAGATAGCCGCCATTACGCGTTAAAAAAAAAAACAACAAAAATGACAAAAATCTTTCCCTTTGTTAGTAAACGAGATAACTTTTGCGCAAACCAATCAAAATACGCTTTTTGCGATTTTTTTTTTACCAAACATATGTAGCATAAAACAAAATGGCCAAAAATGTTAAAAAAATTTGATTTTTAAATTTTTTTGGGGGAATTTCATATAAAAAAATGTGAAAAATATTGTTATTTTTGCTAAATTGTCGCTCTTTTTTTGTTTATAGCGCATGATCAAAAAATCGCACCTGCGAGGTCAAGAAACAAAACCACTCCCATTATGCATACAGCCCTTCTTCAAAAAAGAAGATATTAACCAAAAAAAGCTAAGGGCGTGAAAGAAATAGTATAGGAAAAGAGCTCCTCACCCAGAGATGGACAGTTCACGAAAAGCAGGTCTGATATTCCTCCACACCCTTATCCAGACCGCTTGAGGCTCCCTGCCCTTCTCAAGACCCCAAATCTTCCCAAACTCACCCAGAATATCGTACACCACCACCTCGACAGGGAGGACTTTCTTCCGCAGGGTAATCTGGCACCGTGCATTCCACGTGAAGTAACGGACAACTATACTAACTAGAAAAAGTGTATCCAAATCAAAATCCCAGCGAGTCGTGAATTTTACTTTGGGTTCCAATTTATTCCTATGGGTGGACTGCACTTTGCTTGATGACTGATGGCTACCATGAATATGTACCAATAATGTTTCTGTGGTGTACAGACCATCCACAGAAATGAATGAGACTAAGAACAGGACCTGGGTGGGATATGGTTATTTTTTGCAAATCTTGTCAAGTGCCAGGTACAGCTGGGCAGTGAGGAACTTTGGAGCGGGGATGAAGTAACTATACTGGCTACACTTGGGGTGGTAGGAGGATGTAATGTAAAGGACAATTTAACTAAAGGTGAAGTTGTCCTTTGCTCACATTGCATTCCTTATTCATTCCATACAGTGGTTCTTGGACCAAAAGATGGAAACTCTAGGGTCAATAGATAATGGCTGCTATTTTTTCACCCTGTGTTGGCTTGGCCACTGTGTGTGCAAGCTTCATTTATGGTTAGTGGAGAAGGACTCTGTTACAGTGGAGGTTAATTGTAATGCTCTTTACATTAGTGGTCAGCAGTAAAAGAAAGCTTCTTACATTGGTGCCCAACAAGAAAGACTGTCCTTTACATTTGTACTCACTGTGAAGAGACTTTCCGTTATATTGGTGATCAGTAGTAAAAAGTGCCTTTTTTTTCCTTGTATGCAACGCTCTAACATTGCAGTAATCTAAATCTTAAACTGGAGTTTTATTTAAAGTGAAACTTAATAAAAGAATATTGTACGAGAAGTTCAGTTCGTGCTGGAACAAAAAGGCTATGGCATGATCATGTGCATGTTCATAATTAAGAGCAAAGGCTGATTGCACAGCAAGCACTGGCACACTTGCGCAAACTTATTAGCACTGGCGCCAAATGGCCTATTTAAACTGGGCTATAACATGAATGGATTGCTAAGTGGTCTTCAGCTAGTTCCTGCTTAACCTGAGCCTTGACCTGCCTTACCTGCATACCCGTGTATGATTAGGCTTGCTCCTGACCTGTCTTTGGATTTCTGCCTGCCTGCTGTGACCTTGGCATGTGTTCTGATTCTGCTCCTGTCTTGCGCTCCTGTACCTCATTGCCCTACGGTGTACTGATCGTTTCCTGACTCTGCCTCTGACCGATGTTCCTGTATTCTGCTGTCCGGCTGTTGGTGACCTTCCGGCTTGAGTCCTGGCTACACTCTTGTCTGCTGATCAAGTGTCACCGCGTTCCAGTTCCTGGTGATCTACGGTTATCTGCTTCCTGCAAACACTAGCTGGCGCTCTCTGCTAGAACGACCCTCGTGCCACTCTGTGTCCTTACACCTCCTGTAATCACTACCAGGGGTGTTGGACAAGAGGTGCAAGAGAAGCCCCCTCTCCAGCTTGATCTCCACCAGGTACATGACAAATACTTTGCTCCAGCTGTATGCTTTAATGGTCTGATGCCTGCAAGGTTCCTCGCCAGTGCCAGTATCTTCTCCCTGGCTTTTTTGTATGTCGGTGTCAGTCTTCGGCCTTCTTAATTGCCCATTGAGGGATGACGTCACTTCCACACATTTTACCCCAGCAAAAATCCCAGGTAGGTACGTTTATTTTATTTAACATATATATAACAAAAAGTGCAGCGCTATCAAATATGGATTATGAAGAAGATATCGAGGAGAGCAGTCCACAGGTGAAAATTATGGTGAAGCATGCACAAGATATAAACATTCAGTGCTCTTCAATGTGCTGGTAATCCTCCACCCAGTCTCATTAGCCTCTCACCTCACACTTAGCCCCTGTGTCACCAGACGGGCTAGTAAGACAAACTTTCTCCAAGGATATCACCAATATAGATCAAATCAGTATTCCTCTTCATCAGAAGATAAGGCTCACAGCTATTCGAATAGCTGAGGAAGTCCCGTGCAGTGGGACGTAACGCGTGCGAAGGGGGAGGGGCCGGTGACGTCACCCGCCATCCATTGCGGTCGAGACCGCTGTGTGTAATACAATCTGCTCATCACATGCACTTGTATAGTGCTTTACAAGGTAATTTTTATGATTTTATGCTATGTTCAATAAAGTAATTTATTGCGGTAATGCACTATGTCCGGACCTTTGTTTTCCTATGGACCTGTGACCCGCTTTATGGACCTGTGATCTGTTACCTGTGAGCCTTATCTTCTGATGAAGAGGAATACTGATTTGATCTATATTGGTGATATCCTTGGAGAAAGTTTGTCTTACTAGCCCGTCTGGTAACACAGGGGCTAAGTGTGAGGTGAGAGGCTAATGAGACTGGGTGGAGGATTACCAGCACATTGAAGAGCACTGAATGTTTATATCTTGTGCATGCTTCACCATAATTTTCACCTGTGGACTGCTCTCCTCGATATCTTCTTCATAATCCATATTTGATAGCGCTGCACTTTTTGTTATATATTTGTTATTGGGACTTTTGGTTTATTGATCCTTTAGTGCATAGCAGCTTTCTATTATATTATTTTATACAGTTGCGCTGAATTTTTATCTATTATTATTTGCCTGTTTCTCAATTTACGTTTATTTTATTACAGAAGAGACATTGCATGTCCCTTCTGTGTTAAAGAGCCACCTTGTAATTTTTTAAATTTCTTTGTACTTTAGTTTTACTTTAAATAATGCATTACCGACCTGTTGATTCTGGAAATTTTAAGCAATTTAGATAATTTCCGAGAGAGGGCTTACAAGCAGTGGCGGCTGGTGCGTTGGGGGCGCAGGGGTGCAGCCCCCCCTATCCATGCGTCCGGCCCCCTAGTCTGCATGCAGGGGCGCCGGACGCATGGAGCTCAATGGGTTTTTTTTTTTTTGCCATCACCTGATTAGAGCCAGAGGCTCTAATAGGGCGATGCAAAGGGTGGACCCGGGGCGCAGAGCAGTGCGTCCCGAGTCCACCCATTGTGTGACAATAGCGAATGAAAATTCGCTATTGTCACACGGATCCTCCTCCTGGCCAATCAGGGAGTGCGTCCGATGCGCTCTTCCTGATTGGCCGCAAGGCAAACCCCATGCCATTGGCTGAGGAGGAGGCGAGAGCGGGAGGACTCGTGGAGATGCCAGGGGATTGAAGCCGCCGCCGGGACACTAAAGAGAAGGTGCCGCCGCAGCTGCTCCAGGGCTCCAGGTGAGTGCACTGGTCTCGGGGGGGGGGGGGGCACACTGCATTGAAGGGGGCATGTACGCTGGTCACTGCATTCTAAGGGGGCATGTATGCTGGTCACTGCATTCTAAGAGGGCATGTACGATGGTCACTGCATTCTAAGGGGGCATGTACGCTGGTCACTGCATTCTAAGGGGGCATGTACGCTTGTCACTGCATTCTAAGGGGGCATGTACGCTGGTCACTACATTCTAAGGGGGCATGTACGCTGGTCACTGCATTCTAAGGGGGCATGTACGCTGGTCACTACATTGTAAGGGGGCATGTACGCTGGTCACTGCATTCTAAGGGGGCATGTACGCTGGTCACTGCATTCTAAGGGGGCATGTACGCTGGTCACTACATTCTAAGGGGGCATGTACGCTGGTCACTGCATTGAAAGGGGGCATGTACGCTGGTCACTACATTCTAAGGGGGCATCTACGCTGGTCACTGCATTGAAAGGGGGCATGTACGCTGGTCACTGCATCGAAAGGGGGCATGTACGCTGGTCACTACATTGAAAGGGGGCATGTATGCTGGTCACTGCATTGAAAGGGGCATGTACGCTGGTCACTGCATTGAAAGGGGGAATGTATGCTGGTCACTGCATTGAAAGGGGCATGTACGCTGGTCACTGCATTGAAAGGGGCATGTACGCTGGTCACTGCATTGAAAGGGGCATGTACACTGGTCACTGCATTGAAAGGGGGGATGTACGCTGGTCACTGCATTGAAAGGGGGCATGTACGCTGGTCACTACATTCTAAGGGGGCATGTACGCTGGTCACTGCATTCTAAGGGGGCATGTACGCTGGTCACTGCATTCTAAGGGGGCATGTACACTGGTCACTACATTCTAAGGGGGCATGTACGTTGGTCACTGCATTCTAAGGGGGCATGTACGCCGGTCACCGCATTGAAAGGGGGCATGTACGCTGGTCACTGCATTGAAAGGGGGCATGTATGCTGATCACTGCATTGGAATGGGGCATGTACGCTGGTCACTGCATTGAAAGGGGGCATGTACGCTGGTCACTCTTTTGAAGGGGGCACACTGGTCACTGTGCATTGAAAGGGGGCACACTGGTCACTGTGCATTGAAAGGGGGGTCACTGTGCATTGAAAGGGGGCACGCTGGTCTCTCTGCATTGAAAGGGGGCACACTATACCTTAATTACTGAAGGCCCCTCTCACACTTTTGCGACCTCAAAGTCACGCAATTTTTTACAGCGTTTTTTGCAGCAAAGCAATGCCTATTACATTTTTCTGTTTGCACCCCCCCCCCCCCCCAAAAATTTTGAGCACCAGTAGCCACTGCTTACAAGGCAGCAAGATTCCTGCTGTTTCCAGCAGTATTGTCACAATATTTTGTCAGCGTAGGCCAACCCTGCATAGTCTGCAACTGGAGGAAGAAATGATATGGAGGTGCTCTTGAGTACGCACTCCTGGCCTGTCTTCATCTCTGGCAGCTAAACAGAGCTGTAAAGGTGAGTATGTGCTGCTATGGAGGGAGGGGGGGGGGGGGGGCATTTTGACGACTCTGCTGTTTTGCCCTGCATGGGCAAAGTACAGGTTCACTTTAAGGATCCAGGACTCATCCATCTGCATAGTTCTAGGTTCAATGTGTATCTTCAATCAGTAAAATGAACTATAAGACCTAAAGTAAATCTATCATGATAGAAAGTGGATGGGGGGGGGGGGAGTGGCTGACACTGCTGATCTGGCATTCTGAAAAGGCAGTGGGAGTCATGTGTTCTTCATTAACTTGTAAAACAAAGTAAATCAGACCTTGCAATTAAACTAAATGCCATAACCGTGATACAGCACCACAAGGCAAAAAGGAAAAAAAAAAACTGCAGTAAAAAGTAAATGATAATTTTACTACTCAACCTTCTTCCAGCCTCCTTCAGAAAGCCGAGGGTCCAAAACAAGAATGCACTGCTGCTCAGTCAGACAGCGGTGGAGACATAAGGGCAGTGTAGCCTTTGGGCCCCTTCACACGGCAGGTCTGAAAAACTGACAGGTGGACCTGACCAGATGGTCCACTCACCCCTATGTACAGGCAGGTGTAAATGTACTTGGGTCCGTGCACACCCGCCTACCTCCAGATCCGATCCGGTACACTAAAAACAAAAAAAAAAAAAAAGTAAGGAGATCGGTCCTTTTCTGTTTAGGTGGTTTAGGTCAGAGGGTAGTCATGTGTAAACGGACAGTGGAATCCATTGACACCTGGCTGTCCCTAGGGCACAGCAGTCTCTGTTCATGTTTTCTCTGCAGAAGCTGAGCGGACATGGATCTGTCATCTACATGATCTGCTCCAATCTGTGATCAGATCCCCTGCTGTATGGGACGGAGTCCGACCAATCTAGAGGGGGCCTAAAAGTTGATTTTTATACACGCACAAGCAGGTTTTTCTTCTACCTTTTTATCATGTACTGAAAGGCACACATTTGCTCGTGATACATACTGTATATTTAATTGAAATATACTTTTATTTCCATTATACATATTCACCTGCATGAAATTTTCCCTTTAAAAGCTCAAAGGTCATTAACAAATGAGTAGAATTTAAAGCTGAACTCCAGCATAAGCAAATATTGTCTAAATACAAGAGTCGTGTGTATTCTTCCTTAAATCTTGGTGTGCTTTGTCTATTTCTTTCCAGACCTGTGCAATAATCCAGCGTGAAACTTCACCTCTGTGCCAGAACTTCCTGTAATAAAGACCGGTCACTGCTGCTCTTTCCTTATGCAGAGTGACTGGACTTGTCTCCGCCCCCTTCTATAGTTTTCTGCAGGCAGCCTGTAGTGAGTGGAGACAACTAGGTCCCTCCTACAGCTCTCCTCTCTGCACAGGTTATGTACAGCACAAAGATGAGGTCGTCTGTAATTGGGTCAGGGTTATTAGAGGTTAGGCCAGCATGACTCATTCAGACAGCCCTCTGGTGCTTCCCCCTGGCTGTGGAAAGTTGGAGAACTTTCTGGAACTAGTGGGCGGAAGTGAGGAGGGGCTGTTCTGCATATTTAGGAGCCATTAGCCAATCTCCAGGTGTTGGGCCTGGCAGGGGACTAAGTGAGCCCTACTAAAGTCTCCTTCTTTTTTTTTTTACTTAAAAATTTACAAACATGTTATACTTACCTGCTCTGTGCAGTTGGTTTTGCACAGAGCAGCCTGGATCCTCCTCTTCTCGGGTCCCTCTTTGGCACTCCTGGCCCCTCCCTCCTGTTGAGTGCCATCACAGCAAGTAGCTTGCTATGGGGGCACCTGAGCCAAGCCACAGCTCCCTGTGTCTAGACACAGAGCCGCGACCACACCCCTCCCCCTTTCTCTCCTCATTGGCTGACTGACTTTGATTGACAGCAGCGGGAGCCAATGGCGCTGCACTGCTGTCTCAGCCAATGAGGAGGGGAGTCCCTGGCAGCCAAGACACTCCTGGAATATCGTTGGATCAAAATGGGGCTCAGGTAAGTATTAAGGGGGCAGAAGTCATTAAGATAAAAAACCTTCTGCCTTTATAACTCCTTTAAATAGACATGGGTCAGGCTGTCGGTGGCCCTCGAGGGACCCCTTCCAGGGAGGGGCTTTACCTCGGGCCGGGGCTCAGGTGGCTGGCCTGGAAGGATCCTACAACAGCAGAAGTTGGAAGAAGGCTTTCCTGAGAGGCAGCGGGAGCAAGGAAGGACAGAGTAAGTATATCAGCACGGTGCAGGGACAGACAAGTGGAGAGACTGCCACATGTAGTGGGTCTCTCTTGAAGACAGCCGTGTGCTTAAGTTTTCAGCCTTGCCCTGGGAGATCTCCAGAGTGTCAGTCGGGAAGACTCCTGCAGGGGGCCAGTCGGGTAGACTGGGGAGAAGAGGCAGCCAGGTGGGCTAGCATTTCCTGCAAGAAGTAGAGCTGGGATCAGTGTCTACAGGGGAGTGGACATGCTCAGAACACAGTTCACAAACACATGTACTAATATCCAAAGGGACTGAGAGTTTCTAACCTGTAAGAAGTTGTTGCTAAACTAACAAAAGTCTGTTAGTTTCTACTAAAAGGAGTAAATCAAGTGTAGTTGTACAGAGGATCAAATCAGGCTGTGCATGAGGATCAAGTGAAGCTGTAAATAGTGAGGACGTTGTCCCTGGTTCTTTTTGTTACTGTCTAGTTGTACATCCCATAACTCCTATCTCCATCCAAGTTATTATCCCCTAATAAAACAACAAAAACAAAGCTCCAAGGACTGTGTCTGGATACAAGTTGAAGATATGCTATGTGACTGGCTGTGCAGCAGTGGGGAACCCTGACATTTACAACTCCTACAGGGGTAGTGCTACACTTACATATACCCAATGAAATGGCTGGCCTCAGGTGATACTCAGAGATAAAACAAATCCTCCTACATAAGTTGTACCTGTCTATCTGCAGGCCTTTCTTCTCTATATTCATTCAAAGTCCAGAATTCTAAAGCTCATCAGAGAGCTAAAAAAAAAGGGGGCGGAGAGCTGAAGTTACACTCTGCAGAGCTCAGTGAGGAGAGCTCTAAGAGCTGATTGGAGGAAAGGGGCACACACCCCTTTACACAGCACACAGGAACAGAGCTGAGGTTGTCAATCAGCTGGAGGTCCCACTCTTGTCACCATTTTTTTCTTGTTGTCAGGAAAACTTGTTAGTAGTAGTATGCTGATAGAAGAGGAACAAAGCATCAGACAGAAATTACATTTAGTGCTCTTAATTGAGACAAGTACACACTATAGAGGGATATGTTTTTCATATTTCATGTCTGAGGTTTACAACCATTTTAATGTAATATTCAGAACCCAGGCATTTTACTGTAACACACATTAAGGTTACATTTCTGGAGCGTATGTTCTAGATGACTGTTCCTGGAGGTTAAAGCAAAGTATGGTTAAGTATGTATATGAGCATAAATTAGGGATAGACCGATATGTTTTTTTCAGGGCTAATACAGATATTTTGGTCACAATGTATCGGTATCGAGCCGATATGGGCCAATATTTTGTACATTTGAAGTTTTGAAAAATAAAGACAATTTTTGACACAAATCTGGTACTGAACATGTTCATTTTTGTTTAATGCTTAATGGCTGGCTTGCTGGTACCCTGTGGTGGGTGGCTGGCTGGCACCCTGTGGTGGGTGGCTGGCTTGCTGGCACCCTGTGGTGGGTGGCTGACTGGCACACTGTGGTGGATGGCTGGCTGGCACCCTGTGGTGGATGGCTGGCACCCTGTGGTGGGTGGCTGGCTGGCTGGCTGGCACACTGTGGTGGAAGGCTGGCACCCTGTGGTGGTTGGCTGGCTGGCTGGCACCCTGTAGTGGGGTGGGTGGCTGGCACAGGGGCTGTGGGTGTCTGGCTGGTACAGGGCCTGTGGGCGGCTGGCTGCTACAATGCCTGTGGGCGGCTGGCTGGTACAGGGCCTGTGGGTGGCTGGCTGTCTGGCACCCTGTCTGTGGGTGGCTGGCTGTCTGGCACCCTGTGGTGGGTGGCTGGCTGTCTGGCACCCTGTGGTGGGTGGCCGGCTGGCTGGCACCCTGTGGTGGGTGGCTGACTGGCACAGGGGCTGTGGATGGCTGGCTGGTACAGGGCCTGTGGGTGGCTGGCTGGCTGGTACAGGGCCTGTGGGTGGCTGGCTGGTACATGGCCCGTGGGCGGCTGGCTGCTACAGTGCCTGTGGGCGGCTGGCTGGTACAGGGCCTGTGGGTGACTGGCTGTCTGGCACCCTGTCTGTGGGTGGCTGGCTGTCTGGCACCCTGTGGTGGGTGGGTGGCTGGCTGGCTGGCACCCTGTGGTGGGTGGCTGACTTGCACAGGGGCTGTGGATGGCTGGCTGGTACAGGGCCTGTGGGTGGCTGGCTGGCTGGTACAGGGCCTGTGGGTGGCTGGCTGGTACATGGCCTGTGGGTGGCTGGCTGGCTCGCTGGTACAGTGCCTGTGGCTGGCTGGCTGGCTGGTACAGGGCCTGTGGATGTGGATAGCTGGCTGGCACCAGGCTGCTGTGGGTGGGTGTATGGCTGTGATACACTCCCGCGAGACTAGTCCCGACTCCAGACGAGGCTGTCCAAGGCGAGGGAAGCAGGCTAAGAAGGCAGAATGAGGTTACAAAAATATTGGCAATATCGGCCAGTTTCGGGGCCAATACCGATATATCGGGGAAAGTGCATATCGGCCCCTGATATATCGGACTTGCCGATAATCGGTCTGTCCCTAGCATAAATACATATCATCGTTGCTTCTGGTTTCTTTGTTCAAGGCATAGATATGCTCCGCTCTCACACCACTCTCCATCCTGAAGCCGTTGGTTGCGGTCCTTGGTTTTGATGATTTAATAGTAAATGTAATTATTTTTTACAGTGTATCAATTATGCTATTAAATTCACATTTTTTCACATCAAATTATTTTAAAGTTTTTCATTTAAATATTTTCTATTATTATCTAAAGTAAGCATTTAAACTTTAGGGTTAAATGTTGTAAACCCACCATACGATGGATACTGCATGATCTGCGGTCCTCTGATACATTTTATCATGTGACTGCATAAGCTGCATCGGCTCAGCAACAGTTTATGCTATTTACACATTTGTGCCCAGCAGTGCAGCTGTAAATTGTATGTGTAATGGAGCCTTTAGAGAGCATTACATAGGGATTTATCTAGATCTCTTATGTTGTTATGACCTGATGTCTTCACCTCCAGAGCTTATTGGCAAGCAGACTTTTCAGGAGAGAGCTGCACTCTTTGGGATTAGAAAGACTAAGGGTGGGGGAGAATTTAAGTACATTATTAGATTGCTTTACCCAACCACCATCATACACCCACACCCCTACTTAGGAGCAGGAACTATACAGCGCAGGAGACTGGACATCTTATACACTATTAGTCTTAGGCAGCCCATAAATGAGTTATTTTTTTAGTTCAACCAGCAAGTTGAAAAAAAAACTGATCCGATTTCCCCATCCACACAATAGATGTGCATGGGGGAATCCTCCACAATGAGCTATTATATTCTGACAGCAAAATAAAATACAAATAAGTCAAACATAATTGAAGAAAGTATTCTTGAACCTTATTTAATAATGTTTGACTTTTTGTGTTGCATGCAGACATGATCCATGGCCAAACGAAGCACAATGGCCACAATCAAAGGCATTTTAGGGCTTTCACAGGTCACATTTTTTTCTTTTATTTTTTTTAACCACCAGAGCACGCCCATTTAATTTCCAAAAGGTAGTCCTGGAAGCAGTGCTTTAAGTGACCCAAAAGAGGTGCCGGTACTCTATTATAGCTTATAAATTTTTATCCCACCCCACCCCACATCAGGGTCCCCACAGAGCACCCCCCCCTGGCCTGGGCTGGGACTCCGGAGCAAGGGGACTCACTGGTGGTGACTGGTCTGGCTCTGGAGTGGAAAATATTATGGGGGGGGGGGCAATTGAGGGCGCAGATGTCCAAAATGAGCGTACTGGTACGCTAAGGCGCACAGAGAGGTGGCGGTATGCTCAAGAGCCATATTTGGAAGTGGCGGTACTGAGTACCAGTGCATACCTTCCCACTTAAAGCACTGCCTGGAAGTGAAAGGACTGGCTGAAGGCTTGCCCAGTAACAGAGGTTTAAAACTGAACTCCAGGTATGATCTTTTCCAGCTTGGTTAAATGTAAGTATTCATTACTCATCCCCGATGGGTTGCTGGGGAAGCTGACAATCACTGTAGTCATAACTCCTCACTGTCCTTCATTTGGATGGACTACCCTTCAAAATCCCTCTGTCCCTCTTTTCTTCTCAGTTGTCCCTCATTTTGGACAGATGTGTAGACCTCTATAATAAATGCAAAGTCCTAACTACCAAAAAGGGTTTCACTACACTAAACCTTTCACAAAAACATGCTTGGGACAAACATACATTATATTGCCAAAAGTATTGGGACGCCTGCCTTAACACGCACATTCATTTTAATGGCATCCCAGTCTTAGTCCATAGGGTTCAATACTGAGTTGGCCCAACCTTTGCAGTTATAACAGCTTCAACTCTTCTGAGAAGGCTGTCCACAAGGTTTAGGAGTGTGTCTATGGGAATGTTTGACCATTCTTCTAGAAGCGCATTTGTGAGGTCAGGCCAGTGGCGGCTGGTGTATTGGGGGCACAGGGGCGCCGCCCCCCTATCCATGTGTCCGGCCCCCTAATCTACATGTGGGGTGCCGGACACATGGAGTTCAATGGGGCTTTTTTTTTTTTTAGCCATGTGATTAGAGCCAGAGGCTCTAATACGCTAAAAAATAGGTTAAATAAAAATAGGTTGTGTGACAATAGCGAATGAACATTCGCTATTGTCACATGGATCCTCCTCCTGGCCGATCAAGAAGTGGGTCGTGAGCCCCGTTTCCTGATTGGCCGAAATTTGAAACTATGACATTGGGCATGGAGGAGGAGGGAGGAGACGCTGAAGACCGAGAAGGGAAGATGCCGCCACCGCTGCACTTGTCCAGATGTTGTGTTCAGGTAGGGTGAGTGAGCCGGGGGGGTCCTGCTGTGGTCTGGGGGGGGGTGTATGGCACGAGGGCTGGTGTGGTCCTGGGGGGTGCATGTTGCGGTCCGTATGCCGCCCCCCCGCATATGGAGCACCAGCTGCCACTGGGTCAGGCACTGATGCAGACGAGAAGGCCTGGCTTGCAGTCCTCCACCCCAAACTCGCTCATCCATGTCTTTATGGACCTTGCTTTGTGCACTGGTGCGCAGTCATGTTGGAACAGTAAGGGGCCATCCCCAAACTATTCCCACAAAGTTGGGAGCATGAAATTGTCCCAAATGCCTTTGTATGCTGACATCTTAAGAGTTTCCTTCACTAGAACTAAGGGGCATAGCCGAACCCCTGAAAAACAACCCCACACCATAATCCCCCCTCCACCAAATGATTTGGACCAGTGCACAAAGCAAGGTCCATAAAGACATGGATGAGCGAGTTTGGGGTGGAGGAACTTGACTGGCCTGCACCTCAACCCAATAGAACACTAGAACTATATGGAATTAATTAGAGCAGAGACTGTGAGCCAGGCCTTCTTGTTCACATCAGTGCCTAAACTCACAAACCTGCTTCTGGAGGAATGGTCAAACATTCCCATAGACACAGTCCTAAACCTTGTCAACGGCCTTCCCAGAAGAGTTGAAGCTGTTATAGCTGCAAAGGGTGGGCCAACGCAATATTGAACCCTACAGACTGAGACTGGGATACCATTAAAGTTCAAAGTTGCGTGTAAAGGCAGGCGTCCCAATACTTTTGGTAATATAGTGTAAATGTTTACAAAAAATGTATTAAAAAAAAATAAAAAAATAGGTAGACTCAATTGACTACTCAGTCTTTTTTCTGCCATCACTTTTCTATGTTTCTGTTACCTTTTTATTATTACATTATCATTTTAAATCCGTTTCTGACCGCCCCACGTATACATTTACTATGGGGTGGCTGCTCCTGTGCGCAGAATCACGTGCAGGTATGTGATTCTGCACTTCTGGGTCTGGGGCGCACATGTCCCTCCAATGACCTGCTTCCATTGTGATTGGACACAGTGGGAGTCAATCAGCAGGTTCGGCGGACCAAATATCGGCCGGGACCCACTGAACGTTCCCGAGAGAGGCAGAATGGTGGTCTGCCTATGTAAACAAGTAGGAACACGGATCTCTTCCTTCTCACAGTACAAGCATCTCCCACCCAGTTAGCAAGCACTGCCTAAGAACACATTTAACCCTTTGATTGCCTCTGATGTTAACCCCTTCCCTGCCAGTGTCATTTGTATCGTGACAGTGCATATTTTTTTAAGCACTGATCACTGTCATGGTGTCCCTGGTCCCCAAAAATGTGTCAAAAGTGTCACTTAATGTCACGGTCCCGATAGAAGTCGCGGATTGCTGCTATTACTAATAAAAATAAAAAATAAATTACTAAAAAATTCCATAAAAATATCCCATAGTTTGTAGACGCTATTACTTTTGCTCAAGCCAATCAATATATGCTTATTGGGATTTTTTTGCCAAAAGCATGAAGCAGAATATATATTGGCCTAAATTGATGAAGAAATACATTTTTTATTGGATGTGTTTTATAGCAGAAATAAAAAAATATTGAGGTTTTTTTTTTAAAAACTGTCAGTCTTTTTTTGTTTATAGCACAAAAAATAAAAACTGCAGAGGTGATCAAATACATCCAAAAGAAAGATCTATTTCTGGGGGAAAAAAAGGACATCAATTTTTTTTTTTAGGTACAGCAAAGCCCGACCGTTCAGTTGTCAGTTAAAATAACCCAGTGCCATATTGCAAAAAAATGGTTTGGTCATGAAGGGGGGTAAACTTTCCAGAGCTGAAGTGGTTACAAGGCCAGTGTAACCGAAACATACTAATGAAAAAAGTTAAAAACTTTGAAGTTTAACTAATGATTTCTTGCTTTTAATTTTTTCAGGGGCCACATAACTGGGGGCATAGGGGAGGCATTTCATTTGCCTGCACAATCTGTGCTAGAGGGTATCCCACTTTCCTATCTGAGAAAGTTGGGAGGTACAGTGCCTTGAAAAAGTATTCACACCCCTTGAAAGTTTCAACATTTTGTCATGTTACAACCAACAACCTAAATGTATTTTATTGGGATTTTATGTGATAGACCAACACAAAGTGGCACATCATTGTGAAGTGGAAAGATCTGAGCTCCTAAGATCAAAAGTAACCCTTTTTCATTACATTTACAATATATGAAGTAGGGAACAGTGATGTGCAAATAATGTAATATCTGCTCTGCTGGGGGTATGTCCAATCAGCGCCCCAGATCATTATTCTGCGTAACATTTATGGGCAGCCCGATTAACAGGGACAATATAAATTACCTGGGACAGGCTCCAATTTGCAGGGACTGTCCCAGGAAAAAAGGGACAGTTGGCAAGTATGCCTACCGCCCGCCGCCTTTTTACTGCGGCAGTGCAGCTCTCCTGCGCGACCCGACGTAGACCTACGTCGGTTGCGCGCCTGCAGCTAGGAGGCGAGCGCGCGCTCCTACCCCCACTCGGCAGCGGGGAATGGCGATGCACGGGGCAGGCGACTCCGATTTCCACCTGACACCCGCGATCCCTCCCCGCTGAGAGAGAAGGATGGTCGGCTGTTGTAAACACAGCTGACCGTTCTTCTCTCTGCAATGACCACAGAGCCCCTGTGACCCTTCTATATAGGAACACAGATCTCTGTGATCATTTCACAAGCCACGCCCCCCACAGTTAGAAAAACGCCCCTAGGTACGCATTTAACTCCTTGATCACTTACTGTGTTAACCCCTTCCCTGCCAGTGTCATTATTACAGTAACAGTGCATATTTTTAGCACTGATTACTGTAGTAATGTCACCGGTCCCCCCAAAAGTTTAAAAAATGTCAATCAGGGGTCCCATGTGTCCGCAGCAATGTTGCAGTTCTGCAAAAAATTGCAGATTGCTGCCGTAAACTAGTAAAAAAAAAAAAAAAAACAATAAAACTTAGATAAATCTTCCCTGTAGTTAGTAGACGCGATAACTTTTGCGCAAACCAATTGAAATACGCTTATTGCGATTTTTTTTTACCAAAAATATGTAGCAGAAAACAAATTGGCCTAAAATGTTAAAAAATTTTGATTTTTACATTTTTTTTTGGGAATGTTATATAGCAGAATGTGAAAAATATTGTTTTTTTTTTTTTTTTTTCAGAATTGTCGCTCTTGTTTTGTTTTATAGGGCAAAAAATATAAATCGCACAAGTGATCAAATACCACCAAAAGAAAGCTCTATTTGTGGGAAAAAAAGGAAATCAATTTTTCATTTGGGTACAGCATTGCATGATCGCGCAATTATCCGTTAAAATAACACAGTAATCGCAAAATATGGCCTGGTCATTAAGGGGGAAAATCTTCCGGTCCAAAAGTGGTTAAAAAGGAATAGTAGTGGTAAAAAAAAAAGCACTTGTGGGTTTAATTAGTCATTTTTTTGTATATTTCTCCTTTAAGGGGGTGTGACAGGGGGTGTGTCCGATGCCTTCATACTTTTGCTAATAGATGTCCCTCGTTTCCATATCAAAAAGTTGGAAGGTATGCCTGCATATAATAAATATAATAATCACGTACATTATCATTTAAAGCATGGGTGTCCAACCTTTTGGCTTCTATGGGCCACATTTTCTCGGGCCACATATAAAATATATACTATAGTTAAGGTATATAAGTAATAAAATGCCGCCGCGCTCTTCCCGCACCGCCGCACCCCCTGCACTAAATTTAACACAACTAGAGGATGATCAAAGGAAATGGAATCAGTATACAGAGATTTACTTCTTCTGAGAGATATTAAAGGAACACTCTAACCACCATGACCACTTCAGTGATTTGAAGAAGCGGTCATGGTGGTAGGAGTCCGAAACACTGCACATGCTCGCCTCCCCTCCGAGGCAGCCTCTGCCTACCGTTAGTTGGAAGCCGCTGTGGCCATGCCCCCGACCCGACTTCCTTCCTCTCCAGCAAAAAAAAAATTGTCAGAGGGCAGTGGGCCGCATTGCCTGGGGTTCCAGGGCTGCATGTGGCCCCCGGGCCGCAGGTTGGACATGCCTGATTTAAACATTTAGAAAATGAATTTGGCCCCACAGACAGACCAGTGTAAATTTGTAGACCTGCATCGTTAATGAGGCGTGAGAAATGTCACCTCCTTCCATTATTCCAGTGTTAGCAGTCACCTTCACTTTATCGGCCCATGTACAGGAATTTCAGGTTCCTCCAAGTATTCAAATATAGATCAGCTTTGCCGTGCGTAACTTAGAATTCAGCATTTATGCCTGAAGGGTAGCAGAAAGTGGATGAGAAATATTTAACAAGGGTTTGTTGCATTTCATTAGTAATCATACTGCAAAGCTTTCATAATATTCTGAAGGAATCCTGCTAATTCCTAATTTAAATGTATGTTTAATATCAGGACACTACGGGCAAAGCGTCAGGGTGAATATGAATCCCTATGACATTTGTTTGCTGTGTAAAGGTAACAATTATTTCGGCTGATCACCATGGTAATGCGCTCAAGGATTTTAAAGTAATGTGATTTCAGGGCAGTGAAAGAATTTCAGCATGTGAAATGTATTTGACATCTTGCTGAGTCTGTGTTCCAGGGAGTTAAGACTGATGGGAAGGGCGATGCAGAGCAATATTAACCTCTTCAGCCCTGGAAGATTTACCCCCCCGTCATGACCAGGCCACTTTTTGCGATACAGCACTGTTTACTTTAACTGACAATTGCGCAGTCGTGCGACACTGTACCCAAAAAAAATTGATGCCTCCCCCCCACAAATAGAGCTTTCTTTTGGTGGTATATGATCACCTCTGCTATAAAATATACCTAATAAAAAAATAAAAAAAATAAAATTTCTTCATCAATTTAGGCCTATATGCATTCTGCTACATGTCTTTGCTAAAAAAAAAATCCCAGTAAACGTATGTAGCAGGTTTTCCAGGCATTGGGCCTGATGTGGGTCTGCCATTGTTACCGGTGATACCTTCAGCCCATTTAAGCTGAATGCCCCAGTGTGAGATTGGAGACAATGACCATTCCGGCATCTTTGGTTTGTTTTGTTTACTTGATGATGGGGATGGGAGAAGGGAATGAGTGGGATACTCCTCTGGCTCAACTAGGTACAACCTGGGACACTCTGCAGAAAAAATGCCTTTCAGCGATGTCTTGACGCCGGCTGGATGCCGACCAACGCTTGTTGGCGCTTGAAGAATGCTGACTTGCTGAACTGTACTTGAAATTGACTTTTGACACTCTGGTTAGCTCAACAAGTCCTGGACTATACTGCGAACTGTCTCTTGACACTCTGGTTAGCTCAAAAGTTCTGTATACAGCTCCCTCCTGACTGAGGTAGCTCCTTGTAACTGCTTGTGCTGCTGCAACTCTAAACACTGTACACTGCACACTGCACGCTGTACACTTTAGCTCTTCAGGGCCCAACCGCTGGCGTCCCCTTTACACTTCAGGGTCCTCTCACTAGGCACCCCCTCTATACTTCAGTCTCCTCTCACTAGGCACCCCCTCTATACTTCAGTCTCCTCTCACTAGGCACCCCCTCTATACTTCAGGGTCCTCTCACTAGGCACTCCCTCTATACTTCAGGGTCCTCTCACTAGGCACCCCCTCTACACTTCAGTCTCCTCTCACTAGGCACTCCCTCTATACTTCAGGGTCCTCTCACTAGGCACCCCCTCTACACTTCAGGGTCCTATCACTAGGCACCCCCTTTACACTTCAGGGTCCTCTCACTAGGCACCCCCTCTATACTTCCGGGTCCTCTCACTAGGCACCCCCTCTATACTTCAGGGTCCTGTCACTAGGCACCCCCTTTACACTTCAGGGTCCTCTCACTAGGCACCCCTCTATACTTCAGGGTCCTCTCACCGGGCACCCCCTCTATACTTCAGGGTCCTCTCACTAGGCAACCCCTCTACACTTCAGGGTCCTCTCACTGGGCACCCCCTCGATACTTCAGGGTCCTCTCACTAGGCAACCCCTCTACACTTCAGGGTCCTTTCACTAGGCACCCCCTCTATACTTCCGGGTCCTCTCACTAGGCACCCCCTCTATACTTCAGGGTCCTCTCACTAGGCACCCCTCTATACTTCAGGGTCCTCTCACTGGGCACCCCCTCTATACTTCAGGGTCCTCTCACTAGGCACCCCCTCTATACTTCAGGGTCCTCTCACTAGGCACCCCCTCTAAACTTCAGGGTCAACACTGGCACCCCCTTTACCGCTAGCTAGCTCCTGGATCCCTTGGACCTTCACCGGAGTGGTCCCCTCTCAGCTAGGCAGACCCCCAGGGGCAGTTTGCAGTACTCACGAACTGGGAATACTTTCCTGAAATTGGACCCCTCTCCGCTCCACTGGTCCTTGGCACACCGGGTCCTCTCTGCAGCTCAGCTCAGCTCTCTGTCCCCTCAGGCAAGCTGCCTGGGACACCCGATCCTTCTGACAGGAGGAGAGACAGCCGTACTCCCCTCCTGGGACTCTGCTTCCCGCCAAAGATGCTGCGTCATGTGCTCCACTCAAACTTATACCCACTCCCAGAATCCTCTGCAGCAGAATCGGCCTTTCTGGGGTAGATACAGGTCTGAATGTATCATTGATTCGGTTTCCTCCACTGCCCAATGAGAACCCTCTCAGGAGCACAGTGGGGAGACTCCCTTCTCAGCAGCCACACCTGGCAGACATGACAGCCCAGTTGAAAATCATGGCCCTGCTGTTAGGCAGCCAGGGCCCACTACACTTTGCCTAGCACCTACTTTGTAGGGTGCTACGTCTATATTGATTAGTTTGCACAAAAGTTATACAGTCTACAAACTATGGGATAGATTTGCAGATTTTTTATTTTATTTTATTGTTTTTACTAGTAATGGCGGTGATCAGAAATTTTTAGCGAGATTGTGGCGGGCAAATCTGACACTAGGTGACACTTTTTGGGGACCAGTGACACCAATACAGTGATCAGTGCTAAGAAAACGTTACTTTCACTGTACTAATTACACTGGCAGGGAAGGGGTTAACTTTAGGGGGGATAAAAGCAGTTTTTTTTTTTCTAACTGCGTTCTTTTAGTGGTATTTGATCACCTCGTCAGTTTTTTTTTTTTTTGCCAAAAAAAACAATATTTTTTACTTTTTGCTATAAAACATACCAAATAAAAAAAATTTAAAAATCGAATTTCTTCATCAATTTAGGCCAATATGCATTCTGCTACATGCTTTTGGTAAAAAAAAAAAATCCCAGTAAGCGTACATTGATTGGTTTGCACTAAAGTTGTACAGTCTACAAACTATAGGATAGATTTACGGAATTTTTATTTTTTTAAATTATTTTATTGGTAAAATCAGCAATTTTTAGTGAGATTGCTTCATGCTTTTGGTAAAAAAAAATCCCAATAAGCGTATATTGATTGGCTTGAGCAAATATTATTGTGTCTACAAACTATGGGATATTTTTATGGGATTTATCTTTATTTTTTTTCTTTTTAGTAGTAATGGCAGCAATCAGCGACTTATAGCGGGACTGCGACATTGCAGCGGGCAAATCTGACATTAAGTGACACTTTTTGGGGACCAGTGACACCAATATAATGGTCACTTTACTAATTACACTGGCAGGGAAGTGGTTAAGTTTAGGGGCAATCAAAGCATTAAATGTACTCCTAGGGAGTTCTTTTTAGTGGTATTTGATCACCTCTGCAGTGTTTTATTTTTTGCAAAAAAAAAAAAAACAATATTTTTTACTTTCTTCTATAAAACATACCCAATAAACTTTAGGGGTGATCAAAGCGATTCTAGGACAATATCCCCCCGGACAATATCCCCCGGACATTATCCCCCCGGACAATATCCCCCCTGGACAACATCCCCCCGGACAATATCCTCCCCGGACAATATCCCCCCTCTAACCCTAACCCTATGTCCAGGGGGATGTTTTCTGGGGGGATATTGTCCCGGGGGATATTGCCCGGGAGATGTTGTCCAGGGGGGATTGTGTCCAGGGAGATTATGTCTGGGGGGATATTGTCTGGGGGGAAATATTGTCCGGGGGGATATTGTCCTGATACCGATCAAAGCATTACATGTACTCCTAGAGAGTGCTTTCAAACTGTGTGGGAGATGCTTTGACTGGGGGAAGACAGAGATCCGTGTTCCTGCTTAGCAGAAACACAAGATCTATATCTTACCCTCTCACAGAATGGCTGTTCTGCCTCTCCAGAGAACGATCGCGGGGTGCCGGCAAACATTGGGTCCACTGGACCCGCTGATTGCCTCCCGCTGTGTCCATTCACAGTGGGACGCCGGAGGCGCGCGCCCCGGACACAGTGCACGAAATCACGCACAGGGCCGTCCTGCCGCAGTATATCTGCATGGGGATGTCCGGAAGGTGTTAAAGAGGTTTCCAATACACATCACCTCCTCTACGAGGATAAAGACAGAGTAATCCATACCTTCTACGAACTCAGTTCTGCTAGTGTGTCCATTTTACTTTCTTTTGTAGCACTACCCCTGTACATATAAAGAACATCAAAACAACAAAGGGGGCTCTGACTTGAGGAGCATACAAACTCAATATTCCGGGAAGTAACAAGACAGGTGTACATCCTAATTCTGAAACAGCTTTAACAGTTTGTAGGTTTCGGATATTTACAGACCTACATTGGTCTCTAGCATCCAAAAAAAGTATATAAAGATATAAGATGGATGTACAGAAAAAGAGAGTTCCTAATTTGGTGAGCTAGTGTTTATTAGGCAGGCCTAAAGCTGATTGAAGGAACTCATTGACCTGTGACCAGAATGAGGTCACGTGTGGGCATATCCATAGTGCATGAAAGAAGTCAGCAATCTGACCACAGGAACAAAAATAAAGCCGATGGTGTCTGAGTTTCAACTTATTTAATTGTAGATAAGTATATTATATCTGATGATAAGTTGATGATGAGTTGGATAAGTCTATCTTTGGAAGAAATAACCAAGGATATGTAGGATTCCTCAAAAACTTCCCGGCCCTCTGGTGACAGTTGTGTAAGCTCTAACGAGCAGGGCCCTCTAGTTCCTCCTGTTTTGAACTGCATTGTAACTTCATTGTCTTCCCTCACATTGTAAAGCGCTGCGCAAACTGTTGGCGCTATATAAATCCTGTATAATAATAATAATAATTGTGCCATTTAGACTGGATGGCAGGAGTCAGTTTTAGCAGAGAACGATATAGCAGAATACTTGGAAATGTATTTTTTTCAGCCTGAACTTCAATTATGTGTAGTTGTTGTACTACAATACGAGATTGCAGTTGAACAGCAGAGTAGACAGTGGAATAATGTTGCTGCATCCTGCTGATTCGCAACACTTAGAGGTATATTTATATAAAAATTCTGTAGCCGTCCATCCATTATATGCGTGGAAATTCATTCTGTACATGTGGGGCATCACTGTATGCTTTCTATGTGCTCTGCAATTTAAATTGTGAACCACAATATGGCCACTAGATGGCGATGAAGAGCATTTCTATTTCCTATTATAGTTAGGACCATCTAGTGGCCATAATGCAGTATTTTTTCGCATTCACACATTTGAGTTGCAGAAGATACTGTATAGCCGAAGAAGATTAAATTTTCGGACAGAATGAACTTACATATAGTTTCGATGGGCCTATGAAGCTATAGTTTCGGCTCCTGGATCTCAACTCTGTCTTTGACTGTTAAGATTGATATTACCTACACATTTTGAAGTAGAGCAGATTTGTCTGGTGTGAAGAACTGGTGGCATGGGATGGATCAACTTTGGCTGGTCTGGTGGCCAGGGAATTACATACTTGCCAACTGTCCCTTTTTTTCTGGGACAGTCCCTGCAAGTAGGAGCCTGTCCCAGGTAATTTATATTGTCCCTGTTAATCAGGCTGCCCATAAATGTTATGCAGAAATAGTGCAGCTGAATGGGAGACTTATTCCAACTCTGCCACTGTGGCCTTAAGGCTCCATGTACACGGGACGCTGGAAATGGCCGTTTAGGAGCAGTTGGGCGTTTTTTTCAGAAGCCCCTGAACCCACCTACATTTTATCTTATCTGTCCATGTACACCAGGTCGTTTACAGTCATTTGCAGGCAGTTGCGTTCAGGGACTGTTTTTAGAACGCAATTATTTGCGTTCGAACGTGTGTTTCCCGGCGTTTCAAACGCACAAACGCGTCCGAACACGTCTGAACGCGTCCGAACGCATCTGAACGCGATGACCCGTGTTTAGCGTTCGCGTTTTTCCATTTTAAAGGGGAATAATTTTTATGACCTCTAGGAACGATTCTAAACGCAAACGCCCACAAATGCTGCTAAACGCCCGCTAAACGCGGGTACAAACGCGACTGAACGGACGTTTCAAACGTCCTAAAAATTCCAGCATTCAAAGGGACTTTTAACAACGTCCCGTGTACATGGAGCCTAAGTTTGAAATTCCCTTTTTAAGTTCCTGTAATTCTCTCTATATTGGAATAGACTCTATAATCTGATAAATAGGCGAGATTAATTATGCAGAGTGGGCAGGGCTTCAGGGAAGTGGGTGTGGTAATTGATAGCTGTGCTGCAAAGTGTCCCTGGAAATTTTTTTTAAATGTTGGCAACTATGGAATTAGATGGATCTACTGAAAGCGTTCTACCTTCAGACTTCTTCATTACTACATACAGTACAGGCAGGGCCAGTGCTAGACTATTTTGCACCCTAGGCAAGACCCGCTACTTGCACTTCCCCCTTCAAAAATAAAAAAGTGACATCAGGTGGAGGCATCCTGCCCTACGGATGAGTCTCTATGTCCAGTATAACATATATTTCCAGTATACAATATATAAAACACTACTAATAATAGTGATACTGTCTGTCACAGGCAAACCCAGAATGCATTAGACATGATACACTCAGAGGGGAGTAGGGGCAATGGAAGAGGATTATTGTCCTGGCAGAGGATGGTTGGACATGCTGGCACTTGTAGTTCTCCAGCAGATGGACGCACGTGACTTTACCTGTGTAAAGCTCACCAGCTGTCCGGGGTTCTCCTCCGCTATGATGTCACCAGAGATAGGGGAGCAAACGCTGCTACGTCACTGACAGCTCCAGTCACCTAGCACCACACCACCAGGACAATGGAGTGTTGAAAATAACAGGAGAAACTTGCTTGAAATATAGAACACTTCAGCCCCGGTTCACACTTCTGCGAGTGCCGGGTTCGCATGTAATGTCGGAGCGCACTGCTGCGATCAGCTGTGCGGTGCGAGTTTAGCCATACAGTTTGTGTGGCTAAATTCGAATCGCATCCGGAGCAAACACGCACAGGAGGCATTTTTGCAGCCGCATCAGGATCGGATCGCACAGCGGTTCACACTTGTGCGATCCGCTCCTGTGCGAACTGCACGATCGCACTGCGATATGCGATCAAACTGGGGGTGTCGTTAAGATTACATTGACACCCCCAGCGTATCGCATATGGCAGTGTGAACTGCCGGGGGTGCGTGTGCGATGCGGGAACAGGCTGCGAATTCGCAGCCTTCCTGCATCGCATAAATGTGAACCGAGCCTCAAACTGTCTTGTCTGAGCATTTTTTTCCGGACAACACCAGCTATAAAACAATTAACCGATAAGACTTGGACACACCCAGCACCAGAGGCTGCCAATTCTTGATATTAGTTGCTCATATGGAGAAGGGCATATTTTATAGTCATGGCGCAATTAAAAAAAATGACATTATGATTATACATCAATTTGCTCTTTTTCATGTAAGCAAGCCTATTCACATCACTAATTACTGGAGGATTTTAGTTCTCAGCGTGGCCTTTACTTTGCTTATCAGGTAACCTGGCCTTCACTGTTCACAGCTGCTGATATGTAAAAAATGCTCAGAATACTAGTTATTATCATCAGCATAAAAACATGTATAAAAGGTATTATAAAACAAAGCAGAATTTTTATGACTTTTATTGTAAAAGGAAAAAGTAATAGAAAGTCTGCTTTATTCTCCATTATAATATTGCATTATATAGAATACAACAAGCAATCTGTGCGTGAGAAACTTTATTTACTCCCTGAGGTGCTATGTAAAAGCTATGAATGTGCTGGAGTGTTTTATTTGATTATATTAAATCCTACCAGAATTTATAGTTACATCTTTATATTAACTCAAAAATATTTCCAAGTGGCTGCTGACTATATAGTATTAAATTTTTCATTTGTCATTGTGGTATGTCTGTACATTTTAATATAAATTGGAATTAAAGAGGAAATAAACCCTCCTCTACAACTTGTATCTATAGGTAAGCCTATGATAAGGCCTACCTATAGGTACTGTAAATATCTCCTAAACATGTACCGTTTAGGAGATATTTACCTTACATGCAGCCAGTGACGTCACTGGCGCATGCGATCTGAAGGAACGGCCGCTCGTGCCGTTCCTTCAGAGTCCCGTGCCGTGACTGTCTGCTCTCGCGCGCGTGCGCGGGAGTGAGGATCCCAGAAGATGGGCGACTGGACATGTCACCCGTCATAGAGGTGAGTGAGCGGCACGGCGGGGGCTCATTCTAAGGTAAGTATTGCATAATGAGCTAGTATGCGATGCATACTAGCTCATTATGTCTTTCTCTTGCAGGGTGAAAAAAAAAATGCAAGTTTACAACCTCTTTAAGGCCAGGAACTTAGCTTTTTCCCCAATCTTCCCAGCACTAGCAAAAAAAAAAAAAATGGCTAGAACCTCGCCTGATGTGAAGCCATACTGCCAAACCAAGACACCTCTGAAAAGTGTGGTCCTGAACTTAAAGAATAGTAAATGAACAAGCAAACTATGTATTTTTTTTTCTTTTTACCTTTTTAATCAATACAAACAGTATTGTTACAGTACTCAAATTTAAAAGTGTAAGGTCCCTTTTTACACGGGTGCCTCCATGCACTGGATTGCGCTTGCTCAGCGGGGGATTGATCCACTGATCCCCTCTGAGCTGGCGGATGACAGGTCCTGTCCGCTCCACTGTGCACGGAGTACATGGACACAGTCCCACTCTCCTCTATGGGGAAATTGAAGCGCCTGTCTGTTTCCATGGGATCCGATTCGCCAGACGGATGGTAAATAGGACCACCATCCTTCTGTTTTTTGCGGGCAGGACTGGATCAGATAGTGGTGGGTGTCAGAGGATAAATTACATCCGCTGCTCCATAGTGTCTGAACAGGTCCACCTGAAAAACTGACAGGCGGATCTGATTGGACAGCCTGTGTAAAAGGGCCCACTTGTCTTCCACTTTGCAGCAATGTTTTGAACAACACCCCATCATACAAAGTCAAGGGTGTCAAACTCAAATTAATCCTGGGCCGCATCAGCATTATGGTTGCCCTCAAAGGGCCAGTTATATCTGTAAGATTAGATGTCCAGAGCACCCACGCCCCCTTACACCCTTACATGGGATATCAAGAACCCCCCACCATCAGAAGTCAAGAGTCACCCACCTTCCTTACATCACAATGCACCCCCTTACCTTGTGCTGCTGCCAGGAAGAAGATGTGAGTGGATCTGGGAAGAAGTGCTGGATCTGGAGGGGAACCAGAAGAGGGCTGGAGTCAGTTTCCAGAGTCTGTTGAATGCTGAGACCAGGGGAGGCAAAGGCAAGATGGTGTTGCGGCTGCACAGGGAGGTGAAGGATCTGCAGGAGGATCTGTCCTCCTCTCTGCTTCGGACTGCTGAGATGGGGGGGTGGGCAAAGATGAGCCTTTCTGCAGCAGCACAGAGGAGTGCAGGATCTGGCAAAGGAGTTCTGTCCTCTCTGCTGCCGACTACAGAGACAAGGTGGCAGCAGACACAAGGGGGGTGCCGCAGCTGCAAGAGAGGAGCGAGGGCCACATGAAATGGCTTGGGGGGGCCGCATTCGGCATGCAGGCCTTGTGTTTGACACCTGTGCACTAAGGTACAGTAGTGTATTGTGTTGCCATAAATTGTATATGTCTGATTTTTGGCATGTTTGGTACGTTGGCAGACCATTATTTTGAAAGGGTTGTGTAACGGATCATCCGGCACCCCGACTCGGTACCTCCTTTGATGGATGCTCCTAGTGCTTCCCTAGGGCTCCAAGCACTCCACCAGACACCATAACCGCCTCAGACCCCAAGAACTGCTGCAGCTTGGATGGGGTCTCACCGTCTCCTACCCACCCTGGACCTACGAAAAGGCTCCAGGTTCCAGTGGGTGAACCTCTCTTTCCCCAGAGGTGAAGCAGGAACAGGAACAAGCTCTTCCAAGCTCTAACAAGAGCTTATTGATTATCCAAGGGAGTATGAAGAGCATAGCGATCCCTTGTAGCAGGTTCCCCCAATGAGAGACAGGACTCTAGATTGAGGGTGAAATAGAACTCAAACTTTAATGGTACAGCTGCTATTTTATACAGTTTTCCCCCACAAGGTTACCGCCCAGGTGGACCTTGTCTTGTTGGGCACAGGACATGACATTCACAATCCAATGAAAACAGAGTTTTACACTCCCATACAGTGTACACAATCCATCTCCTCTGCCTGATTACAGTAGCATATGCAGATGCAAGTGTATACAGGAACAGAATTAACCTAAACTAATTATCTAGCCATCTGGACAGAACAATGTGAGATCGTTAACATTTAACAATGGGACAGACACAATCCACATTCCATTTCAATACACAAACAATAGGGAAGTCTGCCAATGACAGTCTGTGTGTCTCTCTCACAGACAAGCACACAGAATACACATTATCTGGGAGTCAGACTTCATGGCAATGGTCTATAACAGTCTAAGTCTCCCAGTGTAAAGTAGGATTAAATCTTAATATTTCTGTATGAAGATATTGCTGACAAATATTACTGTCCCGTCTGAAGCAATTCAAACCATTAAGTATCTGTTTTTCACTTCCAGTGACAGTGAATACCGTCACAGGTTGTCTCTACACAACACATATTAGTGTACTATATAATGAGCGTTGATGCACTGAAAATATGTACATTGGCCTCTAAGTCCCTTGTATCCACTACTGAATGAGAAACAAAATATGGTTGGTAGTACTCTGCGAGATGCCTCCATCCCCATTGTACATACAAATGCAGAGTTTTGCGCATTGAGACTTTAGATGAAGCACCACACAGTCAGTAATAAAAACATAGTACAGGTTTATTGAGTATATAATAGCAAAATAACTGGGAAAAGGTGTCATAATGCCAAACAGTTGGCCAAAATATACAAATCTATTACATGGTTACATACAGTAATCAAATAGTCCATAGCATCTATGGTGACCCAATGCGCTTCGTGAGTTTAGTCTCACTCTTCAGGGGTTGGTGCATAGACATAATCTATTATGTAAAATGGTTAAAAAATATAACATAGAAATGAACATGGAATTGTTTCAAGTAGATTGAAATTTGAGAATCAGATATATTTGGGCCAACTGTTTGGTATTAATATGACACCTTTTTCCCAGTTCTTTTGCTGGTATATACTCAATAAACCTGTACTATGAATGGAAAAAGGGAAAGGGGTTTCAAGAAACCCATTTTCTTCCTTTTTCCTCATGGGAGGGCTGCGGAATAGGCAGTTTCTAGTTCCCCTCCCCTGACTGGGGAGAGAGGCAGGTAGTGTAGGGGAAGAAGAAGCGGATTGGTCAAAATAGCTGCCTGCGGAAGGTCAGGTGACAGAAGTTTCTGGAACCGAGGTAGGCTATAAATATGAGTGTGAGCGGGAGCGCGTGGTCAGTCGCCTCAGGAGAGCAGCCAGAGCGGAGCTTCCAGAAGAAATGAAGACTCTACTGCGACAGCTACTAGAGAGAGCCGAAGCAGGAGGCGGGGAGAAGTGGCTGAGACGCTGCCTAGAGATGTCCACCGAAGAAAGAAGAGAAGAGGCGGGACAAGAAGAAAGAAGTCCGGCGGAAGATTTGAAGAAGTCAGCGGTGGGAAGCGTCAGCGGTGAGGAGAAAAGAGGCGGGAAGAGAGGCAGACCGGCGGGAGGACAACGCGGCAAACCAGAGTCGGGTGGAAGCGGAGCGGCACGGGAGCACAACGAGTCCATGGGGGCGGAGACTAGCAGCGGTGCAGCAAAGGAAGAGCTGCAGAAGAGGAGAAGGACACCGCGAAGGAGATTTAGCCCGCCGGTTGAAGAGCGCCCAGCAAGTCAGAAGACAAGAGGACATAGGGCACCAAGAACAGAGGAAGCCAGCACAGCAAGGTGGCATTCAGAAGCAGGGGCTGTTGAAGGAAGGTCCGGTTCAGGCCCCAAGGACAGCTGCCTGCAGGATGACAGAGAAGTAAGCCCGCTATATTGGCCAGCAGAGGAGCAAATTCCTTTAGAGGATCAAACTGCTGGGCCGGGTGAGTGTAACTTAACTATCTTAGGTAATCTGAACCAGTCCTTGAATCAAATTGCTAATTCCCTACATATGCTACATAATAAGGTTCAGACAAGAAATGTGTCATCGGTATGGTTGGACCCGGATGAGGGGAAGGTAGTGACAGAGAGGGTAACGGGCTTTCAGGATGTGGGTGTACCAGAAATTAGTCTTAAGGAAAGCATGCCTTGTTCCCCATCACCTTTGGGTTTCCATCTGGGTATGAGTATCAAGGAGAAAATTTGGAATGGAGAATTTATGGACTTACTGTCCTTACTGCCGTCTAGTAAAGAATTTCTGAAATCAGAAAAAAATGAAGAAGATAGGAGAAGACCAGTGGCCAAATCTTTTAATAATTGGCTGCAGGCCTTCTGTATATATGCGGGTGTATTATGCGAGAAACATCCATACAAAGCAGTGGGGCTTTTTCATCATGTGGAAATCATATTAGAGGCATATAAGAACTTTGGAGGCTTCGGATGGTTTTCATATGACGAATCCTTTAGACAAAAATTATCCGTCCATAAAGATCTTCAATGGGGATGTAAAGATGTGGGTTTATGGCTTAACCTGCTAATCCCACAAAGGCCACAGATTTCTAGACCAGTGACTATGGCCGCTCAGGCCACAAATTACAGGAAAGGCATATGTTTTGCATTTAACCCCTTCCGTACCGCGTCATGTAAAATGATGTCGGCACAAATCCTTTCTCGATCCGGGCGGACGTCATATGACGGCGCCCGGATCTCCCCGCTACTGCGCGCCGATCGGGGGTGAGGCTCGTCCCTCGGACTGAGCCCAACCCCGATCAAGGTAAACAGCCAATGAAATTGGCTGTTTACCACGTGATCGGCTGTGTCAATCACAGCCGATCACATGAGCGGCTCCAGCGCGAGCCGCTCGTTCCTTCCTTAATGCGCGCCCCCGGGGGCGCGCAGCGCGGCGATCGGGGACGAGGCTCGTCCCTCGGACAGAGCCCATCCCCGATCTAGGTAAAGAGCCAATGAAATTGGCTCTTTACCACGTGACCGGCTGTGTCCAATCACAGCCGGTCACAAATGTCATCAGAGAACACGGTAACTAGCTGTCACCGTGTTCTCCTCCTCACACACTGATCCTGTGTGAGGAAGAGATTGTGGTAACAGCTAGTTACCAAGTACAGTGCACCCCAAACACACTGATTGCCCCTCCCCCAATAAAGAGCACCTGTCACTAGCCCATCAAAGTACCCGAGTACCTGTCACCAGCCCATCAGGTACTCTGATGACAGGTACTCGGGTACTCTGATGGGCTGATGACAGGTACTCGAGTACTCTGATGACAGGTACTCGGGTACTCTGATGACAGGTACTCGGGTACTCTGATGACAGGTACTCGGGTACTCTGATGACAGGTACTCGGGTACTCTGATGACAGGTACTCTGATGGGCTGGTGACAGGTACTCTGATGGGCTGATGACAGGTACTCAGGTACTCTGATGATGGGTACTCGGGTACTCTGATGACAGGTACTCGGGTACTCTGATGACAGGTACTCGGGTACGCTGATGACGGGTACTCGGGTACTCTGATGACGGGTACTCGGGTACTCTGATGACAGGTACTCGGGTACTCTGATGACAGGTACTCGGGTACTTTGAGTACCCGTCACCGGAGTATCCGAGTACCCGTCATCGGAGTACCCGAGTACCTGTCACCTACCCATCAGAGTACCCAAGTACCTGTCACCTACCCAACAGAGTACCCGAGTACCTTCCACCTGCTCATCAGAGTACCTGACACCTGAAGTACCCGAGTACTTGCCACCTGCTCATCTCATCATTAACCATCAGTACTCATCAGTACTCATCAGTACCCATCAGTACCTATCACCTATTAGTATCAGTACTGATCATCCGTACCCATCATCAGTTCAGTATCACCTATCAGTATCAGTACTACTCATCAGTACCTATCACCTGCCTGTCACCTGCCCATAAGAGTACCCGAGTACCTGTCACCTGCCTATCGGAGTACTCGAGTACCTGCCACTTGCTCATCAGTACCAGAGTACCTGTCACCTGCCCAGCAAAGTACCCGAGTACCTGTCACCCTTCATACAGCCACCTTGTCCAAGTCCAAAAAGGTTTATATACGTCGTTCGTTTAAACCTAATTACCGGTGTTATGGCAGCAGATAGCTGCCATAACCCTGGTATTTTTTTAAACGGTGGACGGTTGGCTTTCCGATAAGGGTGGTCCCAGCGGCGGATTCGCCGCGGGATCACCCTTCCGGGGTGGCGGAAGAGGTGCCCCCCCCCCTCCCGCTGCATTCTGGTCCTTTTCCCCGCTTACCGGACCCGCCGGCAGCGGGGAAAACGATCCGGTCCCAGATCCTCACAGACAGGATGTCGAGTGAGGGCAAGCTTGCCCTCACTCGACTCTATGGTCTTGGAGGACCGGAGCTACGGCAAACGTCGTTGCCTAGCAACCAGTTTAAAGGTCCCTTTTTTTTTTTCATTTTATTTAATTTTTTTTTTAATTTTTTTTTTTTTTTCTATCTTTTAGTGTACTTGTGAGATCTGAGGACTTTTTGACCCCAGATCTCACAAAAAAGAGGTCCTGTCGTGCCTTTTTCTATTACAAGTAATGTTTACATTTCTTGTAATAGAAATAAAAATGATCAATTTTTTTTTTTAAAAAAAACAGTGTAAAAATAAAAAATAATAAATAAAATAAATAGTAAAAAAAAAAAAAAAAAAATTAAAGCGCCCTGTCCCCGCGAGCTCGCGCGCAGAAGCGAATGCATACGGAAACCCCGCCCACATATGTAAACAGTGTTCAAACTACACATGTGAGGTATCGTCGCGATCATTAGAGCAAGAGCAATAATTTGAGCCCTAGACCTCCTCTGTAACTCTAAGATAGCAACCTGTAGAAATTTTTAAAATGTCGCCTATGGGGATTTTTAAGTACCAAAGTTTGTCACCATTCTGTGAGTGTGAGCAATTTTGAAGCATGACATGTTGGGTATCTATTTACTCGGCGTAACATTATCTTTCACATTATGGAAAACAATTGGGCTAACTTTACTGGTTTCTTATTTTTTAATTAAAAAAAGTGATTTTTTTCCCAAAAAATTACGTTTGGAAGACCGCTGCGCAAATACGGTGTGATAAAAAATATTGCAATAATCTCCATTTTATTCTCTAGGGTCTCTGCTAAAAAAAAATATATAATGTTTTGGGGTTCTAAGTAGTTTTCTAGCAAAAACAACTGATTTTAGCTTGTAAACACCAAATGTCAAAAATAGGCCTAGGCAAGTGGCTAGGATGCGTGATGATGCTCCTTGGATGTTTAGGCCCCTCTATATGGCTAGGCTGTGAAAAAGTCTCACACATGTGGTATTGCCATACTCAGGAGGAGTGGCAGAATGTATTTTGGGGTGTCATTTTTGCTATGTACATGCTATGTGTTAGGAATATTCTATAAATTTACAACTTTGTGTAAAAAAAAAAAGTTTTTATTTTTTTCCCACATTTTCCAAAAACTTGTGGAAAAAAATGACATGTTCAAAGGACCCATAATGCCTCATAGAATATACGTTTGAGTGTTTGCTTTCCAAAATGGGGTCATTTTGTGGACTTTTCCATTGTATTGGTGCTCTAGGGCCTTGAAAAGTGTGATAGGTAGTAAGAAAGTTTTATGTGTATTTATGCTCCTAAAACGCCTTATGGTGCTACTTTGACGTGGAGTCTCTTTTTGTGGCCAGGCTGTGTAAAACTCTCACACATGTGGTATCACCATACTCAGAAGGAGTAGCAGAATGAATTTTGGGGTGTCATTTTTGCTGTGTACATGCTATGTGTTAGAAATAGCTTATAAATTGACAACGTTTTGGGAAAAGAAAAAAAAAAAAATTTTTTCTTCATTTTCCCAAGAATTGTGGGAAAAAGTTATAACTTCAAAAAACTCACCATGCCTCTTACTAAATACCTTGGACTGTCTACTTTACAAAAAGGGGTCATTTGGGGGGTATTTGTACTGTCCTGACATTTCAGGGCCTCAAGAAAGGAGATAGGCCATCAGTACATCTGGTGTGATCAATTTTCAGTAATTGGTACCATAGCTTCTAGACTCAATAACTTTCACACAGACTAAATAATATACACTAATTTGGGTTAATTTTACCAGAGATATGTAGCAGTATAAATTTTGGCCCAAATGTATGAAGAAAAATTAATTTTTTGCAAAATTTTATAATAGAAACTAAAAAAAAGTGTTTTTTTTGCAAAATTTTTGCTCTTTTTTTGCTTATATCACGAAAAAAAAAACCCCCAGTTGTGATCAAATACCACCAAAAGAAAGCTCTATTTGTGTGAAAAAAATGATAAAAATTTTGTTTGGTTACAGTGTAGCATGACTGAGCAATTGTCATTCAAAGTGTGAGAGTGCTGAAAGCTGAAAATTGGTCTGGGCAGGAAGGGGGTCTAACTGCTCTGTATGGAAGCGGTTAATGAGTCCAGTTGTAAGTGGTTGCATAATTGTCGTTTTAGACATGAATGTGCCTTCTGTTCTGGAGCTCATAGTGTGTCAAAATGTTTCAAAAAAATGGCAGCTAGCTCTCAATCTGTAGGAAAAGAGCCATTTCTTAAGGGGCAAGCTGCTGGTGAACCTACAAGAAATGCAAATTTGGCTACGCAAATATCCAGACCAGCGGATGGCCAGCATGCTCTTTAAAGGGTTTGCGGAAGGTTTCAAGCTACCTGTCTTTGAAGGAGAAGGTTGTGTAGTAGTGAGAAATCTAAAATCAGTGGATGAGTTGCCACATATTGTTGAGGAAAAAATTGATAAAGAAATTAAGGCAGGTAGAATTGCGGGTCCATTTCTGAAGCCACCATTCGCTAATTTTAGGATTTCTCCTTTGGGTATCATACCGAAAAAAGAACCCAATAAATTTAGACTCATACATCACTTGTCATTCCCATTCGGGAGTTCCCTTAATGACCAAATAGATCCGGGGGATTGTTCAGTGGAATATGCTTCATTTGAAAAGGCGATAAAATTGTTGAGGGAGTTGGGTACTGGAGCATTAATGAGCAAGGCGGATGTTTTGTCAGCATTTAGATTGCTGCCAATACATCCGAGTTGTTTTAACTCACTTGGTTTCATGTTCAACAAGAAATTTTATTTTGACATGTTTCTCCCGATGGGTTGTTCCTTATCGTGTGCTTATTTTGAAGCTTTTGCCACCTTTCTCGAATGGGTATTACAGTCGGAGGCGGATTCAAAATTTACACTTCATTATTTAGACGATTTTCTTTTTTTGGGTCCCAGGAATTCCGGCAGATGTTTGAGTTTGTTACAGTCCTTTCAAAACATGTGTTCTAGGTTTAATATTCCTCTAGCGGAAGAAAAAACGGTGTATCCTTCTCAAGGGCTGGAATTTTTGGGAATCCTGATTGACTCCAATAAAATGGAATTCAAATTACCTAAAGAGAAATTGGACAGGATTTTCAATTTAATTATCATTCTGATAAGAAAAAAGAAAGTTCTGTTGAAAGAACTGCAAAAATTATTAGGTAATTTAGCATTTGCTACTAGAGTGCTTCCAGTAGGGAGAATTTATTCCAGAAGAATGTATTTGAAGATGTCAGTCTTAAAGAGTCCATATTCCCATATAAGATTGACTCAGGACATTAGGGAAGATATGCTGCTATGGTCAAAATTTTTGCAGTCATTTAATAGTAGAGCGATAATTCAGGAAGATTTCATTACTGATTCGGATTTTTGTTTATTCACGGATGCTGCTGGATCAATTGGTTTTTCAGCCATATGGAAGCATGAGTGGTGTGCAGGGAATTGGCCTGTAAAATGGAGGGAAAAAGGTCTGTTAAAAAACATTGTTTTACTGGAACTTTTTCCTGTCATAGTAGCAGTAGAAATATGGGGTCTGAAATTCCAAAATAGGCGCATCCTGCTGAGTACGGACAATAAAGGAGTACTATTTGCGATAAATTGTTTAACATCTAGATCTCCACCGGTTATTTCTTTGATTCGTCATTTAGTCTCCAGATGCTTGCTTCATAACATTTGGATAAAGGCTCAATATGTTCCGGGTAAGCTAAATGTTATTGCTGACGCTCTCTCCCGATTACAGATGGGCAAGTTCTTCGAGCTGGTACCGGGAGCAAACAAAGTGGGTATGGACTGTCCAAAGCATCTATGGGATATAGTTTAGTACAAGAGAACATTCGTAACTCCCTGGCAAATTCAACGTGGAAGAGCTATTGTAGCTCCTGGTCATTATGGTTGTCTTTCTTAAATGAGACCAATAATGGCCGGGTGGCAATTTCAGAAAGGTTGGTATTGGGTTTTCTGGAAAAATTATTGATGAAGAAATTGTCCTGGTCACATATTAGCAAAATATTGTACGGGATCTCTTATTTTCTAAAACTAAAAGGGTTAGAGTCTATGTTATCTTTCTTTTCAGTTCAGCAAGTCCTTAAAGGTTATAAGAAAAAACAGTCTAGAGTGGATTATAGAGGTTCAATCTCGGTCACTAATTTAGTGGATATGTGTAAGGCAACGCAAAAGGTTTGTTTTTCGACCTATGAAATAAGGCTGTTTAAGGCTGCATTTTCGGTTTGTTTTTTTGCAGCTTTAAGAATTTCAGAATTAGTCCCGAGAGCAAAAAAGGATGAGGGTGGGCTGTTATTGGAAGATGTCATAATTGAAAAGGACCAGTTAAAATTATTTTTGCGCAAATCCAAGACAGATCAGTCCGGAAAGGGGACGTGGATTGTATTAAGAAGGAGTTTGTTGCGGTCCATATGTCCTATGGAATCGTTAAGTTCCTATTTGGAATTGAGGCCGAGGGGAGGGACTCGTCTTTTTATTCATGAGAACCGGTCTCCTCTTACTGGGTTTCAGTTTCAGAGAGTTTTGGCAAAGATCCTATCTGTTTTGGGCATGTGCAATTTGGGTATTTCATGTCACTCTTTCAGAATGGGGGCTGCCACAACAGCAGCTAGATCGGGGATGGGAGAAGATGCAATAAAGAAAGTGGGTAGATGGAAGTCAAATGTCTATTTGAGATATGTGAAGTCTAACAATGTACCTTTTGCTTCCAGGCAAGAAGTTGATAGTTTGGATCGTCGGGCACTCTTATGTCCGCTGGGCGCACAAAAGAGCCGAAAGCAGAATTTACGGCACTAATCTGGATCTGGATCCAAGTTTATTTGAACTATATTGGTTTGGTAAGGGTGGGTTGATCTGGGATAATCTGATGACTGAATTGGGTAGGCTGAGTTATGGTTGGCCATTGCCGGATATTTTGTTAATCCACCTGGGCGGCAATGACATCGGGAAATTGCAAACAGTCAGGTTAATCTTTAAGATATGCTTTATCATACAGAAATGGAAGTCATTTTCACCAGGTACAGTCATCATTTTTTCTGAGATCATCCCTCGTCTCATTTGGTTGCAGGATAAGTCGGGGAAGGTTTTTGAGAAAATGAGAAGAAGAGTGAATCATAAATTAGAAAAGTTCATGAGTATGGGTGATGGCTTGTCCTATAGGCACGTAGATTTAGAGGGTGGTATCCCGGGCTTATATTGGAAGGATGGGGTACATCTTTCGGATATAGGTCTGGATATAATGAATCTAGGCTTCCAGACAGCAATAGAATTGGCCGCGGGCTGGTGGGGTAGTCAGGAGGCTAGCACCTCCTGACTTGGTGGAGGTTTATTCTGTGGTTAGTAATAACCCGAGCGGCTAAGCTGGGTTGTCGTGTTATGTGGTGTGAAATTATGGTCATGTTTAAAGTTAATAATGGTTTATTCATGGTTTAATGAGTTAATAAAATATTGGAAAAACCAATAAATAAAGGCTGTGGCCAAATTATTATCCAACAAAAGCTGTCTGGTGTAAATTATTTAAAGGTAGACAAGAGATGCTTGCCATCCCATGAATGGAAAAAGGGAAAGGGGTTTCAAGAAACCCATTTTCTTCCTTTTTCCTCATGGGAGGGCTGCGGAATAGGCAGTTTCTAGTTCCCCTCCCCTGACTGGGGAGAGAGGCAGGTAGTGTAGGGGAAGAAGAAGCAGATTGGTCAAAATAGCTGCCTGCGGAAGGTCAGGTGACAGAAGTTTCTGGAACCGAGGTAGGCTATAAATATGAGTGTGAGCGGGAGCGCGTGGTCAGTCGCCTCAGGAGAGCAGCCAGAGCGGAGCTTCCCGCCCGCCCCCCCCTATATAATAAAAAAAAAAATATATATAAAAAAAAAAAAAAAAAGAAAAAAAGAAAAAGGTGTTAAAGTCACGGCCTTAAAAAATTTATGTGGTTGGGTCACCTTTGAAGAAAGGGGGACGTTTATGTGAAGGTTATTCTGTGGTTAGTAATAACCCGAGCGGCTAAGCTGGGTTGTCGTGTTATGTGGTGTGAAATTATGGTAATGTTTAAAGTTAATAATGGTTTATTCATGGTTTAATGAGTTAATAAAATATTGGAAAAACCAATAAATAAAGACCGTGGCCAAATTATTATCCAACAAAAGCTGTCTGGTGTAAATTATTTAAAGGTAGACAAGAGATGCTTGCCATCCCATGTTTTTATTACTGGCTATGTGGGGCTTCATCTTATATCCACTACTGTTTCAGCCTCTGCAGTCAATTCTATATGTGTAAATCAATTAATCATTTTTAATCCAGATGTAACTCGAAGGTCCACCTCACCATCAAGCATACTTCTACAGTGCATTACTTCTAACATAAAGACTAACCTTTAAACTTATGCTGGCACTTCCAAATTATCAAGAATGTCTAAAGGCTATAGTTGAAGATTAATACTATTTCTTGGTAACACCAATTAAATCTTGAGTTTTGTTCCCACCAATATCTACATTGAGACTGTGCTTTTCTATTGTGTTTACATGAGGTGAGGCACTGGATGGCAGGATTGTGGTTTCTGTAAAGTGTCACCTAGGTTTTTCACATACACTTTTTGACTTCTCAGAATATTAATAAGTTTTATTCTGGGTTCTGGAACCTGGTGGCTTTGTCCAGATCCACGTCTTACTTGATAGCCAGCAGTTCTGTGACAAGGTCCTTTAGCCCTCAAGGCAAAAAAGCCAAAGCTCCAACCCCCCCAAGGGACATGAAGTATTTTAGCAGCGTAGGTTGCATGTCCTGCCCTGTTTTGCTAAACCCTAATGCTAAAGAACCCAAGGTGGCCACCTCTTCTTCTTACACCTCTGTCCATCACCTAATATTAAGTCAACCATAGACGGTTTGAATCAGCTGAGATTCAAACTATGTAATGGCAGGCTGAATGTACCCAAGTTCATCAATCGATCCACTTGGATACAACCAGGTTGTCAGATTTTACATGCGATTATTGCCAGCAGCTATATAGCCGCTAGAAGTCATCCCTGTGTTCTCTCGGAGGGGACAGCTTACCCCCTGGGTGAACACAATGGCTCCGCAGGAGGGATTCCCTCATTAACACTGACGGAGGAATAGAGCGATTTTCTTTCCTGCAACCCATCTATGTGGAGTTTTTAGGCCGGCCATACACGGTTTGAATCTAGGCCTTTTCAGCAGTTATTGGGCAGGCTGAATGTACCAAGTTGATAGATCGATCAACTTGGGTACAACCAACCTGCCGGGTTCTCTTATGATTATCTCTAGCTGCTGCTATAGCTGCTAGCAATAATCGCTGCCTTCTCCTGGCTGGGACGGCTTCCCCTGCCCCCCCCTCACTGGGAGCAGACAATGGTTTGGCAGGGGGGATTCCCTTGTCAGCGCTGTCTGTGTTGATGAGGGAATAGTGCAAATTTCTGCAATCTGTGGTATGGCCTTAGTCTCAGCTGTTCACATGCTTTTAAATATGCAAGCGGACTGCAGCTTAGGGCTCTTGTTTGCTCACCCTGTCTGCTGTGAGAGTCTGCTATTGGGTGAAAAAGTGCTGGCAGGTACATGAGTCGCCTGTTTGTTTTGGGGAAAGCATTGAGGGCACCCTGTTAGTCAGGAATTAACCTGAGTTTAGTTAGTGGCTCAGAAGAGTAGCTGTTTTGGATATTTTATGCTATGAACTTTCTGTACCAAGCCCTCCTGCATTGAAATTGTGTTTGTTTGCTGCCTTGCTGAATAAAATGACAGGACAAACCTGCGTGGCCATTTCCTGGGTGTCCTTGTCTTGTGCATAGTTTGCCGCTGTCAATATTAGTTGAGTCTGTCCCACTTATTATGAATTTCCTCTTGGTGTTCTGGTTTCCACCCACCATCACAAAATGTACAGGTAGGTTTGATGGCTACTTTCCAATTTGGTCCTATAGCACATGCATATGTACAGTATATGTGCTAGAGACAATAGATCATGAGTCACTTTGGGGACAGGGACTCATGTGGCTGAACTGGAATTCTCTGTAAAACAAAGTGGAAACAGTGTTAGGGCCCATTCACACCGATTGGGTCCACTGCGCTGCTTTGCACGTCAACATCCTTTGCATTAGGGCAGCACATTAATATAAATTAACCACCTAACACATAACAAGGGACTCGAAATTATGTATGCTGCACCTTGAGCAGTGAAGAACACCATCGTGCCTTGGTGTGGGTTGTGGCATGCTGCAACAAAGGTGCACTGGGAAGGTGCATAGGGATTCCATTCAGAATGGTTATGAATCATAAAAAACACAATGCTAGCACTCAAGTGCTAGAGGATTTAGAAATCTTTCACTTGGCTGAAAGACACTTTTTGTATACCTATCCAGTGCCAATGATGTCATGGAATCATTTGTGGCTTTTCCAGCACCCTTCAGATTGGGGAAATCCTCAATTAATATCAAAGTCACATAAATAGAGAGCCCACTGGCTTCCTGCAACACCTTTGACACCACTTTTTAAAATAAAATCCGTTAAAATACTCACAAAAGTATTTAAATGACAAACATGTAACCAGCCATCATAGCCCATGGACAGGACCTCCTCACATCTTCATCATTCAATTTCATATCAAGGTTTCTCATTACTAAATTACCTCACAGGTGATCTCATTTACTGCTCAGTGATTGCAGTATTCTAGTCGGCATCTCCCCAAGGTAATACTTAAAATCTGGCCTGTTAGTGGGCCCCGAGGACCGGAGTTGAGGACCACTGATCTAGATGCTCAATTGAAGGACCCTTTTACAACTGAGTAAGTACACATTAGCTGACTAATTTCAAGGGCAAGCCCTCTTCCTTGGAGCTCTGAAGGCTTGCTCTATTGGGCAAGCCTTTCAGGCTCTGAGAAAGAGGGATTGCCCCTCGAAACAGGTCAACTAACTTGTACTTTCTGATAGTTTCTGAAGGGATGCTTCAATTGATCATCCTGATCAGGAGTATCCAAACTGTGGGCCAGATTTGGACCTTTGCTTGCCTTTAACTGGCCCTTCTCCTGACACCAAAGACAGGGCACTATTCCTCCCACTGACACCAGCAATGGAGTGCTATTCCTCTCACCGATATCAGAGATGGGGAACTATTCCTCCCACTGACATCTATGATATCAGTTTTTTTACACCCACAGACCACCAAGCCTATGGCATTGTTTACTCCCACTGATAAAAAGAGAAGTTATTGCTCCTGTTCTTGAGAGGTTGTAGTGCCGCTGATGGAAAACGTATATCCACTAATGCAACCACCATGTTGGCTGTGCTGCCACTCTCTACTGGTCAGGGGAAACCCGAATAAAGCTCTAAAAAGAAGAAAATACAGAGGGCGCACCAGCCTAGTGCATTACCATTACAAAGATAGGTTTATTAAAACTATATGCACATCATACTCATAAAATGAGGCAAGAAATCAAGCAAATATAGGTGTAAGTCCACCCAATTTTCACTCAGCATAGCCAGCTGGTCAGCAACAGTGGTGGAATGGAAATCTCCAAAAGAAGCTGACATGTTTCGAGGGTTGTCCCCTCTTCCTTGAGTTGGATTTGGAATGTGGGCAGCTGGTCTTTAAATAATCAGATATCCATGATGACCCTTAATATAAGCCCCTCTTACAATGGGTGGGCCATCACTAGAAAATTGGTTGCCATGGTTTATCATCTGAGCATATCCCATAATTAGGGTGTTTGCGGAGCCCAATATCGGTGACCTGATGCCAGGGCATTTTCTACTCCCCCTGGTCATAGTCCAGCCCCCTTAAATTTTGAAGGGCAGTAAACTGGCCCTTTGTTTCAAACATTTGGAGACCCCTGATCTAGATGATGGAGATGTGAGGAGGTACCATGTCTGTGATTTTAATATTTTTGTAGGTACCATACTTTTTTTGGTTTTATTTAATAAAAAGGGTTCCAAAAGTGTTTCACAAGGCCAGTGAGCTCTCTCTGATTTTACTACAAAATTAAATTTATGATGTGCCAGGTAATAGATTTCAGGGTATGGGTAGAAACATAATTTTATGGTAAAATGTTAAAAGAGAAATTACATATTAACTTTTCAGTGCCAAATATGTAAAAACAGGGGTTCAGCACTGGATAGCTCTTAAAGGGACTTAATATGGTCAAAAACCTTATGGAGGAGGAACGGACTATGGCTCGATTCATTTCAAGACTCAATTTTCAGGTTTTTTCTTTATCTTATTTAATTTTTTTCAGAAGAGGGCCCTCCTATTAATACTGAGTTGTTCCTTGAAATGTCTGGCTATGGTCCTACATTGTAACAAAACACTGTGTATTTTGTTCATTTATTTGCTATCAGCTGTCTGGTACAAACAGTAACGTTAACTCCCACATTTTGTTTAACAACGTTTAAAGAATCTAGTTTGTCAATCGAATAATAATTTAAAACATGAATTGCTCAAATGTAAAAAAAGGTATCAACAATGCCAAATGACAACTTCAATCTTTAGTAAATAAAGAGATATGATGGCCATATATGCTTTCATTTTAATATACAACCTATGTGAGATTTGAGCAAAATGATAGAATCCGAAAACAATCAAATAGTCATAACTTCCCTTCTAATCGATTTAGATTCAGTTAAAATCAAATTTTATCAAACTTGGTCGATAGGCCAGGGCAGAAAATAATCAATCATTTCGCATTGCTTAGCAGCACTGATCTGATTTGGTCCTAAATATGATTGTTTTGATTATTTCATTATCAGATTGCCTGGTTGAAATAGAGATGTGATACGATTGTTTCTTCAAACTATCAATTGAATTTCTCTACCCCCTGTTTGTGTATTATTTTGTCAAATATCGATTGATTATTCCTATTGGGAGAGATTGATTAAAAAAAAAAAAAACTCATCATTTATCAAAGGCTATATGGCCACCATTAAACCGAACTCCAAGCAATATTAGTACTTTTATTATAAACATGTCATCATACTCTTGACTTTTTAATGAGTTTGGGTCATTTAATATTAGCTTAAAACTGAATGCAGCTTTACCTTATTTACTAAGCTCACTCAACATCCACTTCTTAAAGTTATAATACACTTTGTAAAGTGAACAGCCGCTACTCCTTTAGCAAATCAACATAAATGTCTGCTTCAAACTTTGTTCATTGTAAAAATGTTTGGCTCCGCTTAGCAGAAAAAGCCATGCAATAAAACTGTAAAGACCAGAATTTATTAGGCCAGCCTTTCTCAACCTTTTTAACGAGGAGGAATCCTTGCAATAACTTTCCAGTCTCAGGGAACTCCTGATAATAATTACTAAAGCCACAGCTCAAGGGACATTAGTGTCATGGTCACTGGGAAGAATGTTCCTTACATTTGTGGTCGCTAGAAGAATTCCCCTTACAGATAGCTAAAAGATCTGTGGTGTCCATAGTTACTTATCTGAGAGGTAAAAAACTGCTAATTGCTCAAGGAACCCTTAGCAAACTTTCCAGGACCCCTGCCGGTCCACAGAGCCCTGGTTGAGGAAGGCTATACAGTAAACCCCCCTCCATTGCGGGGGTTACGTTCCGGACCCAGCCGCGAAAAGTGAAATTCCGCGAAATAGAAAAACCCTATTAAAATGCATTGTAGGCATGATTTTTTTACTGTCACTGTACGTGTAGAAGCATTTTAAGGTCTTTAAACACACTTTTAAAACAATAGAAACTCATTTAAACACATAAAAGATACTTAGAGACAGAGCAAGAGCTATGAAAAACACAAAAATCTTTCATTTTTAATGATTTATATAGTAAAATAACATTACAAAAAAAAACGCAAATTACCGGGACCGCAAAAACTGAACCGCGATGTAGCGGGGGATTACTGTATTAGATAGTAACCATAGCAGATAGGCAGCATAAAATTATGCTGTGCTTTTGTGGACATCTTGTGGCTGTAATTAGGAACTGCGTGCAATTTTTTTTACACATACTTTTTATTGAAATGTTAAACTGTATTGCATTCAATTTATTGCAGTTAAATAAAAATACATATTTGTTTACATAACATATTAATAGAAAATATAAAGAATATTTGTCTTAAACTAAGTCTGGCATGATGTCTTTTGTTTGTCATATCAAGCTCTTGAGTATCAGTAAGAATGTGTAATGCATTAAATGTAACTAAAGGCAATTTTTTTTTTTTTTAGTCTTGGTTAGAATGGAGAAGCATTAGAAGCAGTGTCAGGGTTTTATTGCTGTTTGCCCCTCCGTTAGGGAATTTTACCCTCTCTATTTGTCCTATTTACCTTTATTATCGAAAGTGAAAGTAAAAGAAAATCCCACATTTTGGGTTGTCAACAGAACAGTTCTGGTGATCATGGTGATAACCAGGGGTTTCTCTCACTTTGGAGAGATTTCTCCTCACTTCCTGTTTTGGTTTTTTCCTATCAACAATTGGCACAATGCACTTTCCTTGCACCCAGTTGGCCTCTCTGCCCCAGGCTAGTCAAATTTCAAAGATTCTAGCCATGGTTTTATTAACCACTTGCCGACCGCCGCAAGTACATATACTGTGGCGGTCAGCCCCTCACAGGCAAAGTGACATATGGGTACGTCACTAGCCTGTGAGGCTCTGGGGAGCGAGCGCGCGCCGCCGGAGGCACGCTCCTGCTCCCGTGCGGTCACGGAACCCCCCCGCGCGTGTGCCCGGCGGACCCGATGTCCGCCGGGCACTCGCGATCATCCGTGACAGCGGGAGAAAGGCAGGCAGCTGATGTAAACAAGCCGCCTGTCATTCTCCCCTGTGTATGAACAGTGATCATACGGTTCTACTATGTAGGACCGTTGATCACTGTTCCTACACTTCAAGCCACAGCCAATCACAGTAAGAATCACGCCCCTAGGGACACACACCACCCCTGCCTCTCAAACCCCTTCACTACCAGTGTCATTTTACAGTAACAGTGCATATGTATAGCACTGATTACTGTAGTAATGTCACTGGTAACCCCAAAAGTGTCAAAAATGTCAGTCAAGGGTCTGATCTGTCCGCCCCAATGTCGCAGTCCCGCAAAAAAAAATCGCAGATCGCCGCCATTACTCGTTAAAAAAAAAACAACAAAAATGACAAAAATCTTTCCCTTTGTTAGTAAATGTGATAACATTTGCGCAAACCAATCAAAATACGCTTTTTGCGATTTTTTTTACCAAACATATGTAGCATAAAACAAATTGGCCGAAAATGTAAAAAAAAATTAGATTTTTACTTTTTTTGGGGAATTTCATATAAAAAAATGTGAAAAATATTGTTATTTTTGCAAAATTGATGCTCTTTCTTTGTTTATAGCGCATGATCAAAAAATCGCACAGGTGATCAAATACCACCAAAAGAAAGCTCTTTTTGTGGGAAAAAATGGACGTCAAATTTGTTTAGGTACAGCGTCGCACGACCGTGCAATTGTCTGTTAAAGTCACGCAGTGCTGAATCGCAAAATACCCCCTGGTCAGGAAGGGGGTAAAATCTTCCGGGGCTTAAGTGGTTAAGTCCTGTTAGCCTGTGAACCCAAGCTTAGCTCTAATTACTAATTGCAATCAATGGGGTGAAGGGGTGAAACCAATTAGAAAAATCTGGCCATTTTAAGGGTTAATTGTGAACAAGGTATGGATAGTTGGGTGCTGCTATAGTAAATGCTGCATTTTGAACACCCCCAACCTAAATAAAAAGCCCTACCTACATAAAGACTTTGAGTTAAATGTTGAATAGTGAACACAATGTTCTAACTGACCCTACTCCTATGCTGTTTGTCATCTTTCCTTATCCTTCCCTACAGCAGCTTCAATACACTGACACTATAGCTGTTCTGAGCCCATTTTATAGTCAGGGACTGGCTTTTCCAAAAGCCCCTTCTATTGGCCCTTCTAAATCTGCTGGTTCAAAGGCCATGCAATTACCTATGGTGTAAAAAAAATTGGCGCTGATGAATTTGCACACACCAGCGGGGTTCACTAGAAATCTGACCCTGCCCTGTTAGAAATAGCTTCCTAGTTAATTTACATGGCTAGCTCATTTCACAAGAATGACAGGCAACAATTCTATATAATAATCAATGCACCCACTCAACCAGGTAAAAATAAACTGAGTAATAGGGCAAAAAGATATCCAAAAATCTGTTCAAACAAGAGATTATTTTGTGCTTTTGGTTGACTTTAAAGTAAAGTGGTATTTTGCACATGCAGGAAAAACAAACGGTTCACTTAATTAACTAATCAACTGCTTCTTATACTTACCTTCTCTTACCCACTACTCTGCCCCATTGAGGTGTTAGGAAGCACTTTCTACTCTTTCTGCACTGTGGCAGCAGGGATTGAGGGCTGTCAGATGAAGGTGGTGGAGAGTTTTCAGCCCTGTGCAAGTTCTTCCGACCAGACCAATTAGGCACCTATACGAGACTCCTTCACTTCGCTGTCACAGGCAAATGGAGTAGAGGAGCAAATGGGTGGCTAAAAATAGGAATTGGGAGGTGGGCAGTTAAAGTGTATTTCTAACCATAGATATTTTTATTTTTGAATACATTGGGAGTGGTTTTTATAGTCAAGATTTATTTTTATAGTTAAAGGAATGAGGAGCATCTAGGGGAGGACAATTGGTTGTGTATTGATAATAATCCTCTTTATTAGATCCAAAGGTCAAGGCCAGTGCTTCAGCCATCACATTCAAGGGTCCATAGAATTCCTTTTTCATCACGGCTACAACACATTAGAAATGCAGTACATATATAGTATAAAAACTAGTATAGTAGTACGCATAACATTTATATTTAAAACAATCTAATAACTTCCTCTCGACCTGCATGCAGACTAGGGATGAGCTGAGCAACCCCCTGTTTGGTTCGCACCAGAACTTTTGAACATCGTGAAAGTTCGGACCGCCATCAGGCGATAGGCTTTATAGCTGCTGGTAATCCAGGACTGATTCATTTTGATAAATGTCAGACAGTCCATGGAGTCTGTGGACAGACGCATTCTATTATCAGTAACAAAACCTCCAGCAGCACTGAATGCCCATTCAGAAAGCACTCTGGATGCAGGGCAGCCCAGCAGTTCAATTGCATACTTGGCAAGTTCTGGCCAGTGATCTATTCTCATGACCCAGAAACCCAGTGGATCGTCGACTGGAAAGCTCTCCATCCATCCTTCACCATATGATGCAGACGCTGCCATTTGGGATGTAGAAGCTGAGAGCCCTGGGTGGCGAGGACTAAAAAATTATGAAATGCATCGCTTAGGCTGCCCCCTTCTCCACCGCTCCTCTCTTGACCAACAGAAGCCTCAAAACTAGGTTTTCCACAACACTGTAACCTACCAGATTTGAGAAAAGCATTAGATAAACTCTTCTTTAAAGTGTCCTCAAGAAATTTCATCTTCTGCACCCTCTGTGGGGACTGGTTGAGTTCTGAGACTTTCACCTTGTAACAGTGTTCAAGGAGGGTTGCCAACCAATAGTGTTTCTTCTTCTTGATGCCACATATTTATGGGTACTTTTGCAGGCTTTGAAGCATGAGGGAGCCCATGCACCACAAGTTTGCAGAGGCATGAGAAGCAGACTCCTCAGGGTCACTAAGGATTACAGTATCTAGAACTGCCTCCTCCTGGCCACGTAATACTCCCAAGGGTTCTGAGGATGGAAAACCACCTGTTGAGGGTTGACATATGTCTTCCTCTGCTTCAATGCCCCCAAAACTGCCAGAATCCTCCTCCCTCTCCTCTTGTGAGTTCTGTGGCATAGGAAGAATGGTGTCTGCATAAAGCGGGCCTTGAGAGGAAAGGAAGTCCTCCTTTTCCTCCCGCTGCTCTGCCCTGAGTGCCCTGTCCATAATACCACACAGAGTCTGCTCCAGCAGAAACACAACAGTGATTGTGTCACTGATGCATGCATTGTCACGGCTCACCATCCATGTTGCCTCCTCAAATGGTGACAGTAGAGTGCATACATCCTTTATCAGCAGCCATTGGCGTGGGGAAAAAAAGCAGAGCCGGCCTGAGGCTGTCATTGGGCCATGCTCACACAGGTACTCATTGACTGCCCTCTTCTGCATGTGCAGCCACTGCAGCATTGCGAAAGTCGCGTTCCACCTGGTGGACATGTCACAAATCAGGCAGTTTACGGGCAGGTGCAATATCCGCTGAATTTCAGCAAACTGAGCACTGGCTGTGTATGACTGCCTGAAATTGCTACAGACTCTTCTGGCCTACTTTAGCAGATCTTCCAACCCTGGGTACCTATTTTTAAATGCTGCACCACCAAATTGAGGACATGTGCCAAGCATGGCACATGTGTCAACTTTCCCTGTCTAAGGGCGGACAGGAGGTTTGTGCCATTATCGCACACCACCATTCCTGGCTACAGCTGGTGTGGCGTGAACCACATCTGGACCTGCCCCTGCAAAGCTGCAAGAATGTCTGCTCCAGTGTGGTTCCTGTCCCCTAGACACACCAACTAAAGCACTGAATGGCACATTTTAACCTGACTCATGGAATAGTCCATTGAACACTTAGGACGATACGGCTGAGGAGGGTATGGAAGAGGAGGAGGAGGAGGAGGTAGAGCTGACAAAGCTCGCATCCATCACCAATAGCTGTATGGAGACTTGGCGGCACAACAAGCTGCAGGACTGAGCCCTGACTGAGCCCTAATAAGACAGCAACATGGTCTGGTGAGTACGCAGGAGTGAAGGACCACTGGTGGAGGATTGACCTTGTTTACACTGACAATGATTATCCATATGGACTTTTTTTTAGTTTTATGGACTGATTTCATTTTTTTTGATTATATGCACTATATGTTCACTTATTTTATGTTTTAGCGCTGCAACCTATTTTTTCACATGTTTTTTATGTTTGTATATTCACATTGTTTGCAAGCTGCTGATTAAGTATTTTATTTTAAGGCGCTGACTTCACTTTTATGGTCCTCGGAATATGTTCCTTTAAACTTGACCCCAGTGGTACAAGAAACAAAGCGACAGTTGAAATCTTGGGAACGTCTGCCTCTCTCTGTATTAGGTCTGGTAAATTTGATCAAAATGAAAATAATGCCTAAGTTTAACTACCGTATTTATCGGCGTATAACACGCACTTTTTCCTCCTAAAAATGGAGGGCAAAGCACCAGTGCGTGTTATACGCCGATATAGTAAAAAAAAAAAAGCCGGGCAGCGCTGAGAGGAAGAGGAGGGGGTGGGCCGGGCGGAGCAGAAGGAAGGACGAGTGGCTGCTGTCATAGGAAGTCCCGCCTCCTATGATAGACAGCACAATGGCCCAATGCCGGGACCTGGGAGGTGTGACGTCTATCATAGGCGCCGGGACGTCAGATGACAGCGGTGGCTCATACTCGCTTCTCCTCGCACGGCCCGCCCACCTCTGCCTCAGCGCTGCCCGACTTTTTAAAAAAAAATATATTGGTGATCTGTGTTGGCGATCTGTGTGCGGCGATCTGTGTGCGGCGATCTGTGCTGGCGATCTGTGTGCGGCGATCTGTGTGCAGGCGATCTGTGCAGGCGATCTGTGTGAGGCGATCTGTGCAATATCGGCAATCTGTGCAATATCGGCAATCTGTGCTGGCGATCTGTGCAATATGGGCAACCTGTGCTGGGGATCTGTGCAATATGGGCAACCTGTGCTGGGGATCTGTGCAATATGGGCAACCTGTGCTGGGGATCTGTGCAATATGGGCGATCTGTGCTGGGGATCTGTGCAATATGGGCGATCTGTGCTGGCGATCTGTGCAATATGGGCAATCTGTGCAATCTGTGCAATATGGGCAATCTGTGCAATATGGGCGATCTGTGCAATATGGGCGATCTGTGCAATATGGGCGATCTGTGCAATATGGGAGATCTGTGCAATATGGGCGATCTGTGCAATATGGGCGATCTGTGCAATCTGTGCAATATGGAAGATCTGTGCAATATGGGCAATCTGTGCAATATGGGCGATCTGTGCAATATGGGCGATCTGTGCAATATGGGCGATCTGTGCAATATGGGAGATCTGTGCAATATGGGCGATCTGTGCAATATGGGCGATCTGTGCTGGCGATCTGTGCAATATGGGCAATCTGAGCTGGCTAGGCTGCATTGGGGACACTGCGCTGGCTAGGCTGCATTGGGGACAATGCGCTGGCTAGGCTGCATTGGGGACAATGCGCTGGCTAGGCTGCATTGGGGACACAGCGCTGGCTAGGCTGCATTGGGGACACTGCCCTGGCTAGGCTGCATTGGGGACACTGCCCTGGCTAGGCTGCATTGGGGACACTGCCCTGGCTAGGCTGCATTGGGGACACTGCGCTGGCTAGGCTGCATTGGGGACACTGCACTGGCTAGGCTGCATTGATGGACACTGCGCTGATGAGGCTGCATTCATGGGCACAGGTAAGACTGCATTTGATTAAATAGTTCAATGCTGTTTATTTAAAATTTTAAGCTTTTTTCCTAAAAAATCCCTCCTAAATGTGAGGTGCGTGTTATACGCCGGTGCGTGTTATACACCGATAAATACGGTACCTCTTACGCCACTGTCCGTTGTGGATTCCGAAGTCCTTTTTTTCTCAGCTAAATACTGATTTTCTTCTTTTCTATGGTCCCCTAGTCCTCCGAGATACCGGTTAGTCACGCTTATGAGGCCTGCCTCCCAGGGTGAGATGGCTTTTCCGGATATACAGAAGTATTATTTGGCCTTCCAGTTGATCACGGTGGCATGGTGGTTTTCCTCGGACCAGACCAATCCATCCACAATGCTGGAGGCAGCCATAGTTGGATCACTGGAGGCTTTATGTGTACTGGTGTTTCGGGGATTGGAGGCCCCATTTTCATTGACACCTTCGATGTCCACAACGGTTAGGGCATGGAGGGCTGGATTATTTAGGGGATGTGGTTCTTCTGTATTGGTATCTCCGAATGTGCCGATCTGGAAGAATCCCGCTCTACCTCCTTTTTTTAAGCTACCGGACCCGATGATTTGGACTAAATACAAGATCAAGTGGAGGGAGGCCTTTTGAAGTCATTTGCTCAACTTTCAGAGGAGTTTAGGATTCCACTTACTTATTATTTCTACTACAGGCAATTTGCCCATGCTTTCAGGAGTCAATTTTTGAATTTACCTTTGCAGGTAGAGGAGTCTAAGTTGGGATCTTTGCTTAGTTTGGATTGTAATAAAAAGCGCATGTCACGGATATACGCTCATTTAGTAGTGGATGCATTATCTCCATTAGATAAGTTATGCGCTTTTTCTTCTGGAAGTAGTTAGGTATTGTGTAGGAGTTGGGAAACTCCGTTTGTAGAGAACATTAAAAGTATCCTTGTGAGGATTATGCATGGGGGAAGGAAGGACTTATATATATTTTTTTGTAACTGATTACAGTAACTACATTACTTTTTTTGGTAACTAAGTAAAGTAACTAGTTACAATACTAATATTGGTAACTACACTACTTTACTAGGCTATAGGAGGTAACTACACTACTTTACTAGACTATAGGAACACGCTTTCCTGCGTTACCCAAGCCGTGCGATACAATCGTTATTTCGAAGAATAAAGAGGGATGAAGTTTATGACTTTTTGTTGCACTTTGTTTTATTCTGTTCTTTCAGGTTTTGTTCTCATGTTTCCCAAAGCCTGTGTTTATACAATAAACTCTATGTAGAAAGAGTGTCATGTATCTTCTTCTACATGGTCAATTAAGAAAGAGGAAAGTAAAGTAATGAGTAGTGAAGTTACTTTTCAAATGCAGTAACTAGTAAAGTAATCTCATTACAATTTACAGAAGTAACTAGTAACTTGTAACTAGTTACATTTTTTGAGTAACTACCCCAACACTGTTTATGTATAACATCAATAACCAGATTTATAAAAAAAAATTAAACTCAGTGCAAGCTGTTAATACACAAAAAGCAGTTTATCAGTGCTTCAGTAAAAAAAAGTTCAAAACTAACAGTGCAGCGCTTCACCAACAAATAAAACAAAACGGAATGAATAAACAGTACATTAGTACCCAGCAAAACTGGCATCCTTAATAAAATGCAACTCTAATGCATTAAAGTCCAAATGGCAAGTTTGGAATCTTAATAGTAAGTCCAACGTGATAAAAAGTGCAGGAAAATGTAGATAACACAATTCTTCAGTGCGTCAGTGATCTCCCACCACCAGCTATGTATGAAATACACACACACCAAAGGGGGTAGCTGTCGTTACAGCAGCATAAACGCCTAAACCAGCATGTAACTTAAACGGGATCCATTGTAGCATAGGGACTATCCAGACTTCTCCTTTAAAAGCCTCAAGCTCTAAGTCAGGGGCTTCAAACTATGGCCCTCCAGTTGTTCAGGAACTACAATTCCCATCATGCCTACTCATGTCTATGAATGTCAGAATTTTACAATGCCTCATGGGATGTGTAGTTCTGCAAAAGTTGGAGGGCTGTAGTTTGAGGATCCCTGCTCTAAGTAAATTAAGCTTGCCAGGAGCCAGAAAAGGATCCAAAATTGTAGTATTTTAATGTATAGATATTGAGCATACAGCAAAACGAGCCCAATGAAAAAAGATGACCTTACATTTAAAAGCCATTGTCGACCCGCAATCTAACAGCAGCTTGACGTCAGCACAAAATTCTCCACCCCACTGCACTTGATATGGGATCCCAGTTTTGCTATCTGGGTACTAATGTACTGTTTATTCATTTAGTTTTGTTTTGTTTGCTTGTGAAGGGCTACATTTTTTTATTGGATGTGTTTTATAGCAGAAAGTCAAGAATATTGTTTTTTTTTTTCAAAATTAATAAAAATAAAAAACACAGAGGTGATCAAATATCACCAAAAGAAATCTCTATTTGTGGGAAAAAAAGGACATACATTTTATTTGGGTACAGTGGCGCATGACAGAGAAATTGTCAGTTAAAGTAACGCAGTGCCGAATCGCAAAAAATGGCCTGGTTATGAAGAGGGGTAAATCTTGTACAGCTGAAGTGGTTAAAATATTGGTACTTTCTCTCCCACTCCAGTGCTCTGTGTTGGCATAACAACCACATACCACATAGGGGAAGAGGGTGAGTCAGACTATTACCCTTACAGGGCTCTGTGGGTCTAACTCTGGCCCCTACAGTATTGGACTTTGCAGTAATATTTAGATGCCCTGCTTGACCTTTCTAACAAGAAAGTGGAAGTAATAAGACTATGAAAATAGAGTTTGTTAGAGCCATGGCTATCTGTCAGTATACTTATTTCTGTGATTTTGCGTTGGCTTTAATTGGTGTGAAATGAAGTTATATGTTTTTTGGGTCTTCTTAGATCAGGAGTTCCCAAACTGTGGGTCGGGACCCACTGGTGGGTCATGAGCTGCGTTTGAGTGGGTCGCGCTGAACCGGAAATCACTGAGGGCCCCCCTTAAATTGTGCTGTGTCAGCCTGCGCAAATTACAGAGAGCCAGAGCAGTCAAATTGCAATGGATTCAGGACCCCGCCCATGCAGTTTACGGAGGCTGGTCTGCATTTCCCGCGAGGAGGATACTTGCATCAGTGAGTACGTTTGTGGGCTGTTATGTAGCAGGTAGGATATGTTCATGGGGGGCAGAGCCAGCTCCTTGGTCCTGCTGGTGGCAGCGGTGGTGGTTAGACTGGCGGCGGGATTCTCTCAGCTAAAGCGGGCAGAGACGCAGCCTCTGTGTCATAGGAGGACCAGGTGGCCCGGAGGTATCAGGAATTCATGGCAGCTTCTGTGACCCCAGTAGAGGATCTAAAGGAGAAGAGCCAGGACACCAAGCCCAGCATAGAGCTCCTCATCATGGAGACCCTGGGTGAGGTTTGCTGGGGCCCTGAAGAGGGCAAACAGGGGCTTCACCTTCACTGTGGACCACTGGGAGAGGAAGGAGGGTGAGTGCCATATAGCCTGCTGATCACTGTCCTGGGGTGGTTGATTTCTGTCCTCTGCCTACCTTATACTGTCTATGAGGGTGCTGATTACTTACAACTCTGCTTATATAAAGAAAGGGAATCAGCGCTTAATTTCTAGGGGTAGTGGACCACAGATAAAATGTGACTATAGAAAATAAAGTATGGGCGCGGGACTCGGCGAGACGGACATGTCAGCCTGAGCTCCGCTCCGCAGTGAGACATCCCGCCGCCTATCGCTGTGACCAGCCGAACGATCCTCAGCCCGTAAGTCACCCTCGGCCAGCCGGCATCCCTCCACACCCCATCATGGTGTCTGGCGGCGTGAAATCCAAGATAAAGAGCCGTACTATCCTCAATGCCCTTGTGAGGGCTTCTTCCAAGATGGCGCCGCCTCTCTCCTCACGCTCCAGCCCCAGCTTCTCCAAGGCCCCCAGAAGCAACTTGCCTCACCCAGATGAAGGTGAGTCGGACACCGATGCCCCTCTCTCCCGGGGAGCCACAGCCTTTGACCCCTCACAAGCTGCACTAATCCAGCATTTTGAGCGTATCCTAAACAAAGCCCTCCAGCACACCTCAGAGCAGATTACAGACAGGCTCACTAGGGAGATCAGGGAACTAGGCCAGCGCACCTCAGACCTGGAATACAAAACAGAGGATCTTGAAGTGAGCATTCACAATCACTCCGAGGAACTTGAGACCCTCAGAGAGGAAAATCTAGCCCTACAAGCTCAACTTGAGAACCAGGAGAATAGAGATAGACGATCTAACATTAGAATTAGGGGGATCCCTGAGACTGTTGTGGATCTGCAGTCCACCATTACTGCTCTCTTTCAGGAACTCTCCCCTTCCATCCCTATTGAACGTCTGGAAATGGACAGGGTCCACAGGGCCTTGGCCCCCCGTAAGCCTGAGGGACCCCCCAGAGATGTCATAGCCAAACTGCACTACTATAAAACAAAGGAACAACTCCTACAAGCTGCCAGGCAAAAGGACACCCTCTTGTTCCAAGGCTATTCCTATCAGCTGTTCACTGATCTCTGTAAAGCCACGATCACGAGACGCAGGGCATTCAAGCCCCTTCTCCAGATCCTGCAGCAACACCAGATCATTTACTCCTGGGGTTTCCCATTTTCTGTGCGATTTACCTACCAGGGGCGCAAGCACACCTGCAAAACCACTGAGGACCTCCAACATCTTCTCCATGAGCTGCATCTGTCTTCCTCCCTTGAGTTCTCTACGTCACAACAGCACCGCAGACGCTCTGCATCCCGCTCCCCGCAGACAGCCACTGCCTCCACATCAGCCACTCCTAAACGGAGTCGTCTCATCTCCCCTCTGCCAACGCCCTTAGACTCCATGGACTGATAACCGCGAGCGGCCCCAGGCCCTGGATTCATCCTTTTATGTATTTGAATTTTTACACTTCATTATCTTGATTGTATTGACGAGTTATCTCTCTCCTGTTTTGCTTCCTGCTTCTGCACAGCGGACCTCCCATACTGCACTGTTGCAGTTGTTCCTGGACCATCCATCCATTCGTCTGACCTGCACTGGCGCGCTCGCCTCCACTGATCTCACACGCTTCTCCCGGGACGGTAACTATGGCGTGTTATTTTTATTTTTATTTTTATTTTTTCCTCTGACATTATATTTTTGAATTTTTCACAACAAATACTCTCTTTCTCTTGTTAGTTGCACTGACCTCTAGCGGGTCCCCATACTTTTGTATGACTTTTTTATTCCCCCCCCCCCTTTTTTTTTTTCTTTTTTTTTTTTGCCCTGTTTTTTGGGGCACGGCTACCACTGGCCCTTCCCTTGGGTCCCTCACGGGCCGTAACACACTGTTCCTCGTGCTAATTTACTCACTTTACAAATGTACGATATTGTTGTTACCATTGCTTACCACTTCTGGTCACCAAATGTTCTCTATCAGTTTTATGCTTCTACAGGCGGTTTGTCTCCTGTCGGCAGTCACTGCTGCCTCCTTCTTGCCTCCGGAACCCTCCTTTTGGAGATTTCCCGAGGTGACCCTACTCCCTCTGAGTGGATGGACTCCCTCTCCTCAGACGGACTACTATTTGCTCACATGATTTTATTGCTATCTCAACATATCTCAATGTCTCCTGTACCCCCCTCCTTTCTCCCCCCACTGTCGTCCTCCCCCCTGCCCTCCCTCCTTTCCTTCCCCCTCCCCCCTACTCGCCGGGGGGGCACAGTTGGCGAACGCAAGATCGCCATTTTTAGCTCTTCTCCCCTTGACACACGATGGCCTCCTTAAATGTCTTGTCCCTTAATGTTCAGGGCCTCAACTCCCCACAAAAACGTCGCAAAGCCTTTCGTTCCCTAGCTTCACTTGACGTACATGTTGCGTGCCTCCAGGAGACCCATTTTTCCACCTTGCATGCACCTAAATACCTAACGGCCTCTTATCCCCAGTTTTTCGTGGCCTCGGCTACGGTAAAGAAAAGAGGGGTTCTTATAGCGTTCCACCGTAAGACTCCATTCATACTCCACTCCACTGTAGCTGACCCTGAAGGCAGGTACTTGATACTCACCGGCTCATTGTTGGACACAGAAGTCACTTTAGCGTCCTACTACGCACCAAATTCGAAACCCCTCTCCTTCCTCTCACACTTTCTACAGATAGTTGAACAACATAAAAAAGGTACAGTCATTCTTTGTGGTGACTCCAACCAGGTCTTATATCCGTTTCTAGACAAGTCCCCTGTCTCTCTTTCTCAGCCTGCGCAGCGGCTTTCATTCCAACTCCTCCTCCAGACTCATTCACTGGTGGACACCTGGCGGGAACTTAACCCGAATAAGCGTCAATACACCTTTTACTCTCATCCACATAAAGTGTCTTCACGCATAGACCATATATTCACCCCCGTGGCCTCCTCCCCTGCTCTCCTATCCTCTTCTATTCTACCGATTCCATGGTCCGATCATAACGCGGTGGTCTCCACCTTTGACTCCCTAGTCCCCAAGCAACACAACTTCTCTTGGTGCTTGAACAACTCCCTCCTGGCCCACCCCTCTCACAGAGCCGAAGTGGCTGTGGCTATTAAGGAATATATTTCTCACAATGCCACTGCTGACGTCACCCCACTCACACTATGGGAAGCCCATAAACCGGTGCTTCGGGGCACCCTCATTAGCCTGGCCTCCCGTCGCAAGAAAGAGCGACAGCTTCTCTACCGTACCCTTAATTCCACCTTCGCTTTAGCTCACGAACGCTTCCAAGCGGACCCAACCCCAGCACATAAGATCGCCCTTGACAAAGCAACACTGGAACTGGACCTTTTTCTCACAGAATCCGCTGAAAAGCAGCTCAGGCGTTCCCAACACCAGTTCTACACTAAAGCTAACAAACCCGACACCTTCTTAGCACTCTCGCTCCGCAACGCCAACATTGTTCGGAAACCGATCCGACTAAAAACATCCACCACGACTTACACTAGTAACCCACTTAAGATTCTGGAGACCTTCCGTTTACACCTCTCAAAACTTTATTCCCCTCCACCACCTCCGCCTGACTCCCAGATCACCGACTTCTTTTCTGACCTCACCTTACCTTCACTGTCTGCCCCTCAACGAGAAGATTTGGATAGACCCATATCTGACCTCGAAATCCGCATGGCCATCAAGTCTCTCAAACTCAACAAGAGGCCTGGACCCGACGGCTTCACGGCCTCTTACTACAAGCACTTTTCTGACCTCCTGACCCCCATGCTTTCTAAAGCCTATAACTCCTTGCTTACAGGCCACTCTCTCAGTCCCGACTCATTGAAAGTAGCTATCTCCATGATACCCAAACCACAAACTGACGACTCCTCTTGGACTAACTACCGTCCGATCTCCCTCCTTAACATAGACATAAAGATTATGGCCAAAATACTGTCAGCCCGTCTTAATCTCGTCATAGGCTCCTTGATCCATAGAGACCAGACTGGTTTCATCCCTTGTCGTCAAACGGGAGACAACGTACGCAGGGCTGTTCATCTTGCCTACCAAGCCCGCCGTCGCCACATCCCTGCGTGCTTTGTCTCCCTTGATATTCGGAAAACCTTTGACACTTTATCATGGAACTACCTGCAATCGGTACTACGCATCTGGGGTTTCGGCCCCCATTTCCTATCCTGGATCTCATCATTATATTCTACCCCCTCTGCCTTTATTCGCTACGCAGGCTTCCAGTCCTCTACCTTCACCATAGGCTGTGGCACTAGACAGGGCTGCCCCCTATCCCCTCTCCTTTTTGCACTTGCAATCGAGCCCCTTGCTCATAAGATCCGTTCCAACCAGAATATAAAAGGAATTGAACTAGGTGGTCACCATCATAAATTATGCTTATTCGCAGACGACATCCTTCTATTCCTCACCTCCCCACTCACCTCTGCTCCCAATCTCCTAGCCATTTTGCAACAATTTGCCCATATCTCTGGCCTGGTGGTCAACACCCACAAATCCAAAGCACTCAATATTTCCCTGCCTGCGCCCCTCCTCACACAACTACAATCGGTGCTCCCCTTCTCCTAGGCCACTCACCACATTCCCTATCTAGGAGTAAAGCTCACGGCTGACCCTCTTGACCTCTATGCAGCTAACTATCCTCCTATGCTACAACACCTAACTAGGCTTATGCAAACTTGGTCCTCACTTCCCTTAGCTTGGATGGGTCGCATCACAGTTGTTAAAATGGCCTTGCTGCCCAAAATATTGTACCTGTTTCGGGTTCTGCCCTTACATGTCCCCTCCTACTACCTGCGTCAGCTCCAAAGCCGGACCTTCTCCTACGTTTGGGGTAAAATTAGACCCAGGGTATCCAGACAGATTCTTCACCTCCACAAACTGCAGGGCGGGCTGGGCCTCCCCCACTTCGCCAAATATTACCAGGCAGCCCAACTAGCCCAGCTGACCAATTGGCACGCTACTCGGGAAATTCCCCTATGGGTGGCCCTCGAAGCGGTCGAATGTGATCCTTTATCGGTGGCCAACCTACTGTGGTTAAAATCCTCTGATCGCAGATCGATTACCAACCCCATTCTACGCCATTCCCTGCACCTTTGGGACACCCTAAAGTTCAAGTATAAGCTTCTGTCGCCCCATAACCCGCTTCTCTCCTACCTCCACAACCCGTCCTTCCCCCCAGCTTGGGAATCCCCATCCTCTTTTCAACGTTGGTCGGCAGCTGGCCTCCTCCGGGCCCACTCCTTGATCGTTTTCGATACATTTAAATCCTTTCCGACTCTCCAAGACTCACACCAACTCCCCAATTCTGAGATCTTCCGCTACCTACAAATTAAACACTTCTTATCCCGCTGCATACGTACAGACACATCTTTACCCACCTTGACCTCATTTGAACACGTCTGTCTCCATGACCCACACACCCGAGGTCTAATATCCCTCCTTTACTCTAAACTTGCTGAACCCCTAACCCGAGCTCTCCCAGCATATACGTCCAAATGGGAACGGGACTTGGGCATTACACTTGAGCCTGCAGACTGGTCCAAGATCTGGCAGACGACAAAGACAGCCTCCCAAAATATAGTGGCTTCCGAAACCAACTATAAGGTGCTTATGCGTTGGTACCTTGTGCCAGCTCGTATTGCTAAATTCCATCCCTCATACTCTCAGGACTGTTTCCGAGGCTGTCAGGATGAGGGCACTCATATGCATATCTGGTGGTCCTGCCCCGTGGTCCAACGATTTTGGAAGGCTATCTTTCGCATTCTCTCCACCCTCATGGACACGCACATCGACCCTGACCCCTGTCTCGCCCTCTTGAACGTGAAATCAGATGACATTTCCACACGGCAGCACAAATTGATCCTACAAGTCGCGACAGCGGCTAAACAAACAATAGCTAAAGATTGGAAAACCCCCCATCTACCTATTCCCGAAGTGAAACACAGAATCACTAATGCCATGATTCATGCGAAAATTGAGGCGGTCCTGCTGGACAGGGTCGAAAAGTTTGACAAATTATGGCAACCATGGGTAGACCACTTTCTCCCTCCGAACTTTGATAGCACTCTCTTATTGCCCTAAACGGCATATTTGCAATGCTTGTATCCACCAGTAGTTACCCTGCTCCCCCCCGGCGACCCCCCTCCTCCCCCCCCACTTTCTCCCCTTCCACCCTCCTCCTTTCCCCCCATTCCTTTCTTCCCCCCCCCTGTTTTGTCCCCCCGTCTCCCCCCTTCCCCCCTATTCTCACCTCTCTTATGACCATATCCCGCTATATGTACAATACTCTGTCCCATACTCTTCCCCACTGTGGTTACTTCTCTCCACATTCCCTACACAAGTCATTTCGCCATTCTACTACAGTCTGCATCTTGTTTGACCTAATGCCAAGGACTCCTGACCTAACCAGGCTTCCTTTCTCCCTCTGAGCCATGTATTGCGACCCCCGAAAACGATACTTTCATGCATGCTATATGACCCACTGAAGGCGCAGTCGCGCGCGGGCACAGCAAGTTCCCTTTTAGGGGTGCCCGGGTGTTGGCTGTGCTGGAAGGATCTCCCTTCTGGGGTTGTCGCCCACTTGGCTCCGGAATATGTCTGTTACCCTGGTTTGCTTTGTTACTATCTCCGGTTTACTGTTGCGACCTGTTGTGCAAATGTAACCTCTCCTGCTCTGATTGTACATGTTGCGTTGTATTTACTTCTGTTTTTTCAATAAACTATTTGAACAAGAAAAAAAAAAAAAAAAAAAAAAAGAAAATAAAGTATGAAATATGGCCGATAAAAATGTAGAATGTAGAAAAAAGAATAAATATATAAGATAATATTGAAAACTCAATCCTAAGTAAAAGATGATAAAATATTGTAAGATAACCCAATGAGTGCTAAATATAAATAATGACCGTAAAAGACAATCCTGGTATAACGGTGTAGAAGATATACACACAAAGTGCTGAAGTGCTGATAAATAAATCAATAAAGTGATCAGTGCCAAATATTGGTAATATAAGTGCTTAAGCACTTAAGCCCCGGAGGATTTGGCTGCTCAAAAACCAGAGCCTATTTTGCGATTCGGCACTGTGTGAGTTTAATGGACAATTGCGCGGTCGTGCGACGCTGTACCAAAATGAAATTGACGTCCTTTTTTTCCCCCACAAAAAGAGCTTTCTTTTGGTGCTATTTGATCACCTGTGCGATTTTTACTTTTTGCGCTATAAACAAAAAAAAAAATCGAAAATTTTGAAAAAATAACAATATTTTTCACATTTTTTTTATATGAAATTCCCCCCAAAAAATGTAAAAATCAAAATTTTTTAACATTTTAGGCCAATTTGTTTTCTGCTACATATTTTTTGGAAAAAAAAAATCCCAATAAGCGTATTTTGATTGGTTTGCACAAAAGTTATTGCGTTTACTAACTAAGGGAAAGATTTATGTCATTTTTATTGTTTTTTTTTTTTTAACGAGTAATGGCGGCGATCTGCGACTTTTTTTGCGGGACTGCGACATTGCGGCGGACCCTTGACTGACATTTTTGGGGGTACCAGTGACATTACTACAGTAATCAGTACTATACATATGCACTGTTACTGTAAAAATTACACTGGCAGGGAAGGGGTTAACTTTATTAGAGATGCAGGGGTTAAATGTGTCCCTAGGGGCATGCTTCTAACTGTAAAGGGGTGTGGCTTTTCATGTAACAACAGAGACATATGATCCTACATAGCAGGATTGTATGATCTCTGCTGTTACACCTGGGAGAATGGCAGGCGGCTTTGTTTACATTGGCCGCCTGCCTTTCTCTCTCTCCACCGGGAGATCGCGAGTGACCGGCGGACATCGGACCCGCCAGTCACACGTGCGGGGATGCAGGGGAACGAGCGGGGGCAGAAGCGCGCCTCTGGCGGCGCGCACTCGCCCCCTACAGGCTCCTGGGCTAGCGACGTAATACTAAGTCACTTTGCCCAGGAGGAGCTGACTGCCGCAGTAAATGTACTTGCGGCGGTCGGCAAGTGGTTAAGAAATAATATTGATGAAGATAATATTGATGGTAACTGTGGACAACAGATGAATTGCACAATGCAGGGGATAAATAAAAAACAATATCCTGTGCAGGTGAAAGTGCAACTAGTGCTCTATAGTGCAAAATATTGACCAGCAAAAAATGCTGATAAAATCATAAAATGAATGAACACAAAAAATCAAAACAAAGTCCCAAAATAGATATGTGCACAAAATAAGGTGCTAATAATCAAGTGAAGATAATAAAAGCTCATTGGTGATCCAGTGACTTTGTTAAAAGAAACAAATCCGGTGACAGCCAAGTGTGATTATTCGTGAGCTTTGAATCCCAAATTAAGTACAATGACCGCTCACCTCCATTAACACTCAAATGAGCGTTTTGGTGTAATCAATCACCATAGGGGACCTCCGGACGTTCTCCAATAATATAAGGGTTTAAGGATGTGAAAAGATCTTCAAAGATATTGTTAGCATACAAGGTTTGTATTTAATCAGCAACAACCACTGTATGTCATTACTGTGTGCCTATTACATTGTATGACCACTAGATGGCAGTGTTACATTTGTGAGTTCATGTTTTTGTCTATGCCTAAAAAGGAATAAACGAGTTCCTGCTCCGAACAAAAGCAGTGTTCAGTGAAACAACAGACTGTCTACCTGTACTTTGTTTAGCTCCAAAAGGTTATGTCTAACAGGTTATGGGCCCAGGACATGTTACAGAAGCCCAGGATATAATACAGATTACCCCTGGATATAGCCAGATACAGTGAGCTAAAGCAAGTGAGTGCAGGAGAGAGCAACAGAAAGACGAACAGCAGAAATGGCTGCTGCCATCCCCTCAGCGAAGTTCTCCATTGCAAATCTGACAAATCAGAACTACCAATCTTGGAAATTCAAGATGAAAATGCTGCTTATAAGAGAAGGTACGTGGAAATGTATAAATGAACCAAGACCCGGACAGCCCACAGAGGAGTGGTTAGACAGAGATCAGAAAGCACAGAGCACAATCTCCCTGTGCATAGATGATGATCAAATCATACATATATGTAACTGTCGGACTGCTAAAGACATGTGGGAAGAGTTACAGAAAGCACATGAAAGAGTTAATCTCAGCAATAAACTGTATTTAATCAGAAAGCTCTATCAGACTAAGCTACAGAAAGACCAGGACATGCAGGACTATATAAGACAGACCTTAGAGATGGTGGAGAGACTGAGAGGGATTGGAGAAGAGATAAAAGATTTCCATGTTGCAGCGCTGTTATTAAGTGGACTTCCTGAAAGTTATGAGACACTTGTCACAGCACTAGATGCACGTCCAGATGATGATCTGACACTGGAATATGTTAAAGGCAAGCTTGTGGATGAATACAAGCGCAAAACTGAAAGCATGAGTAATGTGAGTGTGTGTTCAGAGACCGCTTTAAAGACAAAAATCAAAAATAAACACAGTAACGGGCAGCTAGAAAGCGGGAATGCTTTGTGTGCAAGAAACCAGGACACCTAAAAGCAGATTGTAGAATCTGGAAAGCTAGAATGCAAAAACAAAGTGCATTGTAACAAGCTAAGAATGTCATAGAAACAAAGGAGTATGCATTCGGATCCAAAAATGGTGTCACCTCTGTGCAAGCATGGTGTGCTACAAGTCACATGACAAATGACCGAAGTTTCTTCACTCAGCTTGATGAAAGCAAAACAGAAGGGATAACTACAGCTAATGGACAATTTATGAAATCAGAGGGAATAGGAGATGGCTTTCTATACTGTCCTATCTCTCCAGATATCACTAAAAAGATCCATATGAGGAATGTTCTGTATGTGCCAGATCTTGAAAGCAACCTTTTGTCAGTAAAGAAACTCACTAACCAAGGCAATGTAGTCACATTTCAGGGTGACAGTTGTATCATAACATAAGGGGATTGCTTGCTTGCAAAGGCTAAAATCATAGATGAACTGTATCAGCTGAACTGCAGTGAAATGATTAAAATAGCCAAAGAGGATAAACATTCAAACTGCATCCACACTTGGCACAGACGATTGGGGCACAGAAATTCTGATACAATAAAGAAAATAGTTGAGAATAACTATGCAAGTGGTATTAAGAATAATCCATGTGATCACATAATGATTTGTACAAGCTGTATTAAAGGAAAAATGGCAAGGACACCTTTTCCCAAGCAGACCAACAGCAAATCCCAAAAACCTCTGGACTTAATACATTCAGATCTTTGTGGTCCAATGAAAACTATGACTCCAGGAAAGAAAAAGTACTTCCTGAACTTCATTGATAATTACTCCAGATATACCACAGTATTTCTACTTCACAATAAGGATGAAGTGCCAGAGAAATTAGAAGAGGATCTTGCTCAAGTAAATAATATTTTTGGCGGAATGCCCAGAGTGCTACGAACAGATAATGGCTCAGAATATACAAGTGGTAAAACACAAGCCATTCTCAGGAAGCATGGAATTATGTTCCAGACAACAGTTCCATATAACCCAGAGCAAAATGGAGTTGCAGAGAGAATGAACCGCACACTGTGTGAAAGTGGGAGGAGCATGCTATTTGATGCTGATATGCCAACTACATACTGGGGAGAAGCTATCACAACTGCATGTTATCTTCAAAATCGTTTGCCGGGAAAAGCAACAACAAAAACTCCATATGAACTGTGGAACAAAAGGAAACCAGATTTAAGACACATCAGAATTTTTGGAAGTAAAGCCTATGTACACATTCCAAAAGAAAAACGTACAAAATGGGATGCATGTGCAAAAGAAGGTGTACTTGTGGGGTACAGTGAATCTCAAAAGGGTTACAGGATTTTACATCAAGACACAAACAAAGTAACAGTCAGCAGAAGTGTAATTATTGATGAAAGTTCTGTGTGCTCAAAGTTTGAACAAACTATTCAAACTAAGAAAGAATCAACGTCAGTCACTCAAGAAAATAAGGAAAGTGATACAGAAATAGAAATTTCTGCAGAAGATTTAAAACCTGAAACTGAACCAGAAATACCTTCAGTCAGAAAATCAACCAGAATCAATAGAGGTGTTCCAGCTGAACGTTTATCTTACATAGCTCGCAGAGCTGTTCAAACTGAACCAGGTTCATGGAAAGAGATGCAGAAACTGCCAATGCATGAGAAACAAGTATGGAATAAAGCCGCTGATGAAGAAATGACATCACTCAAAGATCTCCAGACATGGACACTTTCAGAGCTACCTCAAGGTAAACATGCCATAGGATGTAAATGGGTTTTTAAAACCAAATGTAACTCTGAAGGGAAAGTCTGTCGGTACAAGTCAAGGCTGGTTGCTAAAGGTTACTCACAGAAGTTTGGTGAGGACTATGATGCTACTTTTACTCCAGTTGCTAAACAAAGTACTTTCAGAACACTAATGACAGTGGCTGCCATGCGTACAATGATTGTGAAACACCACAATATTAAGACAGCTTTTCTTAATGGTGATATTGAAGAAGAAATTTACATGTCACAGCCAGAAGGATATTTGAAAAAGGGACAAGAGCATCTTGTCTGCAAGTTGAATAAATCTCTTTATGGACTTAAACAATCAGCTCGAGCATGGAACCTGAAGATTAATCAAGTTCTACTAAATGAAGGATTTACAAGAAGCAAAGCTGATCCGTGCCTATATGCTAAACAAGTAGACACTGAGTGGATGTATCTGCTAATTTATGTAGATGACCTGATCATTGCTCACAAAAACGACAATGAAATTGCAAAGTTAACAGGAGTACTCAACAAGCACTTTGAAACTAAAGACCTAGGTGAAGTGACATATTATCTTGGAATTGACATCCAGCGTGAGAAAGATGGAAGTTTCCTGTTGAATCAGAGTGCAAAAATTGAATGTATTCTTCAGCAATTCAACATGACAGAGGCGAAAGGAGCAAGCACACCTATGGATACAGTCTATCCAAAGTTAGAAGGAGAAGATGATCTTCTCACATCCAATGAACAATACAGACAAGCAGTGGGGGCACTTCTCTACATTGCAACCACTACACGTCCAGACATTGCAGCCAGCATGTCTCTTCTTTGCAGGCGAGTTGATAATTAATGGAAGACTTTTTCAAGGCTGACCCTTGAAAAAGTCAGTGTGCTGATTCCCTTTCTTTATATTCTTTTTAGTATGTTGGGTCACTACTGAATCAGCTGCTGATTTCGGTCTTCCACCATTACTATATTTCCTGACCCCACATTGTTCTGTACCTCATTGGTAGCGCATTGGTTCCCCTCTTCTTTTAACTCCGCTTATATGCCACACATGCCATAGGTTTCTGACTCCTCACTTAGAACATGGTGGCCACACATAAGTTAATACTTTATGTATTATTTTTATTTATTATTATATTTTTATTATTATTATTTGCATTTATATAGCACCAACAAATTCTGTAGCATTTTACAATATTAAATTACAAGCAAGTGGGTCCCAAAAAATAACTGTATTCAGAAGTGGGTCTCGGCCCTGCGAAGCCCTGCCTTAGATAATTTACTAGTTAGAGTTTAACAAAAGCCAAAATAGTTTAGGCAGAATAAGTATTCACAAGACTTGCTAGGCTACTATTTAAATTAAGCTGGCCATACACTGATCAAAATTGGGCTAGTTCAGCAGGGACTCACTGAAATCAGTGTGCAGCAGTTCCTGTTCGACAAAAGTTGATTGTTTGATTAACTTCTGTCGAAGGAACATGTTGGAAAATTATTTTTGAACAGCTGCTGCAGCCAATCAACTGCAGTTGCTGATCAGTGTATTCTGATGGCAGTGGGTACCATTGTCAGAATATAATGTCCCTGCAGGGCAGGATTCCTCCCTCCACCTGAACTGAAAAAAAAACAAAAAAAAAAACGTGCATGGCCAGCATTGGTCTAAAATCCATTTACATCAAAATGTAAATGTAACTACTGTGCTTGTGATAATACTCCACCAATCAACAGAAGCTGCCAAGTGCCAGTCTCCTTGCCTCACCCAGATGATAAGATCAATGCTGTGAGCTGTTGTGTACATTACTATATAGTAGGGCTGGGCGATATGGCTGAAAACTGTATCACGATATCAGTGTTTCATATCGGTCGATATCGATATATATTGATATTTTTTATTACCCATTTAAAATAAGGACCCTAGGGTGAGAATGCAGGGTACTGGCATGGTGCAGGAGAATGTAGGGCACTGGCATGGTGCAGGAGAATGCAGGGTGACTGGCATGGTGCAGGAGAATTCAGGGTGACTGGCATGGTGCAGGAGAATGCAGGGTGGCTGGCATGGTGCAGGAGAATGCAGGGTGGCTGGCATGGTGCAGGAGAATGCAGGGTGACTGGCATGGTGCAGGAGAATGCAGGGCGGCTGGCATGGTGCAGGAGAATGCAGGGTGGCTGGCATGGTGCAGGAGAATGCAGGGCACTGGCATGGTGCAGGAGAATGCAGGGCACTGGCATGGTGCAGGAGAATGCAGGGCACTGGCATGGTGCAGGAGAATGCAGGGCACTGGCATGGTGCAGGAGAATGCAGGGTGGCTGGCATGGTGCAGGAGAATGCAGAGTGGCTGGCATGGTGCAGGAGAATGCAGGGCGGCTGGCATGGTGCAGGAGAATGCAGGGCACTGGCATGGTGCAGGAGAATGCAGGGTGGCTGGCATGGTGCAGGAGAATGCAGGGTGACTGGCATGGTGCAGGAGAATGCAGGGTGACTGGCATGGTGCAGGAGAATGCAGGGTGACTGGCATGGTGCAGGAGAATGCAGGGCACTGGCATGGTGCAGGAGAATGCAGGGTGACTGGCATGGTGCAGGAGAATGCAGGGCACTGGCATGGTGCAGGAGAATGCAGGGCACTGGCATGGTGCAGGAGAATGCAGGGTGGCTGGCATGGTGCAGGAGAATGCAGGGCGGCTGGCATGGTGCAGGAGAATGCAGGGCACTGGCATGGTGCAGGAGAATGCAGGGTGGCTGGCATGGTGCAGGAGAATGCAGGGTGACTGGCATGGTGCAGGAGAATGCAGGGTACTGGCATGGTACAAGAGGATCCGGGGTTGTGGGCATACTACAGGAGATGCAGTGCTGTGGGCATGGTACAGGTAGACTATGCCCGCAGCACTGGATCCCTTGTAGTGTGCCCGCAGCCCTGCATAACAGCAGGTAGTGAAGCTGTTTCACTTACCTGTTCCAGAGGCGCCTTCGTTTTAAAAATGGCGCCGCCCGGCGCCGATACGTCATTGCGCACGCGCCACCTCCGCTCGTGTAATTTCGGCTATTTCCGGCCTCTCCCGAGCGGCGGCGGCGCGTGCGCAATGACGTGTTGGCGCCGGGCGGCGCCATTTTTAAAAGTTTAAACCCGTCGGAGCGGACTTTTCGATTTATCGTTCAAGTTTTCCTATTGCTATCGAGCACGGGACTATCGCGATACCTAACGGTATCGTTTTATCGCCCAGCCCTACTATATAGAGAGGTGCATAGATGCATATGTGCATGGGTATGCTGGAGCAGTCTGCCATGATGACACACAAGCACAACAGCACAAGATTATTGCATTAGCTATTAACTTCATGGATCTATCAATGAAACCTGGGCTTCCATAACACCTCAGCAGGACCACGGGCTGATCGCCTCCATGCCACACCGCATTGATGCAGTAATTCATGCAAAAGGAGCCCCAACCAAGTATCGAGAGCATACTATACTGTGTATGGACATACTTTTCAGTAAGCCAACATTTCTGTATTAGAAATCCTTTTTTTTATTGGTCTTATTATATTCTAACTTTCTGAGATAGTGAAATTTAGGTTTTCACTAGCTGTAAGCCATAATCATCAAAATTAAAAGAAAGAAATGCTTGAAATATATCACTTTGTGTGTAATGTATTTATATAAAATATATCAGTTTCCCTTTTTTCAATTGAATTACTGAAATAAATAAACTTTTTGATGATATTCTAATTTTATGAGGTGCACCTGTATAGATATATATATATATATATATATATATATATATATATATATATATATATATATATATATATATATATATATATATATATATATATATATAGTTTATCCACAAGAGGGCATCATAATCCAACACAAGTACAACCATTAAGCGTTATTCAGAAAATTAAATTCAGTGTAATACACGTGTTACGTGTTTAAAGCTAGACTTCAGGTAAGCTAAAATCAGTGGTTGTCAACTTTGCAAATATAGTGGACCCCAAATGTAGCACAATAGTTTACTTTTGGTAAAATTATAATTAATGTTTATTATAGTGGTATTATTAGCTTTGTAGCTTACCTTTACATATCCTTTTTTTTTTTTTTAAATGTTTCCAGTGTAACTGTTACATATTTTGTGCAGCCCAAGATATTTTCCTAAAAATATAATCAATGAAAAGGGTGTCACGATTTTTAAGTAACATAGAATAAATGTAAAGTTCAAAGGGAACATTCATGTTTTCATTTAGGGGAGCTTTTTTTGAATTGCAATGTTAATCGCAAAAGATAAACAGTATAATGTGTTGGTGTTAGAATAAGATGAAATCAAATCAGGTTTGTGTGTTGCACTGTGCTGTCTTAAAATGTAAGCATGTATGTGGAGGTGTATTTCAGTCCATTCATTATGAATACAGTGCAATGCATTAAAATGTGAACAGGCAGGCACAGAGGAGCAGGTCCTGACAGTATGCAGCTGTTCCAGCATTTTTGTTGTCACTCAGAACATTTACAGTACCTACCTACACTGGTTTCTACTAACCATCCATTGCTTTTCATCTTTGTATTCAACTCTTGCTTCCTCCTTAAGGGCTCGGCCACACTATGTTGTATTGAGGTAATGCTTTATTATGTGTTACAGTTAGGGTTGCCACCTCATCCCTTTAATCCAAGACACATATTACACAGTTTCTGAGGCTGATATAATGCACATAAGGCACCAAGTGAGTTTAATTACTACCTTAATCAGCCACAGAACCTGTGTAATTAATGTGTGTCCTGGTTTAACCACTTAAGGACCTGAGAATTTGGCTGCTCAATGACCAGGCCCTATTTTGTGATTCGGCACGGCGTTACTTTAACGGAAAATTGCACGGTCATGGGACGCTGTACCCAAACTAAATTGACGTTCTTTTTTTCTGTACAAATAGAGCTTTCTTTTGGTGGTATTTGATCACCTGTGCAATTTTTATTTTTTGCGCTATAAACAAAAAAAAAAAAAACAATTTTGAAAAAATTACAATATTTTTGACTTTCTTATATATAAAATTCTAAAAAAAAAAAAAAAAATGTAAAAATCTAAATTTTTTTAACATTTTAGGCCAATTTGTTTTCTGCTACATATATATTTTTTTTTTTACAAACAAGGTTGCTCTTTATTGAAAAAAAAGCAGGAACAAATAACAGTATACAATATACGTGTAGCTGGTGTACAACATCAATCAATAGGGGAAGAGTAGGCATGCTGGAAGCACTAATACAATCGCATAGGGGGAACTCGGCAGTAATACAGTAGTAGAGTAGAGATCTTGGGAGAGAAAAGTGTAATTCACAGAAAACATAAATATCGCAGTTAAACAGTAATATGCAGACCAGGAATTAATCCGTGCCATCTAACCAGGGCTGCCAAATTTTCTCATACTTGTGGGGACAATTTCTGTTGATGTAGGTAAGTTCATACATCGGGAGAGCCCCATTCACCAAGGCCTCCCACGCGGCCGGCATGGGATAGGAGGGGGACACCCAGGGAAGGACAATTTCCTTCCTAGCATAGTATATTAACAGAGAAATCAGCAAATGAGAATACTTAGAACGCCTAACTTTATCGGGGATGCCCAAGAGTGCCAGCTCCGTGGTGCGTGTGACCGAAAGATGAAGACGGTTGTTCAGGATATCAAACACCGCCCCCCAGAACTCTGCTACCCATAGGCATGTCCAAAACAAGTGGAAATACGAACCCTCTGCAGTAAGGCATTTAGGGCACTCTGCCGACCTCACAGGATACATTCTGTGCAGCCTTTGTGGAGTAAAATAAACCCTATGCAGGAACTTGGTCTGGATGAGCTTGTCCCTAGAAGCAATCACCAGTCTGGAGCCATTCCCCAAGCAGTCCTCCCATTCCTCCCTATCCAAGTCTGGCATGTCTGAAGACCACCTCTGCCAAAGACGCTCCAATGCAGGGGAGTTTGTAGCCAACAGGGTAGCGTAAAGGGCAGAGAGAGGTTTAGGCAGTTCAGCTTGCACCAACACATCCTCTTGATGGTCAGTCTGCAGGACAGGGATGACCGGGAACTGAGCATGGATCGCATGGTGCATTCAGGGATAATGAAAACCTATCCAACGGGGCAGGGCAAAGGACCCGTTTAAGTCCGGGAGCGTACGAAGCGCGCCAAGGGGCATAATGGAAGGAACGGATATGCACCCGCGCCCCGGTAAGCCAGGTTGCCGAGGCCAGCCAAGGAGCCCAGGCAAGCCGCCTCCAGGCACGTCGCGCCGTTCGACCGAGACCCCGCGAACCACCAGTGTATGGTGACCAACACGGCCGCCCAAAAATAAAACTGAAAGTGTGGAAGGGCCAGTCCCCCCGAGGCAATAGGAAGTTGCAGGGTAGAACGCGCCAACCGGGGGTGCGAACCCGCCCACAGAAACGAGCCGATGCAGCTGTCCAGATCACTAAAAAAAGCAGTGGGAATCCATGACGGGGAGTGGCGAAAAACATAAAACAATTTAGGCAAAAAAAAAATTTTAATGATATTTATGCGGCCCAGAAGGTTAAGAGGCAAGGAGGCCCACCCAGCACAGCGCACACCCGCAGCCATTCCAGAATAGGGAGAACATTATGAGAGAGGTACGCCCCCGGAGCCCTAGTAATCCTGATACCCAGATATTTAAAGTCATCTACCCACAGTAAGGGGGAGGGGGCTGCAAGGGCCTTTTCATCCGGATCCAGAGGAAACAGAACAGATTTGCTCCAATTAATCCGTATCCCCGAGAACCCACCAAAGGACTCAAAGATGGCCAGAGCTGCCCACAGGGAGGAAGACACGTCTGCCAAATACAAAAGGGTGTCATCGGCGTACAGAGACACCTTTTCCTCAAGGGGACCAATCCGCCAGCCACGCACCTCCTTCCAGGAATGGAGCAGGGTAGCCAGAGGCTCCAGCGTCAGGGCAAAGAGTCCCGGCGAGAGAGGGCACCCCTGCCTCGTCCCCCTACCCAACGGAAAGGCCTCAGAGATGGCACCATTGGTACGAACTCGGGCCATCGGGTGGCGGTAGAGCAAGCGCAGCCATCCTAAAAATCTAGGGCCAAACCCAAAGCGATGTAGCACACTCCAGAGGTAAGGCCATTCGACCGAGTCGAAGGCCTTCTTCGCATCGGGAGAGGCCACCACCCGCTGTCCCTGGTTGTGATGTGAAGCAGAGAGATTAAGGAGGAGGCGGTGGAGGTTAATGTCCGTCCCCTTCCCCGGCATAAAACCTGTCTGATCCACATGTACAATATCCTCAACAACCGAGGCCATGCGAGATAAGGTCCGATGAGAGGTCGAGTGGCAGGTATATTCCCTGTCCGATGGGTGTAAGCACCACCAGACGTCCACCAGGTAGAACATGGACATCCAACGGGCCAAGGCGTCAGACCAGGTAGAATGAGGGTGGAGGCGGTCCAGGTCCGGAGTGGGTGACAGTTTGAAGTCCCCCAGCAGAAGTACATTAGCCACATCATAAGAAATAACAAGCTGCATAATGGTATAGAGAAACATAGGGTCAACAGGGGGAGGTAAGTACAGCCCTACAAGGATAAAGGGTACAGAATATATGGTAGCATGTAGCAGCACATAGTGGCCAGCCAGGTCAGTCCTGACCTCCAACAGGTGGAAGGACAAGGACCTGTGGATGAGGATACTGACGCCCCTGGTGTAGTTAGAATACGTGGCGTGGTAGTGAGCGCCCACCCAAGCCCGCTTGAGGCCCAGGATGCGAGAACCCAGCAAGTGTGTCTCCTGCAGTATACAGATGTGGGGGGCGAAACTACGTAGGAAGGTAAATACCAACGAGCGCTTAACAGCAGAATTCATGCCCCACACATTCCAGGAAATCACGTCAACCTTAGCCATAGATAGACAAGACACACACCACCAGGAGGGAGGGCACCAACCACCCCACCACCAGCACCAGAGGGGGCAAACCAGTCACACTCCACCCGACCTCCACCAAAAAGCAGCGTACCAGGCCACAGCCACACAGCAGCACATATAAAGAGCAAGAACATTAAAAAACAGAAAAAAAGGAAAAAACAAAAACAAAAATGTCCATAAGCACCAAAAACCAGCAACACCTGGGATCTCCCACCCCCACCCCGCCCGACCCCATCCTAGAGGCAGGCATGGATCCCAGAACCCCACAACTGACAAATCAGACAGGTGGTGTGCAACCAAGGGACAACGGGCACCAGGGTATCGTAGCAATTAAAGGCACAACAGGTACCAGTTCAGTGCAGCTGCATGGTGCAGCCGAGAGCAGAAATAAAAAGGATCCAAAGGCTTGAAGAACAGAAGTCCATCGTCGTCCAGCATCCCAATAAGTGCAACACAGAGGGGCAGCAGTTCATCAGATCCTGATAGTCACAGGCCCCAGAGAGTCTAGAAGCAGGCCCACGTCTAAAAGGGGCGGCAGGAACTAAGAGGTCAGGCTGCCACGAACAGGGTATGCAAACTTGAGGGGGACAGGAAGAAAGGACCACAGCGGCCAGTGAACATAGAGTCCAGGGGAGTTTCAAAACATGAAAGACAGGACTCACCCTCTGGGGGGCAGTTGCTCCAGCTAGTCCGAGGCATTTTTCGGATCCACAAAGAAACGGGTGGTCTCCCCATCGACCACCCTCAGTTTGGCGGGGAAAAGCATGTTGTACTTGATGCCCGGGGGTTCGGAGCGCCGCTTTAACAGCATCAAAGGAGCGGCGTTGCTTCTGGGTCTCCACCGTGTAATCGGGGAAAATCATCAGTCTGGCATTTTGAAACGACAGGGAGCCCGAGCTGCTCGTAGGGTCTCATCCCGATCCCGGAAGTTAAGAAGCCGGAGGATCATCGTGCGCGGGGGGGGCCTTCAGGGCCTGGGCGCGGAGGGACCCGATGAGCCCGCTCCACGATGTAGTGCGGGGAATAATGAGCCACAGGTAATAGGGAATTTAACAGGTCCTCCATGAACAGTGTTGGATCCCTGCCCTCCGCACCCTCCGGAAGGCCCACGATACGGAGGTTATTGCTCCGGTTGCGATTTTCGGCATCCTCGGCGTGGTATTCCAAGGCGCGGACTCTGGAATGGAGGACCCGCAGAGAGGCAGAGAGTTCAGCGAGGGTATTCTCAACAGGGCCAACACGCTGCTCCACCAAGGTAAGCCTGGAACGGACCTTGTCAAAATCCTGTCGCAGCAACCCCACATCCAGCTGGACCTCCTCAATCTTGGTGGTAAGGGCCGTCTGACAGGACACAATAGCCGCCATTACCTCTAGGATGCCAGGTGGGTGTGCAGCATCTTCAGCAACCGGGTCCGTCTGCGAGGCCATGTTTGCAAAGTGAGGCGTAGGTTGCGGCCTAGTCCGCGCGGGAGCAGAGGTCTTGGGGGAGCCGGTGGCAGGAGGAAAATGGAGCTTCTTCCCCCTCTGAGACCTTCTGGAGGACCTGTAGGGCATGCAGAGCGCTGGAGCGGGACACAGGTAAGTAGAATCAGGTCACGGATTAAAAGGCAGGATAAAACGCTCTCGGAGCTTACAGCAGGCACATCTGCTCAAGTCGCCATCTTGGACACGCCCCCCTCTGCTACATATTTTTGGTAAAAGGTAAAAAAAAAAAAAATTTGCAATAAGCGTATTTTGATTGGTTTGCGCAAAAGTTATTAGTTTACTAACTACAGGAAAGATTTATGTCATTTTTATTGTTTTATTTTACAAGTAATGGCGGCGATCTGCGATTTTTTTGTGGGACTGCGACATTGCGGCAGACAGATCGGACCCCTAACTGACATTTTTTACACAGTGCTAAAAATAAGCTGACACTGACACTGGCAGGGAAGGGGTTAACATTACTGGTGATCAGTGGGTTAAATGTATCCCTAGGGGCATGACTCTAACTGTCAGGGGGCGTTGCTTGTGAAGTAATCACAGAGACATGCAATCCTATATAGCAGGATCACATAGCTTCTGTGATCACTTCAGGGAGAATGACACATGGTTGTGTTTACATCAGCCGTCTGTCCTTCTCTCTCAACTGCGGGAGATTGCGAGTGGCTGGCGGCCATCGGAGCCGCCGGGCACACTCACTGGCTCCCCAGCTAACGAGCGGGGGCGGGAGTGCGCCGCCGGCGGCGTGTGCTCGCCCCCTAGAGTCTCCTGAGCGAGCAATCTAACATAACGTCATTTTGCCCAGGAGCGGCTGCCTGCCGCAGTAAAACTGCGGTGGGCGGTCGTTATGTAGTTAAAGAGGTTGTAAACCTCGGAAAAAAAAAATGTAAAAAGAAAAACTGAAAGACAAAGGCATAATGAGCTAGTATGTAACGCATACTTGCTCATTATGAAATACTTACCTTAGAACGAAGCCCCCCGCAGTGCCGCCCGCTAACCATACAACAGCAGACATTTTCGGCCATCCTTCTTCCTGATTGGCCAGGGGCATGATGACATCATGGGAGCCGCCGTTCACAGCACAGGGCTCTGAAGGAACGGCACGGGTAGCTGTTCCTTCAGAGCGCATGCGCTGATGATGTCATCGGCTGCATGAAAAGTAAATATCTCCTAAACGGTGCAAGTTTAGGAGGTATTTACAGTACCTATAGGGAAGCCTTATCATAGGCTTACCTATAGGCAAAAGTCTATAGGTAGGGTTTACAACCTCTTTAAAGGGATGAGGTGGCAACCCTAGTTACCATGGGCCTTTTCATTGGACCCCTAAATCTCTCCTCTGTTTTTTACTGCAGAGCACCACAAAGCACATCGTGCACTGTGGTGTCCTTTAGAGGTGTGTAGTGCAGGTGCACATCATAGATGCTTAGGGATACCATTTAAAATACACGTGTTAGGGTAATAAATGTGTTTTATCACGCATTACTACAATGCAATCAGGTGAATAGGCATTACCATGCATAGCTCCCAACTATCCCTGATTTGGAGGGAATGTCCTTGATTTGGAACAAAGCCCCTCTGTCCCTCTTTCCTCCTTATTTGTCCCTCATTTTGGTCTGATCTATATAGTTGTATAAAAAATGCAGTTTTTATCTTTTATAAAGTACTTCCCAGTGCTAAATCTTTCATCCAATTTCTAAACTGCTGCATTTGTAAATTTCAAAAGCCAATACAAAGGATTAGTAGTGGTAAAATAAAGCTCTTGTGGGTTTAACTAATTATTTTTTTTAATCTTCTTTAAGGGGGGAGTGGCAGGGGTGTGTCCTATGCCTTCATACTTTTGCTAATAGGTGTCACTCGTTCCTATCTCAAAAAGTTGGGAGGTATGAAGATGATCCCTATCTTCATCACTCCAGTTCTTATTCACATTCCACTTCTAGGTCTGTACCCCTTCTTCAGGTCTGTGCCCCTTCTTCAGGTCTGTGCCCCTTCTTCAGGTCTGTGCCCGTTCATCCAACAAATTATTGAAGCTTCTGTTCCTCAGACCACTTAGGTGCCTACTTTATAGCCTGAGTACAATTAACCTCATTTCCACTTTTGCCTTTCTACCTAAGAAGCATCTAGCCTTAAACACTTTTTCATCCTTAACTGCCTCCTCTCCTCCTGTAAGCCCCTTTCACAAGGACGCTTTCTCATTCTTAACTGCCTCCCCTCCTCCTGTAGGCCCCTGCTCTGCTCTATAGGTGGCCAGGTGTACACAAACTCTGTTGTTCGCTTGCACCCAACTACCCCTGATCCCATCCTCCTGCATGGAATGGAACGTATCTAAGGTAGACTGGTGTTTAAACTGACAAAAGGATGTTTACACCCACCTGTCCATAGGGGTGAATAGACATTCTGATCAGGTCCGCCAGGAAAAACGGCCAGGCATAATTGATTGAAATAGTAGTGTGAAAGGTTCCTATAGCTGTCTGATATCCTTTTCACCCATACCCTCTGCTATTGCTGCCTACTTGCACTGACAACTGCACCTTTTTAAAATGTATTATGGGTACTTATTTAGTGCCATCAATTTACATATATATTGTACATTCACATTTGTCCCTGCCCTCAAAAAGCTTACAATCTAAGATCCCTAACTCACATGCATACATGCACATACTAGGGTCAATTTAGAGATAATTAACCACTTTCTGCAAACCGATGTGCCTTTACGTTGGTTTGAAAAAGTGGTTGTACCGGGGTGATGCCTGCAGCTAGAGGCATCACAACTGGCTCTGTTTTTTAGAGCCAGCTTTCTAATGACAACAATGGTTGTGACTCAGCCGTTATCCCAGGGAGCAGTAAGGGATGTCCCCCCTCTTCCGCCGCCTTTTGCCGCGCTGCCCGGGTCTCTCGTCTCCCCGGGAGATGCAAGTATGCAAGGCACATCCACCGGCTGATCAGAATCCCGAATGAAGCCAAGTTTTGGCTTTGATCAGGTCTCTGATGAAGAAACCTGGAGTCAACGTCACAACATCACTTCTGGTATACTCGGCTGTCAATGGCGCCGATTTTAAACAATTGACAGTATTCAAAAATGCCAATTTTGCCATTTTGAATACTTTTAAGTGCAGTGGAGGGGTTGGGGGTGTTGTAGACCCAAGATCCCTCCATAAAGAGTACCTGTCACTGCCTATTACTTTTATAAGGGATGTTTACATTCCTTGTGACAGCAATAAACGTGATCAGACTTTTTTTTTTTTTAAGGGAAACCAAAGAAAACGCATACGTAAGTCCAACCCGCAAATATAAATGATGTTCAAATTGCACATGTGAGGTATTTCCACAATCATCAGAGTGAGAGCCATAATTATAACAAAAGACCTCTTCTGTAACTCTAAACTGGTAACGGTTAAAAAATTTTAAAGCGCCGATTATGGAGATTTTAAGTACCGTAGATTGTCCCCATTCCACCAGTGTGTGCAATTTTAAACCATAGCATGTTAGGTATCTATTTACTCAGCGTGACATCATCTTTCACAATATACAAACAACTTGGGCTAACTTTACTGTTTTGTTTTTTTAATTCAGAGAAGTGTATTTTTTCCAAAACAACTTGCGTTTGAAAGACAGCTGCGCAAATACCGTGTGACATAAAATAATGCAATGACCGCCATTTTATTCTCCAGAGTCTTTGCTATATTATATATATATATATATATATATATACAGTGTCTCACAAACGTCAGTACACCCCCTCACAATTTAGTAAATATTTTATTATATCTTTTCATGTGACAACAGTGAAGAAATGACACTTTGCTACAATGTAAAGTAGTGAGTGTACAGCTTGTATAACAGTGTAAATTTGCTGTCCCCTCAAAATAACTCAACACACAGCCATTAATGTCTAAACCACTGGCAACAAACGAGAGTACACCCCTAAGTAAAAATGTCCAAATTGGGCCCAATTAGCTATTTTCACTCCCTGGTGTCATGTGACTCGTTAGTGTTACAAGGTCTCAGGTGTGAATGGGGAGCAGGTGTGTTAAATTTGGTGTTATCACTCTCACTCTCTCATACAGGTCACGGGAAGTTCAACATGGCACCTCATGGCAAAGAACTCTCAGAGGATCTGAAAAAAAGAATTGTTGCTCTACTTAAAGATGGCCTAGGCTATAAGAAGATTGCCAAAACCCTGAAACTGAGCTGCAGTGAAGTGGCCAAGACCATACAGCAGTTTAACAAGACAGGTTCCACTCAAAACAGGCCTCGCTATGGTTGACCAAAGAAGGTGAGTGCAAGCGCTCAGCGTCATATCCAGAGGTTGTCTTTGGAAAATAGACGTATAAGTGCTGCCAGCATTACTGCAAATGTTGAAGGGGGGGGGGGGGGTTCAGATGGTGTCAAGCGTGTGTGGCGGCAACCAGGTGAGGAGTACCAAGACAAGCATGGTGGAGGGGGTGTCATGATCTGGGGCTTCCGACACTGGGGAGCTACAGTTCATTGAGGGAACCATGAATGCCAACATGTACTGTGACATACTAAAGCAGAGCGTGGTCCCCTCCCTTTGGATACTGGGCTGCAGGGCAGTATTCCAAAATGATAACGACCCCAAACACACCTCCAACACGACCACTGCTTTGCTAAAGAAGCTGAGGGTAAAGGTAGTGGACCGGCCAATCATGTCTCCAGACCTAAATCCTATTGAGCATCTGTGGGGCATCCTCAAACAAAAGGTGGAGGAGCGCAAGGTCTCTAACATCCATCAACTCCATCATGGAGGAGTGGAAGAGGACTCCAGTGGCAACCTGTGAAGCTCGGGTGAACTCCATGCCCAAGAGGGTTAATGCAGTGCTGGAAAATAATGGTGGCCACACAAAATATTGACATTTTGGGCCCAATTTGGACATTTCCACTTAGGGGTGTACTCACGTTTGTTGCCAGCAGTTTAGACATTAATGGCTATGTGTTGAGTTATTTTGACAGCAAATTTACACTGTTGTACAAGCTGTACACTCACTACTTTACATTCTGGAAAAGTGTAATTTCTTCAGTGTTGTCATATGAAAATATATAATAACATATTTACAAGAATGTGAGGGGTGTACTCACTTTTTGTGAGATACTGTATATATATGTGTGAATATATATATATATATATATATATATATATATATATATATAAAATAGTCATTCTCTAGCAAAAAACACTGAGATTTTAACTTGTAAACAACAAGTGTCACAAATAGGCTTGGTCCTTAAGCAGTTAACCTACCAGCAGTACCAGAGTGTGGGAGGAAACTGGGTTACACATAGGAACCCACACAGAAATAGGGAGAGCATGTCAATTCCAGGCAGGTAGTGCTGTGATTGGGATTCAAACTGATGACCCCCAGTGCTGCTAGGTGGAAGTGCTAACCACTTAGCCACTGTGCTGCCCGCTATGACACCATTCTATTAGGTAATTGTAGCTTATTTATTTTTCCTTTACAACTCACCATTATGAGTTTTATAGGGCTTTCATGTGTGTTTTTGAAGTTATATTTTGAGTACATATTACAATCTATATTATTGAAAGTTTTATATATGATATACTGTATATTCAGTATATTGCTCCCTGTAGTCACGACTACAGGGAGGAATATGCCATCAATATTGGCATTCCATCTTTCCAGTTTCTGATGGTGAACAGGCAGAGAGCGATATCATAGTGTGTCAGGTGGGGCTATCTGCTCACCCCCCTGACTTCTGGAATATTAGAAAGGGGGCTAAATTAGCCCCTCTTTCATATGGGATGGTGGAAGGGATAACCTAATATAGCATGGGTTAGTGTTTAGTGGATGAGGCCCATATCTCTCCTCAGTTAGGTTTCCCGCCAGGAAGGGTTACCAGGCAGGTTTTAGTGGGGTCTCTTAGGTGATAGGTAGTTGTCAGGCAGTTTAGGGTTTCTCTCAAGGGAATTAGCGAATGAGCCCCTTTCTCCGCCCGCTCACCTCAGCCTATGAGGTGGAGGTTACCTCAGGGAGAAGCATATTTAAGGTGCCTCCCGCCCCTCAGGGGCTCAATCTCTTCATACCTCTCATCTGGATTTCATCTGTTCCTCTCATCTGGATTTCATCTGTTCCTCTCATCTGGATTTCATCTGTTCATCTGGATTTCAGAAAAGGCTTGAACCTACCTTGAGAAGCTGTTCCTGGAGCGCCGGTGGATGCTCATCTGCAGCAGTCACCTTGGAAGAAGAAGTAAGGGAAGCCGGGAGTCCGCAGGTCGGCGTCGCAGGAGTCTTCACCGCGTCACCTCCGACGGGTGTTGTTGCCGGTCATCGGTTCACGGAAGTCGGATGCGGAGGAGGGGAACGGAGCGCTGCCGGGGCGGCCGGCCCTACCAAGAGGAGGAGGACACCGGGGCGGCGGTATTTACCGTCGGCCACCCGGCACCCCCAAAGCAAGCCAGGCGGAGTAGCAGCGGAGTCGGGAACCCCGGAGGACGCCACCGCTCGGGAAGAGGCAGCATTTTGGCGGGCTCCAGGCCGCCTATCCATCGGTCATCAGGACATCATCAGACTGGAAGAAGGTCACCTGCTGCTCCCCAGAGGTGGCTGCATTCCCAGGTCGGTAGCCATCCTTTCCCCCTTTTACTCTGCAGGTCTCACGGAGCGCTGTGCAGGCACCAGGGGGTCCCGGTCCATCCCATCATCGGTTCCCGCTGGGTTGGTGAGTTCTTCTCTGATTAAACAAATTGTTGTTTCAGGTTTCTAGTGTGCACGCTGCTCTGTTCCTGTAAAAAAAAAAAAAAAAAAAAAAAAAAAATGTATCTGTACGTAAGTCGCCATCTAGTGGCACTATTCGGTATTGACACGTTTTTTATTTAGCAACAGAGATCGTTGTTCATATGAAGTTGTTTAAAAGACCTTTTGAAAGTTTCATTTAGTATGTATTAATTGATAGGTTCTTTATAGTTAGCATACTAAGGACGTCGGTTATGACCTGCAGGCCTGTCTTTGAAAGCGTTTACAGTGGACTCTGCAGCAGCCTGCTGGCCCCTCAGTTTACGAGAATATCTTTTTTAGTTACAGATTGAGGCGCTGTGGCTTAGTTGGTTTTGGCGCCTTTTCTAGTAATAGGAGATCCTGAGGCATCTCAGCAGTGCCTTGGTTTAATAAGGTAACCTGGGTTAGTGGTTAGCGCTCTGCGCCCCGAACCCAGCATGCGGGTTCAGATCCCGGTTGGGACCTTCACTAGTCGCTGATAACTCCTGTGCGATTATGTTCAAAATGTAGAATTTGATAAGGGTACGCGTCAGTAGGCAATGTTCTGGAGGCTGTAGCCTAGAGGTTAGGGAAACAGGCTCATCACCATTCATGCTGAAGTTTGTGGGTTCTAGCCCAAGTGATTGTACCTTTTTCACAAACTTGGAAGATTGGCACAGGGTATTTTGTTGTCAAAAAGTCTGTTTTGTGACTGCTTCATCTTTTTGCAGATAGTTTTTATTTAACAGGTGTCTGCCCATGGGCTGTTTCCTTTCTTGACATTTTTTGAATGCTTCTCCACCTTGGTTGAATGGGTTTTGAGACCACACTCTGAACGTAGTTCACTACTTGAGTGTTTGACGGTGGCGTGGCTGGTAGGATACCAGGCTGGCAACTGCAAGGTTGTGGTTTCATATCCCTTGACCAGCAGGTGATTTATAAGGGAATTCTATAGTTAATTTATTTATGATTTTTGTTTATTAAGAAGTTTGTATCCCCCTGGCAAAAAATAAATACATTAATAAATAAATGAATAAAATAAAAAGTTAACTGCATAGAATTTTTAGGAATTGACGCTATGGACGGAATTCAGACTGCCAAGGTGGGAGAAGCTCCGAAGTTCAAAGGTATGTTGTTACAAATTATCAAAACGCTGAAAGTATGTTTAAAGAGGTGTGATCTTTATTGGGTCTCCTTGGTTTTTGCCTCCAGGGTTATTCCTGTAGGCAAGGCTTTCTATGGGAGATTGTATCTGACATTGTCGGGCCTCGGGTCTCCTTCGGATCATGTGCAGGTTTCTCATGATGTGAGGGGAGACTTGCTGGTTGGTTGCAATTTTTCAGTTTCAATGGAGAGCTATTTGTCGGTCAGATTTTATCTTAAACAAAGATTTCCTATTTTCACTGGCTCTTCGTTTATAGTAATTATGTTAGACATTTTAGTCTTGCTATAGTCGTTCCCCATTATAGTGGCCTTGGCGCCTTTTAGTCGGGACTGATAATAAAGCGTATTGTACGCTACTTACTGTCTGACCTCCAGATCTCTGCCGGTCGTTCTCTTGTTCAGGTATCTGGTTTTAAGTGCTTTGCACTTAACATCTGGGTATGGCTTCTTTTGTTCCTAGGACAGACTATGGCCTGGCGGATTCTCTGTTCCAGGTAGATCGCTTTTCAGCTGCTCCCAGAAGCAGACCCAGGGAATATGAGTTGCCCGGCACATCTCTGGGAGCTGGTATAATCCTGGTGATGGGGAATGTGAGGAACTCGTTAGCTGCATTCGCTGGGTGGCTATCCTTCCTAGACTCAGTGGACGGCTCTCGGGATGCATTTTTTTAGAGGAGCTGGTCCTGTTGTTCTTTTAAAATTCATTGTTTGCACGGTATGATTCCTGGACGCACATTAACGAAGTGTTAGCCGAAGTTTCCTTTTTGTTTAAGTGGCATATTCTGCCGTCCTGCTCCTTTTTTCTCAGTGCAGCAGGCTTTTAAGGCTAACTTACTGGTGGATCGGCGGATGATTACCCTGGGTATTTTGCAAGACATGTGTAGGGTTCTAGCAGAGGTTTGTGTTCCTCTTATGAAGCCACCATGTTTAGGGGTGTTTTTTCCTTGCTATTTTGCCGATCTCAGCATATCTGAGCTTTTACCGTAAAAAAAAAAAAAAAAAAGTTTTCTGTTTCATGATGTTCCTTGGTGTGTCAAACCTGAGCATTTTTCAAGGATTTTAAAACTGATCAGTTCAAGGCAGGTCAATGGTCACCCCAACCGATAAAAAATGGGGGTTCCGTCGTGTGCCCGTTTTTTCCTCATTTCGGGCTATTTGAAGATTGGGCCCAATAAGCTGCTCTCTTGCTGGTACATGAGGATGGTAAGGTTCTTGCAAAGTTTCAATTTGACTTTGTTTTTAAGAAGGGTCTGCAGATAGTGGGCCTTAGCCGGCTGCGGGTCTCCTCTCATTCGTTGGGTTAGGAGCGGCAACTGTATCCGGTAGCTTGGGTTTGGAGGTAGGGATGGTCACAAAGTTGGGAGGATGGAAGTCTGATTGTTATATTTATTATGTATGCCCTAACCTTGTTTTTTGCTCCTTTCAGGTGAATTGCCTCCAAGTATATAATGTGTTGGAATGGAGAATTGTTTTAATAATGCAGACAGTATTATATATTGGATACAGCCTGAGCTTTTTATGGCTAGGCTGGGTTTTTTCTTTTCATAATAGAGAAGTTTTACTGTTATTTGACAACCCGAGTTGTTGATGACTGGTTTGGTAGGTTGGTGAATATTTATGAAGTATGGTAATAAGTTTGATATTGTTAACAGTTAATAGTGCAGCCTGAGTTTTTTATGGCTAGGCTGGGAGTTCTTTTAATATTACAAGAGTTTTACTGTTTTGGTGCAGCCTGAGCTTTTTTGTGGCTAGGCTGGGATTTCTTTTAATAATAATGAAGTTTTATATTGCAGGTGTGCACTCTTTTGTGTTCTGGGCCCAACAACGAGCGAGGCGACGGATATATTCCGAACTCCTTGGCTTGGATCAACAACGTTTTCAAGTTTCCTGGTTCAGTAAGAGGGGCATGAGGTGGGTGGAGTTGTTGCCTAGCCTGGAGAATCTATTTGGGTCTCGACCCCCTCCTGATATTCTGGTTTGCACTTGGGGGGTAATGATATAGGTAAGGTGAGAACACTGGATTTAATTTTTCGGATCCGTGATGACCTGCACAGTCTGACGATGAGATTCCCGGAAATGGTGGTTATGTTTTCGGAAATCGTTCACAGGCTGGTTTGGTCGTCTGGTCGTTTACGTTTATTTGGTAAAATTAAAAAACAAGTCAATCGTGCTCTTGAAAATTTTTTGGCACAGGTTGGTGTACTATTGTACAGGCACTCGGACTTGGAGGGTAGTATTCATGGTCTTTATCGGGGGGATGGTGTTCACCTTTCGGGTATTGGCCTTGACATATTCAATGCAAACTTGGGTTCTTTAATTGGATTGGCCGCGCTGTGGGGGTGTGGTGACAGGCAATGAGGCATTGCCTGTCTTTTGGATGTTGATCAATTGTTTTGATCTACTGTGAATGACAACCCGAGTTGTTTATGACTGGGTTGGTCTGTTATTTTATATTGATATTTATAAAGATGGTTATGTTATATTGATACCAGTTAATAAAGAAGCCGCGGCCGTTTTATCCAATCTGGAGTCCGAGTGCCTTTTTTCTAAAAAAAAAAAAAAAAAAAAAAAATGTTATACATGTTATAAGGTATAGTGTATAGGGTTATATGATTTTTAGAGGAGCATTTCTCCTTCCTACCATCCCATTGCTTCTACCAAGGACTACCTATGGTTTAAAGGGTTCGTACCCCTCTGGCGACCTGATCCCTTTATGAGGTTTTCTCCCCATGTGCGGAGTTACTCTACCTTGAATCCTGGGAAATCCCTAGCTACAACTTTTGAGGCTTTTAATCCCTCACCACCACTTTTATACGGGCAGCATTTTTCCTGATGTCTGCCTGCCTGTGCCTGCTTCTTGCCTTGCTCCACCCTGGATGCAGAACCAAGCTCTTTGAAAAAAGACCTCCAAAAGCCCCTGAGGAAGCAGTTAAATCCCGCGAAACATGCCGGGTAGGATGATGCTTACTGCAGTTATTATATTATTTTGTCTATTTTGTCCCATCCTTGGTATCAGTATAATAGAGCTTCTCCAGATGTGATGTATAATTGTTTATATATGATTTGTCTATGTTCTTTGTGTTTTCCACAAAGGATTTTATGGTGATTGAATACATTTATATTTTTATACAAAAATTGATATTCCCCGTTTATTTCCAATGTTTATGGTACCATCAAAGTCCATCGTGCCTCTATTTTTTCCTTCTATGCATACTGTATAAATTAATATATATGTGCCAGGTAGAGAAATCGGCATGGTCTGACAGAGGGTAGCTTTAGAGCCGGTTCACACTACCGCGACCTCTAAGTTGCCTCATAAGGGGAGACTTGTTAGCGCGACTTTCAGCGCGACTTCAGCGCGACTTAGCGCTACTTCAGCGCGACTTCAGCGCGACTTGTATGATAGACGACTTTGTACAACTTTGTATTTGGCCAATCAGAATATGATGTGTTTTCATTTCCTCATTGCCCACCAAAAAAAAGTTCTTAAAAATTGTAGTTTTTGATAGAGAGCCAATTATTGAAAAAAAAAAAAAAAGAGAGATTTCTTTGGATTTCGTGTCTGGGGGGTGTAAAAGATGTACCTGTGAAGTTTCAGCTCTGTAGCATGTCCAGAACCAGAAAAAAAAGATAATTTTTCTTAGAATTTTTATTAGAGCAGGGATGGGGCTCCGCTCCTGTCACACCTGGGCGTTTTTGTTGCAGGCTTTTTTTGGGCATTTTTTGGGCGTCTTTGGAGGCAGGCATGACATCTGAACTTCTGTATAGGGGTATATATACACACACATATATATATATATATATATATATATATATATATATATATACACATACACACATATAGGTTTTAAAAGGAGCGGAACCATATCCCTGCAAATTATTTAATTAGCGCATGGATAGGGTTCCGCTCCTTTTAAAACCTATATGTGTGTATGTGTATATATACATATATGTGTGTATGTATATATACCCCTACACAGAAGTTCAGATGTCATGCCTGCCTCCAAAGACGTCCACAAAAAAGCCCAATAAACGCCTGAAACAAAAACACCCAGGTGTAAAAGGAGCGGAGCCACAACCCTGCTCTATTAATAATTCTAAGAAAAATTATCTTTTTCTTATGGCGGTCACCCTGACATGGATGAGTTCTGTCACCCTGGCATAAAAGGATCGGAGCCCCATCCCTGCTCTACTAATAATTCTAAGAAAAATTATCTTTTTCTTATGGCGGTCACCCTGGCATAGCAGTCAGAGTCAGTTCACCCTAAACTACACTAAGGTCACCCTGACACTTAACACTTTCCCTACAGAAACTAGATTATTGAATCTAACAATAGTGGTATATAGTACCCTAACTACACTGCATATCCCTTTCCTCACACTAAGTGTCCACCAGTGCCACGTATCAGTGCCACGTATCAGTAACAGGAATCAGTGTCCACCAGTGCCACATATCAGTGCCACGAATCAGTGTCCACCAGTGCAACGTATCAGTGCCACGTATCAGTGCCACGTATCAGTGTCCACCAGTGCCACATATCAGTTCCACAAATCAGTGTCCACTAGTGCCACATATCAGTGCCACGTATCAGTGTCCACCAGTGCCACATATCAGTGCCACATATCAGTGTCCACCAGTGCCACATATCAGTGCCACGTATCAGAGCCACGAATCAGTGTCCACCAATGCCATATATCAGTGCCACGTATCAGTGCCACGAATCAGTGTCCACCAGTGCCACGTATCAGTGTCCACCAGTGCCACATATCAGTGCCACGTATCAGTGCCACGAATCAGTGTCCACCAGTGCCACATATCAGTGCCACGTATCAGTGTCCACCAGTGCCAATATATCAGTGCCACGTATCAGTGCCACGAATCAGTGTCCACCAATGCCATATATCAGTGCCACGTATCAGTGCCACGAATCAGTGTCCACCAGTGCCACGTATCAGTGCCCACCAGTGCCACATATCAGTGCCATGTATCAGTGCCACGAATCAGTGTCCACCAGTGCCACGAATCAGTGTCCACCAGTGCCACGAATCAGTGTCCACCAGTGCCACTGCCCACCAGTGCCACTTATCTGTGTCCACCAGTGCTACTCACACAGACCAGGCAGAGATAATGGTATATAGGAACTGTAGGCATGGCTGCAATGTGGGGAATACATGGTTAATTTTCCTTCTTCTTCCTGGAAAGTCGGATCACAAGTCGCTTCAAATAAGATAAGGAGGCGACTCCCATTGAAGTCTATGGGACAAGTCGGATACAAGTCGCCTCAAAGTAGTACAGGACCCTTTTCTGAAGTCGGAGCGACTTCATTGTCCATCCCCAGCCAGAAGGACTTGCATGTACTCAGAGTTGTATAAAGTACTCGAAACACATACTTGAGTAGAAGTGGAAGTGCTCAATCAAAAAGTGACTTGAGTAGAAGTACTAAAGTATTCAACATTTTTTGTACTTTTTTGTACTTAAGTATTGCAAGTAGTTTTTTTAAAAATTTTGCTACTCAAGTACTGAAAGTAAAAGTACCAGTAGTTTTGAAAAAAAAAATTGCTACTCAAGTACTGAAAGTAAAAGTACAAGTACTGTGTTATGTAGTTATTAAAGAAAGAAGTCAAAAGTTTGAACATCATATTGTTTTTTATTATTTCAAATGCAGCTTTTATTTATACATACAGTAGCATTTATTTTCGTATGCGCTGATAATACACATGTTTTGAGCTTCATGAAACCTGCCATCTACTGTTCTGGCAGTGGTAATTTTTATAATAGTAACGAGTAACTATGCAGCACAAAAAAAAATATCGGAGTAGAAGTATTGAAATCATTGAAAAAATGTAGTGAAGTAAAAGTGGAAGTAGGAGAAAACAATTCTACTCTAGGTAAGTACAGATACCGCCTTTCGGTACTTAAGTACAGTAGTGAAGTAGTTCTACTTAGCTACTATACATCTCTGCATGTACTACATTTCCTAGAATCCACCCTCTGATAAAAAAGCAACACAAGCATTTCAGGATACAGCACCTACAATAACTTACAGTATTAATGATTTTCCATTGCACATCTTCTGGGTCATATTTGAATCGTTATTCCTTCTAAAATCAAACTGTATGTTTAAATGGTTTTGACTTAATTCTGCACCAGCCATGGAACACCAGAAAATGGTATAGCATAGTAGTTCCAGGCAGTCTTTCATGTGTGTTAAAAGCAGAATTCGATTACCCAAAAGGCAACCCTGGCAAGTGCCTGGGGTCTGGAGTGTATCTAAATGCCATGTCTGAATCACAGTCTTAAGGCTTAACCACTTTACCTCCGCCCACAGTAATATTACTGCGGCAGAGTGGCTCGTTATCGTCTGACGACGTAGTACTACGTCGTCAGACACTCCCCCTTCTGGGCGGCGCTTGCGCGCCACCGAAGGCTCGCTTCCGCTGTTTTCATTCACAGCGGGAGTCGGGCCAGGGGAGGAGCAGCGGCGATCGCCGCTGCTCTGCCCCGATCGCCGGGGATCTAGTGTGGAGATCCGCCCGCCTGTGTAAACACAAGCGGGCGGATCTCCTCAGTGACAGGGAGTGACAGATCGGACTGTTCAGCATAGCTGGACATCCTATCTGTCCATGACTCACTCAGTCACCTCCCCCCCCACACGTCAGTAAGCACCAGGCATACATTAACTTCTCCCTCTCCAATAAAATTAACCCCTTCCCTGCCAGTGTCATTTTTACAGTAACAGTGCATATATATAGCACTGAGCACTGATTACTGCAGTAATGTCACTGGTTCCCCCCAAAAGGGTCAAAAATGTCAGTCAAGGGTCCGATCTGTCCGCCGCAATGTCGCAGTCCCGCAAAAAAAATCGCAGATCGCCGCCATTACGCGTTAAAAAAAAAAAACACCAAAAATGACAGAAATCTTTCCCTTTGTTAGTAAACGCAATAACTTTTGCGCAAACCAATCAAAATACGCTTATTGCGATTTTTTTTACCAAACATAGGTAGCAGAAAACAAATTGGCCAAAATTTTTTAAAAAAATTGGTTTTTACATCTTTTTTGGGTGGAATTTCATATAAAAAATGTTAAAAATATTGTTATTTTTTCAAAATAAACGCTCTTTTTTTGTTTATAGCACAAAAAGTAAAAATCGCACAGGTGATGAAATACCACCAAAAGAAAGCTCTGTTTGTGGGAAAAAAAGGACATAAATTTCGTTTGGGTACGGCGTCGCACGACCGCGCAATTGTTAGTTGAAGTCTCACAGCGCCGAATCGCAAAAAGTGGACAGGACAGAAGACAGCAAAATCCTCCGGTGGTAAAGTGGTTAAAAAAAGCTCAAAACTGTAAAACCACATGATCACTTTATATGTGTGCATAGTGACAGCTATTCTGCACAGCAAAGAACTTACCTGGGTCCTCTGTGAACCCAGGAGAACAGCAGGGCATTTTAAAATGGAGACCCTAGGTAAACTTCCATTGACCAATCCCTTTTGCTTAAACGGAACCCCTAAACAATCAGTTCTAAACACTTCCAGGTTCAAAACTTCAGAATTCTGGCAGCACCAGCAAGGTAAGCATCAGACTATCTGTCCTTGATCTGCATGGGCTAAAGGCAATAGGGGTCTAACAGATCACCATAAGGTGCACCTGCCTTAATCTTTATACTGTCACATAGGGGGCATGTCAGTGCATTTAAGACAGAAATAAAAATAAATTTGTCAATAAATAAATAGTTACAATATATGCAAAAGTAAATTAAAACATTTTTAACCTGTCACCACCAGAGTAACGCATATGTTTGGTGGCAAATGGGTGGGCTTTTATTCCCACACACCTCACCTACGCATTACTTGTCTCTGTCCCGGGAAGGAGCTCACTGCATGCTCCCAGCACAGAGACTGAGCTGTCAAAACAGCTCTCGGTCCCCACTAATGATCAGTAGTGGGCAGAACTGGCTCCTGATTATGTGACCACTGTAACAGCTAATCACATGATTGCTGAACCCCCACCCCCCGGACAGACAGATAACGTTAAAAGGATGCTGGGGCTGGGGCTGGGGCTGGGCAGGGTTAAATAATGAACTATTAAAAACTATTATGATTCTGTGACACATAAGCCACAGAAATAATTTCAGGAACATCATTTGGATTTAGCTTTAAATTAATGAGCTTTAAAAGTTTTAAGGGCATCTTCTATTTTGGGTATTATTGTTTTCCATTGGTTTGCAAGTGTACATGATGCAGATGCTATATTTATATATATATATATATATATATATATATATATATATATATATATATATTTGATATTCATTAACTCAATACATTATTGTCTTTTGAATTTATTGGACAGTTTTGGAATTATATAGAGTTTAGGGGTCTTTAATACATTTGCAAGCCTACAATGTAAATTGGGTATGCATATGGAAGACGGGCAGTGTGGAAAATTAAACTGCCTAAAGCCTTGTAATTCTTAATATGGCTCTGCTTGGGAGTCTATCTCCCCTACAGCAGTCTGGGGGTTGGGGAGACCATAATGACAAACACAGCTCACATAATAGAAATTTTGAAGATAGCATCTGGTTTGCAGCAACCTGAGATAATAAAAGCCCACATTGAAAGAGCTGACACATTCATACATGGGGCTGATCGATGCTATTGACAGCAGTCTAAGTCTAAGAAAGCTTGGAGCAATTAAATTATGTAATGGTTTACCCTGAAGAAAGGTGAACTGCATTAATTCTTGAGGAAGTGTTCTCAGTTAAGAATCCTGTTGTAATATAAGCAAATGTCTTCAAAATTGATTGATGAGTGTATGTCATAGTAAAAGCAAACTAGCTTCTGATGCTCTAATTTAATCTTCAAATGTTGTTTTCTTCAGATTTGCAAATCAAACCATGCTTTAGCAATATAGTTTTAAATATGTTTCATTTACACAGTCTGACATCTATGTCTTTATTTTAAAGCCCAACTCCAGGATATTAGCAAATCCAGAGGCAGGAGAACTCATGGGAAACATCCTCAGTCTCTAAGGCAACAAAATAGCTTGGCTCAAAGAAGAAACTGTGACTTTGGTCCATTACACTAAGGGATAGATGAGGAATAAGGTAATTGATGCACAATGCACTATTTGAACCTAGTTTTTGCCTTGGAGTTGGGCTTTAAAGCATTTTATCAAAAACTTGGCAAAATATGAAACTTTGATATGATTGTAAATTATTCTTTACAATCGTCTGTAGGGTATGTTTATAAATTACATTTTATAATAGGAATTATAATGAGAACTGAATCTACAAATTGAAGAATTTGTTTGATTGAATTCATTCATCTGAATAAGTGTTTAGTAGGAAGTAAAATATTTCAATCCTAATTTAATGTGAATTTGATCTAAAATATAATAAAAGGCAAAACAAAAGACTTTCATGTAGTTCCCCGAAGAGCTTTAGAGCTTTAATCAAGCCAGAAGGTCAACGTTAGTCATAATGACAGGGATGTGGTGTCGTGTCACGCAGTTTGCTACATGTTAGTCTGGGCTCATCAAGTGTACCTCTTGAATCGTTTCCTGGGTCTTGCTGCTTTGCAGATCTCCCTGCTGGTTCCTTTTGCACTTTAGATCTTCCTGTAGCCTCAATATTATACCATATATTCTTTGTACACTGTCAGGCATCAAGCCACCTCAAAAGACAGGGCCAAGCAAGCTCTAAATATACATCCTAATTATGTACAACCTAACAATTCGCTTCTGTTAGTTGCTTCATTTTAGTCTGTTAAATATACTATTAAACCCTATTTTTTATATTCATTTGATAAGTGCAAAAAAAAAGTTTATTTGTGTCAATAGGTCTTGTCAGCTATCCCAGTTTTATTTCTTGGACTACAAAATAAGTCACTCAATTTTGTAGAGGAAGAATTCTGTAGTTTATAAAAATGTGTAGCACAGTGGTGGCTGGTGCTCCATCAGTCGGGGGGGGGGGGGGGGTCAGACGGACCTGCCCCCCCATATCACTCCAGCCTGCACCACCACATCTCAATGACAGGCGGCGGTGGCAGCGGCTTCTCCCTCAGGCTCCATCATGTCCCTACTCGGCGGCCATCTTCTCCCCCCTTCTTGGCCAATAGCATTCCTTCTCCTTTCAGCCAATCAGGAAACAGGTCTCAGGACCCGCTTCCTGATTGGCCAGGAGGAGAATCAGTGTGGCTATAGCGAATATTTATTCGCTATTGTCACACAACTGGGTGGGCTCAGGGCGCAGTGCTCTGCGGCCCGAGCCCACCCTTTTTTGAAGCCTATTAGAGCCTCTGGCTCTAATCATGTGCTTAAAAAAAAAAACCCATTGGAAACCATGCGTCTGGCTGCTAGAGATGTACAGAACTGTTCGCCGGCGAACAGTTCCCGGCGAACTTCGCATGTTCGCGTTCGCCGCTGCGGGCGAACATATGCGATGTTCGGTCCGCCTCCTATACATCATCATTGAGGCAAACTTTGACCCTGAACATCACAGTCAGCAGACACATTCCAGGCCAATCAGCATACCTTCCTCCCACACCCTCCCACCTCCTATAAATAAGCAAGGGCAGCATCCATTTTAGATCATTTCTGTGTTACTGAGAGCAGGGAAAGTGCTGGTGCTGCTACTGCTGTTATAGCTGGGGACAGTTCCCGGTCTTGTTAGCCAGTGTTCTTGGTACACTCCTGCTGTAAGGACAGCACCCCAAAAAGCCCTTCCTAGGGCTGGTATTTGAGGTTTTTTTTGGATATATATATATATATATATATATATATATATATATATATATATCTATTGTCCCCAAAAGCCCTTTTGAGGGCTGGTATTTGTGTAATTTTTTTTGTTCTGTGATATATATATATATATATATATATATATATATATATATATATATATATATATCTATTGTCCCCAAAAGCCCTTTTGAGGGCTGGTATTTGTGCAATTTTTTTTGTTCTGTGATATATATATATATATATATATATATATATATATATATATATATTGTCCCCAAAAGCCCTTTTGAGGGCTGGTATTTGTGTAATTTTTTTTGTTCTGTGATATATATATATATCTATTGTCCCCAAAAGCCCTTTTGAGGGCTGGTATTTGTGTATTTTTTTTTGTTCTGTGATATATATATATATATATATATATATATATATATATATTGTCCCCAAAAGCCCCTTTGAGGGCTGGTATTTGAGTATTTTTTAATATATATATATATATGTAGCATGTCCAGAACCAGAAAAAAAATTCATAAAGGTGTAAAAGGGGTTCCCACCATCCCTGCTCTACTGAAAAATTATCTTTTTTTTCTGGTTCTGGACATGCTACAGAGCTGAAACTTCACAGGTACCCTTTTTAGACCCCCTATACACTAAATCACACAAAAAAGTTCTTAAAAATTGTCATTTTTGATAGAGAGCCAATTATTGGAAGAAAAAAAAAAAAAAAAAAAACTTAACAAAAAAAACATTTCTTTGGATTTATTGTTTGGGGGGTCTAAAAAGTGTACCTGTGAAGTTTCAGCTCTGCAGCATGTCCAGAACCAGGAAAAAAAGATCATATAGGTGTAAAAGGGGTTCCCACCATCCCTGCTCTACTGAAAAATTATCTTTTTTTCTGGTTCTGGACATGCTACAGAGCTGAAACTTCACAGGTACACTTTTTAGACCCCCTAGACACTAAATCACACAAAAAAAAGTTCTTAAAAATTGTCATTTTTGATAGAGAGCCAATTATTGGAAAAAAAAAAAAACTTAACAAAAAAAACATTTCTTTGGATTTATTGTTTGGGGGGTCTAAAAAGTGTACCTGTGAAGTTTCAGCTCTGCAGTATGTCCAGAACCAGGAAAAAAAGATCATATAGGTGTAAAAGGGGTTCCCACCATCCCTGTTCTACTGAAAAATTATCTTTTTTTCTGGTTCTGGACATGCTACACAGCTGAAACTTCACAGGTACACTTTTTAGACCCCCTAGACACTAAATCACACACAAAAAGTTCTTAAAAATTGTCATTTTTGATAGAGAGCCAATTATTGGAAAAAAAAAAAAAAACTTAACAAAAAAAACATTTCTTTGGATTTATTGTTTGGGGGTCTAAAAAGGTGTACCTGTGAAGTTTCAGCTCTGCAGCATGTCCAGAACCAGGAAAAAAAGATCATATAGATGTAAAAGGGGTTCCCACCATCCCTGCTCTACTGAAAAATTATCTTTTTTTCTGGTTCTGGACATGCTACAGAGCTGAAACTTCACAGGTACACTTTTTAGACCCCCCTATACACTAAATCACACAAAAAAAAGTTCTTAAAAATTGTCATTGTTGATAGAGAGCCAATTATTGGAAAAATAAAAAATAAAAAAAAACTTAACAAAAAAAACATTTCTTTGGATTTATTGTTTGGGGGGTCTAAAAAGTGTACCTGTGAAGTTTCAGCTCTGCAGCATGTCCAGAACCAGGAAAAAAAGATCATATAGGTGTAAAGGGGTTCCCACCATCCCTGCTCTACTGAAAAATTATCTTTTTTTCTGGTTCTGGACATGCTACAGAGCTGAAACTTCACAGGTACACTTTTTAGACCCACTAGACACTAAATCACACAAAAAAGTTCTTAAAAATTGTAATTTTTGATAGAGAGCCAATTATTGGAAAACTTAAAAAAAAAAAAACTTAAAAAAAAAAACATTTCTTTGGATTTATTGTCTGGGGGGTCTAAAAAGTGTACCTGTGAAGTTTCAGCTCTGTAGCATGTCCAGAACCAGAAAAAAAATAGAGTTAGGGTTAGGGTTAGGGTTAGGGCTAGGGTTAGGGTCAGGGCTAAGGTTAGGGTTATTTTTAGTGCTTAGGGTTAGAGTTAGAGGGGTAGGGGTAGGGCTACTAACTCTAACCCTAAGTATCTCACCGTAACCCTAACCCTAGCCCCTAACACTAAACCTAACCCTAACCCTCTAACCATAACCCTAACCCTCTAACCTTAACCCTAACCCTCTAAGCCTAGCCATAAAAATAACCCTAACCCTAAACCTAACCCTAGCCCTAACCCTAACCCTAGCCCTAACCCTAGCCCTAAGCCTAACCCTAGCCCTAACCCTAATTCGTATTTTTTTCTGGTTCCGGACATGCTACAGAGCTGAAACTTCACAGGTACACTTTTTAGACCCCCTAGACACTAAATCACACAAAAAAAGTTCTTAAAAATTGTAATTTTTGATAGAGAGCCAATTATTGGAAAACTTAAAAAAAAAAAAAACTTAAAAAAAAAAAAAAATGTCTTTGTATTTATTGTCTGGGGGGTCTAAAAAGTGTACCTGTGAAGTTTCAGCTCTGTAGCATGTCCAGAACCAGAAAAAAAATAGAGTTAGGGTTAGGGTTAGGGTTAGGGCTAGGGTTAGGGTCAGGGCTAAGGTTAGGGTTATTTTTAGTGCTTAGGGTTAGAGTTAGAGGGGTAGGGGTAGGGCTACTAACTCTAACCCTAAGTATCTCACCGTAACCCTAACCCTAACCCTAGCCCCTAACACTAAACCTAACCCTAACCCTCTAACCATAACCCTAACCCTCTAACCTTAACCCTAACCCTCTAAGCCTAGCCATAAAAATAACCCTAACCCTAAACCTAACCCTAGCCCTAACCCTAACCCTAACCCTAGCCCTAACCCTAGCCCTAAGCCTAACCCTAGCCCTAACCCTAATTCGTATTTTTTTCTGGTTCCGGACATGCTACAGAGCTGAAACTTCACAGGTACACTTTTTAGACCACCCAGATGCTAAATCCAAAGAAATTTTTTATTTTTATTTTTTTTTTAATTTTTCCAATAATTGGCTCTCTATCAAAAAATTACAATTTTTAAAAACTTTTTTTTGTGTGATCCCTCTCCGGCATGCCACAGTCCAGGTGTTTGTCCCCTTGAAAAAACTTTTCCATTACTATTGTGGCCAGAAAGAGTCCCTGTGGGTTTTAAAATTCGCCTGCCTATTAAAGTCTATGGCGGTTCGCCCGGTTCGCCCGGTTCGCCGGTTCGCGAACATTTGCCGATGTTCGCTTTCGCCGTTCGCGAACAGCGAATTTTAGGTTCACGACATCACTACTGGCTGCCTGAATGTAGATTAGGGGGCCGGATGCATGGATAGGGGGGCCCTGCGCCACTGGTGTAGCCCTACCCCTGAAGGAGCCACTGGTTAAGATGAGTCCTCTGTTCCTAGCCTCGACCTTCTCAAGGACCTTAGTCCCTCTGTCACACCAGGCTGAGTACACAAACACACAATATCACAGGAAATCACTGACAGAAAGGCAGGCCATCAATGGTGTGATTTTCTTTCTTGGAAATAAATGCATACTGAAAATACGATATGCTGGTGTAGCACTGCCCCCATAGAAGCTGCTGAGTATAGAACTTTCTTGGGCCTCCCTCTGATTATCCTGTTGCCAGATACCAGGTATTTTCACACACTGCCAGGTGCACACACACTTTTTTGCTCGTTGTCTTCAATGACCAGTCTAGGGGATTTGTTTTTGTTGTTTTATTTGGAGAACATGGATAGGAGAAGGATTAGTGGGATACTCCAAATTCAACTATGTACAGGTGAGGACAACTCTCACTTGGCCTCACTTAGTGGAACTGAATAGCAGATCTTCTGCTGAACTATACAGCACTTGCATGGGAAGAATATGTCCTTTGCATGTGTTAGCAGCAGACTCAGTGAACTCTGTATCTTCAGGACACTAGCCAGTTTCCCTTTTAGCTTACACCCAGCCAGCTGACTTTCTAGCACCAAGAGGGGGATTTTAACAGCAACAGTCTCTGGGATCCCTGTGGGAACTTTGTACTCACAAGGCCATGTGCGCAGGTCACCTTCCTCTGTCAGCCCTCAAAAGAGTCCCTGGGTTTCAGCATCTCCTCGACCACCTGAGGCCGCATGACAGCCTGCACTGGGGAGAGGCAGCATCCCCCTCCCACCTGGACTCCACTCTCCAGCAGAATACCTGGAGCCACATGTGCACCACAGATATAAGTAAAGTCACCCAGCATGCACTAGGGCACTTCCCATGACTATTGGCCAGGGCTGTACATATATCCCCTGCTCTCGTCTACATCAGTGGTGTATTTAGGTTTTGTGCTGCCCTAGGCCTGACTAATCTCGTGCACCCCCTAATTTAAATATGATCCACCCCTTCCTGTCAAGGCCACACCCCTTCCTGTTTAAGACCCGCCCTGTCATCTGCAAACCACGCCCCTTCCTGTTTAGGCCCAACCTCTTCCTCTCTGTACATTAAAAGTGGGTACCAAGTGCCTACTTGTATATTTTATTGTTTTGTATTTGTACCCTATTTTCCATCCATCCAGCGGATCGGATGGGATCGGATGAGAACGGACAGGCGGTCCATTCCCATCCGATTTCCCCCATAGAGATGCATGGGGAACTGACAGCTGTGTCTCCGCACACAGCGCGGAGACACAGCTGTCCTCCTGCTGCTCAGCAGGGGATCAGCGGCTCGATCCCCCGCTGAGAAAAACGGAATCCGTCCGACGGATGGATAGTGTGAAAGGGGCCTAATAATTTCACAGCATGTAAAATAAAATTTACCAAAAAAGAACTGGCTCTTTAACTGGAATTTCAGTAGCACAGGGATGGTGACCGTGATGACGTCCCACTATAACACACTGCCAAGTGCCAATACAATGTGATTACTCAAAATAACTGGATCTGATAAGATGCATAAATATGAGATAAATAAATAAAATCACATCAATAAAGTCCATTAATAAAGTGCATAGAGCATTTCAAGGTGCATTCATGAGAAGTCCAAAGTGCAATCATGCAGGATCAATGGTGTGAATTATAGGACCACCCTTGCATGCCACCACCTTCAGTGCCGCGACAGCCAGGTGGTGGCATGCAAGGGTGGTCCTATAATTCACACCATTGATCCTGCATGATTGCACTTTGGACTCCTCATGAATGCACCTTGAAATGCTCTATGCACTTTATTAATGGACTTTATGGATGTGATTTTATGTGATTTTAATGATCTCATATTTATGCATCTTATCAGATCCAGTTATTCTGAGTAATGTGGAGCCTGTGGCGGTGGGAGGCAGCATGGGACAGGTCAGGGAGGGACAGGGTGGGGGCTTTTTTGTGTGGGGGGGCTGCAAAAAATCCCTAGAACATCCATAGGCCTGGCCTGGGCCTTGTCGGCCTAGGCCAAGATACAGGCAGCGTAGTAATTAGAGCATATTTTGCAGTACATTTTTTTTTTTCAGATTTAATATTTTTTTTTTATTTTTTTAACAGTACATGAACCTTAACAGAATGTAAACTGTTTAATGATTTTTCATTGATTTCAGCATGCATGAAACACTTGATGAAATCACAATGCAACATCATTAAACAGTTTACATTCTATTAAAATGTACTGCAGTCAGTGAACAGCTGCAGGCTGCAGCACAGTACCTGCTCGCTGCTCCTGCTGTCCTGGCCTGGGGGTTCCCGGGTTCTCCTCTGCTCCGTGCTCTGAGACTGCTCTCACTCAGTCTCAGACTCTATCCCCTGCAAAGTAGTGCTGTCTCTCTCGGTCTCTCCTCGTCCTCTCGGGAATGGATGTGCAGGGATGGCGGCCGCGCGGAGGAGGGTGGGCGGAGAATTAGGCTCCGCCCCACCACCTAAATTAGGAGAAGCATCTATGGGGACCGTGACACTGTCCCTCCCCTCCCTCCCCTCTGGCAAAGTACATCGCCGCGACGCCGCCCCTTCAGCAGCTTCAGACTGCAGCGAAACAAGCCGCAAGTGTGTTTACTTATTCAAGCCGCCGGCCGCCTGGGACTGTCTGTCACTGCTTGTGTGCGGCAGAGGGCGGCCGCGGGAAGGATGCAGAACATTGCCGGTACCCGGCGGGTCCCGGGAGGACGGGTTGGGGGGGAGTTCGTGCAGGGGGGGGCGGCTTTTTTGCCGCCCCCCCGCAAAGTGCCGCCCTAGGCCTGGGCCTTGTCGGCCTAGGCCTAGATACAGCGCTGGTCTACATGGTTTCCTCCCACTGTCCAATAAACTGTATTTCTATTGGATCAGTGTGAAACATCAAGCCAGGAAGAGCAGCATCAGAGTACACTAGGTAGGTTCTATCTAACAATCACAGCTCTCTGTTAAACAGACAGCTCCTAGATTTACCTGGCTGTCTCCCTGTTAAGCAGAGAAATCAAAACTATATACACCTGCACTAGCATTTACTTGGAGAGTTGGAGAGATCTACACTGATTGTACCCAAGTAGATTGATGAATCCTTTTGGGTACATTAAGTCTGTTGTTAGATGGTTTGAATCTCAGCAGGTCCCTGCTGAACCAGCTGAGATTCAAGCCATCTATGGCCGGCTTAACACTAAGTACCCAACAATGCTATTTTAAAGAAACAGGCACCAAATCAATTAGTAAAGGCAAACTTAATATATTGTTACCCAACAAAGTTAGTAACGAGGCAAGCAAAGAAAAGAATAGTACAGTAAAAAAAATAACAAAGCTTATAACATACTTTAGTATACAGAGTAATTAGCAATAAGGACAAAGCATAGATCAGCATAAACAGTAACAATGCCTCCTGAAGTGCAGCAGTGAGCAGCAGTAATACGATCTAAACTATCGACCACTGAAGCTATACTGTCAGAGAGCATTCATGGCAGCTAGGATAGCAATAAAACCTTCTGTTAAGTACTGTCAGTATTTGCAACCATCTAACTGTTGTCCATATCAATAATGAAAAGGAGGCATCCGTCCCTGATAGATAGACAAACATTGCCAAATAGGCCAGAAGGGGGAAGAGGTGGGACTTTGAGTGATGTCAAAAATCATGTTATCAATAGTAACAATGTTAAATAAAAAGTTATACATTTATTAACATGGGTTAAAACATCCCCGCAAAGTGGGACTTAAATGACAAACGGTTAAAGCAACCACATAAGCTATCAAACCCATGTAGCACATTACAGCATGGGCCTGTCAGTGTTAGTGCACAGCAGAGTACAGTCCCATTGGTTCTTGTCTAAAGCACCAATGCGTTTCAACTTATCCAAGTCTTCTTCAAGGAGATGTTGGACAGTAGGATATCACTGATATTTCTGTGTCTGGAGACCAGTGCTCAGGCAAGACTCCTAGTCATATAAAGTACAGCTTTGTGTCCCTGTGGGAGCAAGGATACAGATGGAGCCCCAATCTTGTCCCTGTAGGAGGCACAGCTCCACCAATGACACTGATTAGCACACACAGGTCTAGCATACATCCACCATGCAACTGCAAACAGCAAACTGTCGGTTTTTGAGATGACACAAATGGGTATGGGGGACAGAAGGAATTAGGGAGAAGATTATGTAACAGGGCAGGCTTTAGGGTGTTTCTTCTATCATTTGGGCCCTTTAAGAGGCTTTGGTGCACTTAAGGATAGTCCTAATGAGCATGCATGCAGTAAGAGAGTACTTTAGGTGCAGTATAGTAATTGCACAGATGCAGAGTAGATGTGAGTCAGAAGCAGTGACAGTTCAGTGTAACGATGGTATAGAGTTGGTATGGGTGCAGTATAGGTTTGGTAGAGGCACTGTGTAAAACTGGTATAGATGTGGAATATGCAAGGTGCAGTTGGTGCCCTGCTCTCAGCAACTCAGTCTCTGTTAGCACTGTCGGTAATGGGAAGATAGCCCTCTCACCAGTTAACGGGATAAAGCTGCAGGCGGCCATGGTGGAAGGGGCCCCCTCAGTCTCTCTCCAAAGCCTTTGACAAACAGCAGTGGGAATCGATGGCAGATTAATTCTCAAATCTCCTTGTGACAGTGGTGCAGGTGCTACAGGTATGACTGATGCAGTGCTGCAACAAGTGTCCTCACTCAGTTGCAGGATTGGGTCCACCCTGGTCTGGCTTTCTAGGCAGTCAGCATGGAGCCAGTAACCACCTCTCTCACCCTACTTCAGCGCCAAAAAGTCCCGAACTTTCCTGGGAAGAGCAACAAAAATCCTCCCTGACTCCCCCTGAGTCACAAAGTTTGATGGAATTTGTAGTTTTGGCAGTCACACAGTACAGTGGACCCTCCACAAAATGATATGTCCCAGGGTGCATTGCAGCTGCTGTGTTCTCCTCCTTTCGCTGCTGATTGGCCGAGCGGCAGCTGCTAGGAGGGAGGGGGGAGAAAGCAGAACCTACCTTCAATTGTCTCATCCTACAGCACAAAAATTAGGAGCCAAAGTGAATTCCTGGCAGATAAACAGGTATTTTTTTTGTATTTGTAGGGTAATTGAAGAAATGTATGGCATGTTTTTTATTTTACCCTGACATAAGCTAAAAGTCATCAGGCATTTGTGCACACCCTGGATTTATAATTGAAGAGATAATGACATGTAAATTCCTTTCTTCTTTTAGAAGAAAACTCTCTACTTCCATCTTCTTCCATACAGGTTTGGGTCGAAACTTAGGCAAAAAAACGCTGTTCTGACAGAAGCTTCTGTATGAATGAGAACTGATAACAGATTGTAATATTCCTTCATAAAGGAGTACTTACAGGCAAAACAAAGTTGTAAACTTTTAATTATTAACACTTCTGGGTGATTCACATCCTCACCGACAGCTAATACCCTTGTGTAAGTCACATTCTTATTTAACATTCCAATTATACCCTTTTGTTGGATGCAACATCATTTATTTATATGGGTCCTAGATATCAGAATTATGCCTGCTCCTGAGGAAGTGAATACTTTTTTCAAGAAACGCGTTGAGCCTATGAGGCAATCTATATTTGCAAGCTCCATCATGCACCTAAACCTATGAGGCAATTTCTTTTTGCTAGCTACATCATGCATCCAACCATTCTCTATTTGTTTTAAACAATTTTTCTTGTAATATTCTTTTACTGTCTTTTTTCATTGTGTATGGTTCTATCACACTATTTTTATTATACATACTTTATGTGTTTGTTTACTACATACTTTGTATGTTTGTTTACTGTTTTTGTACTTTGATATGTACTGATGTTAACTGCCATGATATGTTAATTAACCACTTTACCACCGGAGGATTTTGCTGTCTTACATCCAGGCCACTTTTTGCGATTCGGCGCTGTGCGACTTTAACTGACAATTGCGCGGTCGTGCGACGCCATACCAGAACTAAATTTACGTCCTTTTTTTCCCACAAACAGAGCTTTCTTTTGGTGGTATTTGATCACCTGTATGATTTTTACTTTTTGCGCTATAAACAAATTATTTTGAAAAAATAACAATATTTTTAACATTTTTTTTATATGAAATTCCCCCCAAAAAAATGTAAAAATCTAATTTTTTTAAAATTTTTGGCCAATTTGTTTTCTGCTACCTATGTTTGGTAAAAAAATCACAATAAGCGTATTTTGATTGGTTTGCGCAAAAGTTATTGCGTTTACTAACTAAGGGAAAGATTTCTGTCATTTTTGGTGTTTTTTTTTTAACGAGTAATGGCGGCGATCTGCGATTTTTTTTTTGCGGGACTGCGACATTGCGGCGGACAGATCGGACCCTTGACTGACATTTTTGACACTTTTGGGGGTACCAGTGACATTACTACAGTAATCAGTGCTATATATATGCACTGTTACTATAAAAATGACACTGGCAGGGAAGGGGTTAATTTTATTGGAGCGGGAGGGGTTAATGTATGCCTGGTGCTTGCTAACGTGTGTGGGGGGAGGTGACTGAGTGAGTCAGGGACAGATCGGATGTTCAGCTATGCTGAACACTCCGATCTGTCACTCCCTGTCACTTAGGAGATCTGCCCGCTTTGTTTACACAGGCAGGCGGATCTCCAAACTCGATTCCCCGACGATCAGGGCAGAGCAGCGGCGAGCGCCGCCTACAGGGGGAGGAGTCCAGCGACGTAGGTCTACGTCGCTGGACGATAACGAGCCACTGTGCTGCAGTAGAGGCACAGTGAGCAGTCGTAAAGTGGTTAATAAATGCGAGATGTTAATTAATTGTACATTTTTGTGCTTACGAGCATATGTATACACCATTAATAATATTTGCATACTGGCCACACCTCATATAAAGTCCCACTAATTTTTGAACACTATGTGTTCCATTGTTTAAACTTTTAATCTGCACAAAATGCCAGTTCCAGCAAGCCTTCAATTAGAATTTGTTTTCAAAACGTTCCTATTTAACCCTTTTTGAACAATTAGTTAAAGTGTACTGTCGTCTGTTATTTTACTATTCATGATTTGGTAGTAATTCCCTTAAGACACCTACACCTAAATTAGGCAAGCATTTGCCTCAGTATTGGTAACATTACCAATATGTGTGACAAATTCAGATAGTTGTTACAACTGCTACTAAGAATGTATCGCTATGGCAGTAACAAATTATTAAAGAATTACCACCACTTCTAGGAAACTGGCATTAATTAAGACCAACTCTGATCTGGTACAGAGGTATGACAGGACTCAGAGTGGGCCATGCTTATGCTGGGAAGCTTTCATGTATGTGACAGCTTTCCACACATGGCTGTATCCTCTGTATCCTCTGTATTATTTAGCTGTTGGCCTGAAGATACCCCGGCTGAAAGATAAATGTAAGCAAAAGGACTGGGGATGCAGCTGATGTCATTACTTAAATATGGGAAATGCCCATATTTGAGAAACGACTTATCACTGGGTGGGAGCCTGATAGGGAACTGAGAAACTAGTTCCACATCAGGCCTACTTCACTTTTGAGTGGCAGTGCACAACAGCAGGCAGAATTAAAACTATTATTGGACTAAATAGGGCAATGGATTGGCCTCCCTCCCGTGTGTTGTCAGTTAAAAATGAAAAAGGCCTGGGGGAACTAGTCTCCTAGTATAAAACTTCTCGGCCAAGTTCCTGTCATTGTGAGGGGCACAGTGGCCATGGTGGGAGGGCAGAGGGACTTCACCAAGGAAGAAGTGTCCAGTGTGACAATCCTTTCCCAGTGCAGACATGGACAAATTTAACAGGTACATGAATTGGGTGCAAGCACCAACACTTTCGGTGTGCCCTGACGGAATGCTAAAGGGTGTCTATGACACGCTTTATGAATTCCCCCCGAGTGAGTCATCACAGCATAACTCATCCCTGCTGAGTCTGGGGTTTTATTTAAAGGGTGCTGCAAAGCAAGATGTTTTGCTGTCTCTTTTAGAGAAACTATAGTGCTCTGGATACCCCTTGTCATGAGTTAAAAAAGGTAGAGATATATACCTGGGAATTACAGGCTAGTCAGTCTAACACTGATAGTATGTAAACTATTGAAGATAATGATAAGGACTATATACAAGAATTTTCTGATGAAAACAGTATTATTAATAGTAATCAGCGTGGATTTATGAAGGATTGTTCTTGCTAGACCAATCTGTTAACATTCTTCGAGGAAGTGAGCTGCCATCTAGATTAAGGAAAGCCTGTGGTTGTGGTGTATCCGGATTTGCAAAAGCATTCAATATGGTTCCCCATAAATGCTTAATTTACAAATTGAGGCCTGCTGGCATGGACTTTAGGGTATGAACCTGAATAGAAAATTGGTTACAGTGATGCGTCCAAAGGGTGGTGATTAGGGATGATCGAACTTTTCAAAAGTTCGGTTCGACCAGAACACCCGAACTTCCCGAAAGTTCGGCCTGGATTTCAGAACCCCATTGAAATCAATGGGACTCGAACTTCGGTAATCAAAAAACCATTTTGAAGCCCTAAAACCCACTAAATGCCCCTAAAAAGTGCCTAGGGTTCTGGGTCATGCCCCAGGGACTATTAATCACACAAAAAAAGTTCTTAAAAGTTGTCATTTTTTTTTTCCATTAAAGAGTTTTTATTAAATATTGAGGCAATACAAACAAAATAACATCCAGCATATAAAAGGAAAATACAAAAAAATTCAGAGTAGCGTGAACACGGACAACAATTGCATCATTATACACGGATGTACATTCACGACCTGGTACGCTGCAAGCATGGGATGATGAGTCAATTGACACAATTATAGTCTTCAAGAAAGGGGGGGAGGGGGGGGGAGATGGGAGGGGGGAGGGGAGGAAGGGGGGGAGGGTGGAGCAGGGAGGGGAAGGGGGGAGGGGAGGGAGGGGGAAGGGGTAAATAGGGGGGTAGAAATGGGAGAGGGGGGGGGGAGGGGAGCATGCTCAGAGGAAAGAGACGAGACAGGGGGGGTAGGGGGGGGTAGAAGCAGAGGAAGAAGAAGAGGACGTGAGGGGGAGGGGAGGGAAGGAGGCGGGAGGGGGGGGGAGGGAGGACAGGAGGGGGAGTAAGGGGGAGGGGAGAGGGGAAGGAAAGAATCCCTGAGTTGGGGTAAAATGAAGGGGGGGAGGTAGGGCATAGTGTACGTGTTGGAGGGGGTGGGAAGCATGTCAATAGCCATATCTAGTATTACCAAAATGAAGAAGTAATGGAAATTGGAATAGAAGGTATAACAACTAACAACTTAACAACATAACAACAACTGGTCAGCTGAATTATCAACACGTCAATTTCAAAGTATTCAATTTTGGAGTTACTCAATGTTAGATTTTACCCTTGAGCCAGGAGGACCATTTAGACCAATCCTTATCGAATCTGGCACCGCGACCAGCCTTATGGGCAAGTAGGCGTTCATACTCAAAAGTAATTTTGACTCTATCAATAACGTCTGAGACTTGGGGCACAATATTAGATTTCCACTTCTGAGCCACCAGGCTGCGAGCAGCCAAGAGAATGTGGGTAACTATTGTGCTGCTGTCGGAGGGGAACCTCTCGATCCCCACATTCAAGATCCCCAATGCTGGAGAGGGCGGGGTAGGGAGCCCAGAGATATCCGATATCATAGAGAAGAGTGCATTCCATATATTAGTAAGGTGTCGGCAAGACCAGAAGACGTGTAGGAGGTGGGCCACCTCGCCACATCCCCTCCAGCATAGTGGCGAATGATCAGGAACAAATTTGGACAATCTATAGGGAGTAAGGTACCAACGCAAATTGATCTTCTGGGACAATTCCCAGTGGTTGGTGCAGGAGGAGGTCTGTTTGATGGAGCGGGAGGCTATTTTCCACTGGGCGGCTGTAAACGATTCCCCTAGATCCGCCTCCCATTTCATGAAAGGAGCGGGCGCGCTAAAATCCATTTTGGCTTGAAACAAGTTGTAGAATAGGGATGTGCCCCTGACCGAGCGTAGATTGCCCGACAGGAACAACCAACCCCTCGAGGGCAAGTGGATATGCAGGGACGTTAATGATCGGAAAAGATGTGCCACTTGTATGTATCTATAGTGTTCAGAGGCCGGGAGTTCAAACTCCCTCTGCAAATCCTCAAAGGATTTGAGAGTGTCGCCTGACAGGATATGGTCAACATTTTTAATACCCTTGTTTCTCCACACCCCAAAGGACGAGTGGGGTATGGCCATTTCCAGCACCCCCAGTGGCACGGAACCCGTGCCCTCAGGGGGGTCGGAATGTCCTGCTTTACGAACGCCCTCCATGCCAACAACGAGGCCCTGACCGAAATAGGCAGCCCCTCCAGTGGCATGGGGTTCCAGACATCCGCCAAGAGCATCGTCCGCAGAGGATGGGAAGGACAGACATCCGCCTCCATGGCACTCCAGATTGCATGGGATCCGGGATCCACCCATTGACGTATTTGGGTCAGATGAGAGGCAAGGAGATAATCCCTGATGTCGGTCATACCCATCCCCCCCGCGGACCAGTGCTTGATAAGGAACGAGTGGGCGCTCCTAGGTCTCTTCCCCCTCCAAACCAACCCCCTTAGTGCCCTTTGCAGTGAGTTGAGAGTACCACGAGAAACTGGGACTACCAAGGACCGAAAGATGTAGAGAATTTGGGGCAGGAGAACCATCTTGAACGAGGCAAGGCGTCCAGACCAAGTGAGCTCGGTTTTTGCTATCCGTTGGCATTCCTGCGAGATCTTGATAATCAAAGGGGGGTAGTTAGTTATAGCCAACTGATCCACTTTAGGGGTCAATAGGATACCCAGATAGAGTATGTGGTCCCTTTTCCAGGTGTAGGGGTATCTCTGTTGCAATTTGCGACAAAGCGGCTGGGGAAGGCCCAAAGGTAGGATCAGGGACTTTGTAAAGTTCACCTTGTAATATGAAATCAGACTGAATCTCTGCAGCAGTGAGTGTGTGGCGGCCAGTGACCTCTCTGGGTCCGTCATGAAGATGATAACATCATCAGCAAAAAGATTAATTACGTGGGAGCCCGAGGCGGTCACAAGGCCTTTTATGTGGGGGGAAGATCTGACTGCAACTGCCAGTGGCTCAATAAGTAAATTAAAGATAGATGGGGATAGTGGACAGCCCTGCCTCGTTCCGTTGGTTATGTCAAATGCTGTCGATAACAAAAGTTGTCATTTTTGATAGAGAGACAATTATTGAAAAAATTATTGAAAAAAAAAAGAGATTTCTTTGGATTTAGTGTCTGGGGGGTCTAAAACGTGTACCTGTGAAGTTTCAGCTCTGTAGCATGTCCAGAACAAGAAAAAAAAAGTTTGTTTGTATTAGAATTAATATAGAACAGGGATATGGCTCTGCTATTTTCACACCTTGCCGGTTTTGTAGCAAGCATTTTTTTGGGCATTTTTTGGGGGTCTTTGGAGGCAGGCATAACATCAGAACTTCTGTGTAGGGGTATATATACACACACACACATGTATGTATATATATATATACACATACACATATATAGGTGTGAAAGTAGCAGAACACTATGCTTGCGATAATTAAATAATTAACGCCCATATGGCTTCTCTGCTATAACACCTATATGTGTGTATGTGTATAAATACATATAAGTGTGTGTGTATATATACCCCTATACAGAATTTCAGATGTTTTGCCTGCCTCCAAAGACCCCAGAAAAATGCCCAAAAAAACGTCAGCTACAAAAACGCCCAGGTGTGTTTTTGCAGCAGGCGTTTCTTTTGGGCATTTTTTTGGGGTCTTTGGAGGCAGGCAAAACATCTGAACTTCTGTATAGGGGTATATATACACACACACTTATATGTATTTATACACATACACACATATACAGTTGTGTTCAAAATTATTCAACCCCCCAATGAAATTGATTGTTTTGGCCAGTTTGACATTGATTTTGATCATTCAGTCATCCTGCTTACAATTAAATCAAAGAGGCACGTGTAGGTCAGACAAATATAACATAACATTTATAATGAAATAACCACAAATGTATTTTCTGTGCTCACATCATTATCAGTTTTATTCAACCCCCAAGTGACATTCAATCTTAGTACTTAGTACAACATCCTTTTACAGTTATAACTAGGGTTGAGCGGACACCTAGATGTCCGTGTTCGACGGGTTCGGCCGAACTTTAAAAAAAAGTCCGGGTCCGTGTCCCGGACTTTTACCGAACTTTTCCCGGACACCGAACCCCATTGAAGTCAATGGGGACCCGAACTTTAAGGCACTAAAATGGCTCTAAAACACCAATGGAAAGGGCTAGAGTGCTGCAAATGGCAGCAAAACGTAGTTAAGAGCATGGCAAGTGCTCTGCAAACAAATGTGGATAGGGAAATAACTTAAAACAACAAAAAAAAAACAGAAAAATAAAACAATGTTCTTCATCTCTGAAGGACGAGGCCCATATGGAGTAGGAGGGAGGTTGAGGTGGTGGTGGATGTGGCGGTGTCATAGGCGTGCGCACAGGGTGTGCCTGGTGTACCTGGGCACACCCTAATCACCTAGGGCACATAGCATTATCGCTCTGTTTGCCAGTGAGGAGATGGGAAAGATCTCCCTCGCACCTGCTCTGCTCTATTTCTCTTTGCCAGCAGGGAGAGTAATGTATCGGGGCCATGTACATGTAGGCAAACACATGCATGTGTATTTCAACTTTGGGGTGCACACCCTAATGCAATAGGCTGCGCACACCTATGGGCGGTGTAGGTGGAAGCGGCGGTGGAGGAGGACCAGGGCCGGATTAAGAGCATCATGGTCTTGGTGCTGAGGATTTTGAAGGGCCTTAAGGGCCGTGCCTTGGCATGCACCCAGAGGAGGAAGGGTGCAGCCATGCATGCCTAATTCAACATGGGATGCTGTCTCTGAAGCCCATAAACACATCCATGCATCGGCAACTGTCCCTCCTTGTCCGGCCTTCGCGCTGTGTGGGGAGGTTCTGAGGGTGCTACCTGGGGAAGCGAGCATAGAAGCCAGACTTCTGTGTTTACAAGTGACAGAAGAGCGGTCACAGTGAATATGGCCAACCCGGGGCCTATATAAAAGGTAGGGGCCTGCATGGAGCTGCAGCTCCAATAGCCCCTACGTTAATCTGGCCCTGAGGAGGAGGACGAGGTAGCCAACACTGCTTCTTTTCACAAATTTTAAATGAGGGTACACCCCAAAAGAGTGAGAAAGAGCAAAAATGGAACAATGGCTGGGTAAGGTCGGTATCCATTGCTATTCTGCACAAGGTACGGAAAAGTCCCGTGGGATCCATGCCTGGTTCATTTTAATGAACGTGAGCTTGTCCACATTGTCTCTGGACAGGCGGCTGCGCTTGTCTGTTATAACACCCCCAGCCGTGCTAAATACCCGTTCAGATAATACACTGGCTGCAGGGCACGCCAGCACCTCCAAGGCGTAAAGGGCAAGCTCAGGCCATGTGCCCAATTTGGAGACCCAGAAGTTGAAGGGGGCAGACCCCTCATTCACTACATGTAGGTGTGTGCACACATACTGCTCCACCATGTTGGTAAAATGCTGCCTCCTGCTAAGACGTTCCATCTGAGCTGCTGGTGCTGCTGTTTGTTGTGGCGTGCTGACAAAGCTTTTCCACATTTCGGCCATGCTAACCCTGCCTTCTGAGGTGCTGGCGGTGCCCTGGTTGAGTTGGCGACCTCCTCCTCCTCCTCCTCTGCCTTGTGCTTCCACTGTGGCCCCGCTGTCAGATGGGAATGCCAGCAGCATCGCGTCTACCAGCGTGCGCTTGTACTCGCGCATCTTGCGATCGCGCTCCAGTGAGTGAATTAAGGACGGTACGTTGTCCTTGTAACGGGGATCCAGCAGCGTGGCCACCCAGTAATCAGCACAAGTTAGAATGTGGGCAACTCGGCGGTCGTTGTGGAGACACTGCAGCATGTAATCGCTCATGTGTGCCAGGCTGCCCAGAGGCAACGAAAGGCTTTCCTCTGTGGGAGGTGTATCGTCCGTGTCCTCTGTATCCCCCCAGCCACGCACCAGTGATGGCCATGAGCTGGCCTGGGTGCCACCCTGCTGTGAACATGGTTCCATCTCCTCCTCCAGCTCCTCCTCCTCCTCATCCTCCTCATCCTCCAGAACTGTGCCCCTGCTGGACAATTGTGTCCCTGGCGTTTGTGTGTGCAGGAACCCACCCTTGGAGCCCCTTGCGAATGACTGCCCTGAAAGCCTTTGAAATGTTACCTCTTCATCCTCCTCCTCCACCTCCTCATCCTGTGCCACATCCTCTTCCATCATCGCCCGAATTGTTTTTTCAAGGAGGCATAGAAGTGGGATAGTTAAGCTGAGAACGGCGTCATTGCCACTGGCCATGTTGGTGGAGTACTCAAAACAGCGCAACAAGGCACAATATATGCAAATGTCAAATATGCAAACTATGCCGCAATTTAATGTTTTTTACACCAAAAGGGTGTGTATTGAATAGCGGAATAGGATAAAAAACTGTGTATCTCACACGTACAAACACAGACTAGGCCCGATTAAATTTTTTCCTACCCTAAAGGGAGGATGAGGAAGAGGAGTATGGAACAGGCAGCACCCTCAAATCTTCAGAAGTATGAGATGAACCCCAAAAACTTGGAAAGGTGGATCTCACACGTACCGACACAGACTATTCCGCAATTTAATTGAGCCCCAAAGGTTTTTATTGAATAGCGGAATAGGAAATATGATCAAAAAAAAGTGTATGTTTTTCACACGTACAGAAGCACACTAGGCCCCAATTACTATTGTTTGTACACCTAAAAGGATGGATGAGGAGGAGTATAGAACAGGCAGCACCCTCAAAGCTTCAGAAGTATGAGATGAACCCCAAAAACTTGGAAAGGTGGATCTCACACGTACCGACACAGACTATTCCGCAATTTAATTGAGCCCCAAAGGTTTTTATTGAATAGCGGAATAGGAAATATGATCAAAAAAAAGTGTATGTTTTTCACACGTACAGAAGCACACTAGGCCCCAATTACTATTGTTTGTACACCTAAAAGGATGGATGAGGAGGAGGAGGAGGAGGAGGAGTATAGAACAGGCAGCAGCCTCAAAGCTTCAGAAGTATGAGATGAACCCCAAAAACTTGGAAAGGTGGATCTCACACGTACCGACACAGACTATTCCGCAATTTAATTGAGCCCCAAAGGTTTTTATAGAATAGCGGAATAGGAAATATGATCAAAAAAAAGTGTATGTTTTTCACACGTACAGAAGCACACTAGGCCCCAATTACTATTGTTTGTACACCTAAAAGGATGGATGAGGAAGAGGAGGAGGAGGAGTATAGAACAGGCAGCACCCTCAAAGCTTCAGAAGTATGAGATGAACCCCAAAAACTTGGAAAGGTGGATCTCACACGTACCGACACAGACTATTCCGCAATTTAATTGAGCCCCAAAGGTTTTTATTGAATAGCGGAATAGGAAATATGATCAAAAAAAAGTGTATGTTTTTCACACGTACAGAAGCACACTAGGCCCCAATTACTATTGTTTGTACACCTAAAAGGATGGATGAGGAGGAGGAGGAGTATAGAACAGGCAGCACCCTCAAAGCTTCAGAAGTATGAGATGAACCCCAAAAACTTGGAAAGGTGGATCTCACACGTACCGACACAGACTATTCCGCAATTTAATTGAGCCCCAAAGGTTTTTATTGAATAGCGGAATAGGAAATATGATCAAAAAAAAGTGTATGTTTTTCACACGTACAGAAGCACACTAGGCCCCAATTACTATTGTTTGTACACCTAAAAGGATGGATGAGGAGGAGGAGGAGTATAGAACAGGCAGCACCCTCAAAGCTTCAGAAGTATGAGATGAACCCCAAAAACTTGGAAAGGTGGATCTCACACGTACCGACACAGACTATTCCGCAATTTAATTGAGCCCCAAAGGTTTTTATTGAATAGCGGAATAGGAAATATGATCAAAAAAAAGTGTATGTTTTTCACACGTACAGAAGCACACTAGGCCCCAATTACTATTGTTTGTACACCTAAAAGGATGGATGAGGAGGAGGAGGAGGAGGAGTATAGAACAGGCAGCACCCTCAAAGCTTCAGAAGTATGAGATGAACCCCAAAAACTTGGAAAGGTGGATCTCACACGTACCGACACAGACTATTCCGCAATTTAATTGAGCCCCAAAGGTTTTTATAGAATAGCGGAATAGGAAATATGATCAAAAAAAAGTGTATGTTTTTCACACGTACAGAAGCACACTAGGCCCCAATTACTATTGTTTGTACACCTAAAAGGATGGATGAGGAAGAGGAGGAGGAGGAGTATAGAACAGGCAGCACCCTCAAAGCTTCAGAAGTATGAGATGAACCCCAAAAACTTGGAAATGTGGATCTCACACGTACCGACACAGACTATTCCACAATTTAATTGAGCCCCAAAGGTTTTTATTGAATAGCGGAATAGGAAATATGATAAAAAAAAAGTGTATGTTTTTCACACGTACAAAAGCACACTAGGCCCCAATTACTATTGTTTGTACACCTAAAAGGATGGATGAGGAGGAGGAGGAGGAGGAGGAGGAGTATAGAACAGGCAGCACCCTCAAAGCTTCAGAAGTATGAGATGAACCCCAAAAACTTGGAAAGGTGGATCTCACACGTACCGACACAGACTATTCCGCAATTTAATTGAGCCCCAAAGGTTTTTATAGAATAGCGGAATAGGAAATATGATCAAAAAAAAGTGTATGTTTTTCACACGTACAGAAGCACACTAGGCCCCAATTACTATTGTTTGTACACCTAAAAGGATGGATGAGGAGGAGGAGGAGGAGGAGGAGGAGTATAGAACAGGCAGCACCCTCAAAGCTTCAGAAGTATGAGATTGTATTCACTGTACCCCACAAAGATTGTGTTCACTGTACCCCACAAAGATTGTGTTCACTGTACCCCACAAAGGTTTTGTTCACTGCACCCCACAAAGATTGTGTTCACTGCACTCCAAAAGGATTGTCTTCACTGCACCCCACAAAGATTGTGTTCACTGTACCCCACAAAGGTTTTGTTCACTGCACCCCACAAAGATTGTGTTCACTGTACCCCACAAATGTTTTGTTCACTGCACCCCACAAAGATTGTGTTCACTGTACCCCACAAAGGTTGTGTTCACTGCACCCCACAAAGGTTTTGTTCACTGCACCCCACAAAGGTTTTGTTCACTGCACCCCACAAAGATTGTGTTCACTGTACCCCACAAAGGTTTTGTTCACTGCACCCCACAAAGATTGTGTTCACTGTACCCCCCAAAGATTTTGTTCACTGCACCCCACAAGGATTGTCTTCACTGCACCCCACAAGGATTGTCTTCACTGCACCCCACAAAGATTGTGTTCACTGCACCCCACAAAGATTGTGTTCACTGTACCCCACAAAGATTTTGTTCACTGCACTCCAAAAGGATTGTCTTCACTGCACCCCACAAAGATTGTCTTCACTGTACCCCATAAAGGTTTTGTTCACTGCACCCCACAAAGATTGTGTTCACTGTACCCCACAAAGGTTTTGTTCACTGCACCCCACAAAGATTGTGTTCACTGTACCCCACAAAGATTGTGCTCACTGTACCCCACAAAGGTTTTGTTCACTGCACCCCACAAGGATTGTCTTTACTGCACCCCACAAGGATTGTCTTCACTGCACCCCACAAAGTTTGTGTTCACTGTACCCCACAAAGATTTTGTTCACTGCACCCCACAAAGATTGTGTTCACTGTACCCCACAAAGATTTTGTTCACTGCACTCCAAAAGGATTGTCTTCACTGCACCCCACAAAGATTGTGTTCACTGTACCCCACAAAGGTTTTGTTCACTGCACCCCACAAAGATTGTGTTCACTGTACCCCACAAAGGTTTTGTTCACTGTACCCCACAAAGATTGTGTTCACTGTACCCCACAAAGATTGTGTTCACTGTACCCCACAAAGGTTTTGTTCACTGCACCCCACAAAGATTGTGTTCACTGTACCCCACAAAGGTTGTGTTCACTGCACCCCACAAAGGTTTTGTTCACTGCACCCCACAAAGATTGTGTTCACTGCACCCCACAAAGATTGTGTTCACTGTACCCCACAAAGGTTTTGTTCACTGCACCCCACAAAGATTGTGTTCACTGTACCCCACAAAGATTGTGTTCACTGTACCCCACAAAGGTTTTGTTCACTGCACCCCACAAAGATTGTGTTCACTGTACCCCACAAAGATTGTGTTCACTGTACCCCACAAAGGTTTTGTTCACTGCACCCCACAAAGATTGTGTTCACTGTACCCCCCAAAGATTTTGTTCACTGCACCCCACAAGGATTTTCTTCACTGCACCCCACAAGGATTGTCTTCACTGCACCCCACAAAGATTGTGTTCACTGCACCCCACAAAGGTTTTGTTCACTGCACCCCACAAAGATTGTGTTCACTGTACCCCCCCAAAGATTTTGTTCACTGCACCCCACAAGGATTGTCTTCTCTGCACCCCACAAAGATTGTGTTCACTGTACCCCCCAAAGATTTTGTTCACTGCACCCCACAAGGATTGTCTTCACTGCACCCCACAAGGATTGTCTTCACTGCACCCCACAAAGATTGTGTTCACTGTACCCCCACAAAGGTTTTGTTCACTGCACCCCACAAAGATTTTGTTCACTGCACTCCAAAAGGATTGTGTTCACTGCACCCCAAAAAGATTGTGTTCACTGCAGCCCACACACAGAAAAATGGATGTGGATCACTGACACCTGCCTATCTCCTATCCCACACCACACAGCAATATCGATTGTAGTTTGTAGAACACAGTTTCCCTAAAATTCAGCAGACTCTGTCCCTAACAGGATTGAGAAGAGATCGTAGATCAGGAGAACTAAGTGCAGACCCCACCCCACACAGCAATATCGATTGTAGTTTGTAGAACACTCTGACCCTAAAATTCAGCAGCAGCCTCTCCCTAACAGGATTGAGAAGAGATCGTAGATCAGGATTGAGTGCAGACCCCACCCCCCACACAGCAATATCGATTGTAGTTTGCAGAAGACACTGACCCTATAATTCAGCAGACTCTATCCCTAAAATGCCTACAACTCGCCCTGCCTAAACACTCCGACCTGTCCCTCAATTCTATCCGGACACAAATGGTTTTTTCCTGCCTATCTTTCCCTAATCAGCAGCCAGCACGTTGATGTGTGCTCTGTCCCTGATCTAAGCAGCATAATGACGCCGCTGCGGCTGCCTCGAACTTATAAAGACTTGGTCACATGCTTCAGATGGCCAATCACAGCTACTGAGACATTTGCAGGCATGGCTGGGATGGCTTAAGGCACACCAGTTAAACGATTGTTGATTGGCTGTTGAAAGCCCGCCATGAAAAGAGCGCCAAAGCATGCAAAACCCGGAAATAAAACGACCGAACACGGATTTTTACCCGAATATACAGTAAAGTGTCCGTGTTCGTGTTCGGGTAACAAAAATCCAATTATTCGGTACGAACACGAATAATACAGTCCGTGTTCGCTCAACACTAGTTATAACAGCTTTCAAACGTGAAGCATAGCTTGACACAAGTGTCTTGCAGCGATCTACGGGTATCTTCGCCCATTCGTCATGGGCAAAAGCCTCCAGTTCAGTCACATTCTTAGGCTTGTGCACTGCAACTGCTTTCTTTAAGTCCCACCAGAGGTTCTCAATCGGATTTAAGTCTGGTGACTGTGATGGCCACTCCAAAATGTTCCAGCCTTTAATCTGCAACCATGCTCTAGTGGACTTGGAGGTATGCTTGGGATCATTGTCCTGTTGAAAGGTCCAATGTCTCCCAAGCCTCAGGTTTGTGACGGACTGCATCACATTGTCATCCAATATCTCCTGGTACTGAAGAGAATTCATGGTACCTTGCACACGCTGAAGCTTCCCTGTACTTGCAGAAGCAAAACAGCCCCAAAGCATGATTGACCCCCCGCCATGCTTCACAGTAGGCAAGGTGTTCTTTTCTTCATAGGCCTCCTCCAAACATAGCGTTGATCCATGGGCCCAAACAGTTCTAATTTTGTTTCATCAATCCACAGAACACTATCCCAAAACTTCTGTGGTTTGTCCACATGACTTTTGGCATACTGCAGTTGACTCTTCTTATTCTTTGGAGACAGCAAGGGGGTGCGCCTGGGAGTTTTGGCATGGAGGCCTTCATTACGCAGTGTGCGCCGTATTGTCTGAGCAGAAACTTCAGTACCCACATCTGACAAATCTTTTGTCAGTTCCTCAGCAGTCACACGTGGACTTTTCTCCACTCTACGCTTCAGGTAGCGCACAGCAGTCGAAGTCAGCATCTTCTTTCTGCCACGACCAGGTAGCGTTTCAACAGTGCCCTTTGCCTTGAATTTGGAATGATGCTTCCTATGGTGTCTCTTGGTATGTTTAACATCTTTGCAATCTTCTTATAGCCATTGCCCTTCCTGTGAAGAGTAATCACCTCTTCTCTTGTCTTCCTGGACCATTCTCTTGACTTCACCATGTTTGTAACCACACCAGTAAATGTCTAGAAGGAGCTGAGTATCACAGTCATTTTAAAGCTGCCTAATTGGTGCTTATTAGGCTTTATTGCTGCTCCCTGACATCCACAGGTGTTTTCAATACCTGATTGGAAACACTTCAATGAACCTCTCTTCTTCAGAGTGGTAGTCTTTAAGGGGTTGAATAATTGTGTCAATGAAGAATTCACAAAAGAAACATTTACTACATTATTACAAAACCAATTGATGTCATTTTAGTTGCATATGGTTCTTTAAAAAGCCCTTGTAGGATTTCATTCTGAATACAATTACAAATGTACACTAAATTCCCTAAAACCCTTTACAGCATTGGGGGTTGAATAATATTGAACACAACTGTAGGTGTTATAGCAGAGAAGCCATATGGGTGTTAATTATTTCATTAGCGCAAGCATAGGGTTCTGCTACTTTCACACCTATATATGTGTATGTGTATATATACATACATGTGTGTGTGTATATATACCCCTACACAGAAGTTCAGATGTCATGCCTGACTCCAAACATGTCCTCAAAAAAGCCCTATAAACGCCTGCAGCAAAAAGCAGGGTGACAGGGGCGAAGCCATATCCCTGTTCTATAAGTGTTCTAAGAGAACCGATCTTTTCTCTATAGCGGTCACCCTGAAATGGAAGGGTTTTGTCACCCTGCCATAGCAGTCAGAGTCAGTTAACCCTACACTACACTACGGTCCCCTTACACTTAACACTTTCCCTACAGAAACTAGATTATTAAATCTAACTATAGTGGAAAATAGTACCCTAACTACACTAGATATCCCTTTCCTCACACTAATAATTGCTAAATGACACTTTGAAGCAGAAGTAACAGAACTGCTTCCACGTCCCTGTATTACAATGCTAGGAATTTGGCGGGGCTATCTTATATACTGGGGGGCGTATTCACTAATGATTGGCCTCTGGACCCCCTAGTCACTCCAATCACATTCCTAGCATTCTCCTGCCCCCTCAATTGGCTTTTACTGATGGTTCTGGTCCAATCACGGGCTTTTAAAGCCTATTTCCTGTCCCATTGCATTTTGGTCAGTTCTGGTTGCCGAATTCCGAACTTTTTCAGCAAAAAGTTCGGAATTTGGCCGAACCTCGCACAGTCAATGTTCGGGTCGAACCGATGGTCGACCTGGACCGTTCGATCATCCCTAGTGGTGATAAATAGTGTGTACTCAGAATGCTCTGGAGTGGTAAGTGGGGTGTCCTAAGGCTCTGTCCTGGGTCCATTTCTGTTTCATTTATTAATAAATGATATAGAGGTTGGCATAAATAGCTCAATTGCAGTGTTTGCTGATGATAAAAAGCTAAGCAGGGTAATAACTTCACAACAGGATATGGAAACTGTACAAGAAGATTTAAAAAAATATATAGGGGTGGGCAACTACATGGCAAATGAGGTGTATTGTTGAAAAGTTTAAGTCATTTACTTGGGGAATAAATATATAAACACAAGTTATTGCTGGGGGGGGGGGGGGGGTCTTTGGGGATTCCAGGATGGAAAAAGATCTGTAGATCTAGTAGATCACAGGCTCAGCAATGGCATGCAATGCCAAGCTGCAGCAAGCAGAGCAAGCAGGACATTAGCATGCATTAAAAAGGGTACTTACTCAAGAGATTGGAGTATAATTCTGCCAACTTACAAAACTGTTGTCTGGCTGCATCTTGAATATTCTATATAGATGTGATCCCCAGTCCGCAGGAAGGATGTGCTGGAATTGGAGAGAATCCAGAGAAGGGCAAAAAAAAAAAAAAGGGGACAAGAGGACCTCAGTTGCGAGGAACGACTACAAGCATTAAACCTTGAAAAGGGACCCTTGAGAGGAGATATTATAGCGATATACAAATACCTCAATGGGGATTCTAGGATAGGGAAAAAACTATTTAGTTTCAGGGAGCTTAAAAAGACACACAGCCACTCAATGAAATTGGAGTGGAAGCAGTTTAACTCTAAACTGCATAGAGGTTCTTTTCTGTCAGAGCGGTAAGGATGTTGAACTTTCTTCCACAATCGGTGATGTCAGCGGGAAGTGTCAATAGTTTTAAAAAAAAAATAAACTCTTGGATGGGCATCTTAGAGAACACAATATACAGTGATATGGGAAATGGTATTGACATAAACACACATACACACACACACACACACACACACACACACACACACACCCACACAACACCCACTCCCACACAGGTTGAACTGGATGGACTTGTGGCTTTATTCAACCTTAACAACTAATTACCTATGTAATAAAATGTTTATTTTGTAAAACAAAGACTGTATATATAAATGTCTGTAATAAATAAATATATAGATACTTAGGAAAACGAATATAAAACAACCATTTAAGAAATATTTACTGTACACAAAACCAGGACTGACCCCCTTTAAAGGATAAGTGCCCTTATCTTTTTCTGCCCCCCCCCCCCATTAGTTTGTGCATAAAATGTCAAGCTTAACTACAAATCTTTTTTTCTTTTGCAACTTCTGCAAGCTCTGTACTTAATTCATTAAGTTAGTTAACTTATGCTTCAAAAATTATTATTTCAGACAAGGTGACTGCAACACGAGTTAAAAAATAGAAAGGTATTATCATACTGTGATAAAGAATCGAGTTGTCAGGTATGTACTTAGCTGTGTTAAGCAAACATTCATCTGTGACAAAAATAGCGTGTCCATTAAAATGTACTAGTGTCTTGTAAGCAGCCTCTCAAGCGCTTTGCTAATCTTAGAACACTGATGACATCAAACTCTGTTTCATGGGTCAGTTTTAATACATCTCTGTTTTTACTCAATAGGGAGAACTTGAACGGTCAAAAGACAGGAAACAAAGGTGCCTCCGAGAGGAACACTATGTGAGATCTCTGAGATTAGGCATATGTGGAAATTACAATTTGATTACTCTCCTAAATGTTATTACTTTAAGGTATGCTGGCTGCATGACCAGGGTTGATAGCGGTGATAATGCAGACTGGAACATGCTGGAAATGCCAGAAATACGATTAAAAGAGAGAATTTACATAATGAAGTTTGACTGTTTACCACACACAAATGGTGTGGATTCATCAAACCATTTTCCTGGTACAGCAAAAGGTCTGTTTCCATGCTTTTCTACCAATTTGAAACATTGGGGGTTGATTAAGTAAAGGCAAATGGGCTGTGCACTTTGCAAAGTGCAGTTGCACCAAAGCTTAGTAAATGAGGTAAAGCCTCACTTTGCAAAGAATACCCAATTACATGCAAGGAAAATTAAAAAAGAACAGCATTTTTACTTGCACGTAATTGGATGATGGAATTTAGCAGAGCTTCTGTTCATTTACTAAGCTCAGGACAAAATTCACTTGCAGAGTGCAACTGGACTTTGCCAAATGCACAGTCTCTTTGCCTTTAGAAAATCAACCCCATTGTTTCAATGTTAGTCATAAAGAACAATAAGTTTATACAGTATGTAGGCAGGTGCAGTTTAGCCTTCCCTCAGCAGCCGCTGTACAGAGGGAATGGAGGTCGGAAGTAGTGTTGAGCGGACTGTATTATTCGTGTTCGTACCGAATAATTGGATTTTTTGTACCCGAACACGGACACGGACACTTTACTGTATGTTCGGGTAAAAATCCGTGTTCGGTCGTTTTATTTCCGGGTTTTGCATGCTTTGGCGCTCTTTTCATGGCGGGCTTTCAACAGCCAATCAACAATCGTTTAACTGGTGTGCCTTAAGCCATCCCAGCCATGCCTGCAAATGTCTCAGTAGCTGTGATTGGCCGTCTGAAGCATGTGACCAAGTCTTTATAAGTTCGAGGCAGCCGCAGCGGCGTCATTATGCTGCTTAGATTCAGGGACAGAGCACACATCAACGTGCTGGCTGCTGATTAGGGAAAGATAGGCAGGAAAAAACCATTTGTGTCCGGATAGAATTGAGGGACAGGTCGGAGTGTTTAGGCAGGGCGAGTTGTAGGCATTTTAGGGATAGAGTCTGCTGAATTATATAGGGTCAGTGTCTTCTACAAACTACAATCGATATTGCTGTGTGGGGGGTGGGGTCTGCACTCAATCCTGATCTACGATCTCTTCTCAATCCTGTTAGGGACAGAGTCTGCTGAATTTTAGGGAAACTGTGTTCTACAAACTACAATCGATATTGCTGTGTGGTGTGGGATTGGAGATAGGCAGGTGTCAGTGATCCACATCCATTTTTCTGTGTGTGAGCTGCAGTGAACACAATCTTTTTGGGCTGCAGTGAACACAATCTTTTTGGGCTGCAGTGAACACAATCTTTTTGGGCTGCAGTGAACACAATCTTTTTGGGCTGCAGTGAACACAATCTTTTTGGGGTGCAGTGAACAAAATCTTTTTGGGGTGCAGTGAACACAATCCTTTTTGGTGTGCAGTGAACACAATCTTTGTGGGGTGCAGTGAACAAAATCCTTTGTGGGGTGCAGTGAACACAATCTTTTTGGGGTGCAGTGAACAAAATCCTTTTTTGGGGTGCAGTGAACAACATCCTTTTTGGGGTGCAGTGAACACAATCTTTTTGGGGTGCAGTGAACAAAATCCTTTGTGGGGTGCAGTGAACACAATCTTTTTGGGGTGCAGTGAACACAATCTTTTTGGGGTGGAGTGAACAACATCCTTTTTGGGGTGCAGTGAACAAAATCCTTTTTGGGGTGCAGTGAACAAAATCATTTTTGGGGTGCAGTGAACACAATCTTTGTGGGGTGCAGTGAACACAATCTTTTTGGGGTGGAGTGAACAACATCCTTTTTGGGGTGCAGTGAACAACATCCTTTTTGGGGTGCAGTGAACACAATCTTTTTGGGGTGCAGTGAACACAATCTTTGTGGGGTACAGTGAACAGAATCTTTGTGGGGTGCAGTGAACACAATCTTTGGGGGGTACAGTGAACACAATCTTTGTGAGGTGCAGTGAACACAATCTTTGTGGGGTGCAGTGAACACAATCATTGTGGGGTGCAGTGAACTCAATCTTTGTGGGGTACAGTGAACACAATCTCATACTGAAGGTTTGAGGGTGCTGCCTGTTCCATACTCCCCCTACTCCTCATCTAGCCTTTTAGGGGTACAAACAATAGTAATTGGGGCCTAGTGTGGTTGTGTACGTGTGATATACATACACTTTTTTGGGATCATATTTTCTATTCCGCTATTTAATCAAAAACCTTTGGGGATCAGTTAAATTGGGGGATAGTCTGTGTTGGTACGTGTGAGAGAGATCCACCTTTCCAAGTTGTTGGGGTTCATCTCATACTTCTGAAGGTTTGAGGGTGCTGCCTGTTCCATACTCCCCCTACTCCTAGCCTTTTAGGGGTACAAACAATAGTAATTGGGGCCTAGTGTGGTTGTGTACGTGTGATATACATACACTTTTTTGGGATCATATTTTCTATTCCGCTATTTAATCAAAAACCTTTGGGGATCAGTTAAATTGGGGGATAGTCTGTGTTGGTACGTGTGAGAGAGATCCACCTTTCCAAGTTGTTGGGGTTCATCTCATACTTCTGAAGGTTTGAGGGTGCTGCCTGTTCCATACTCCCCCTACTCCTAGCCTTTTAGGGGTACAAACAATAGTAATTGGGGCCTAGTGTGGTTGTGTACGTGTGATATACATACACTTTTTTGGGATCATATTTTCTATTCCGCTATTTAATCAAAAACCTTTGGGGATCAGTTAAATTGGGGGATAGTCTGTGTTGGTACGTGTGAGAGAGATCCACCTTTCCAAGTTGTTGGGGTTCATCTCATACTTCTGAAGGTTTGAGGGTGCTGCCTGTTCCATACTCCCCCTACTCCTAGCCTTTTAGGGGTACAAACAATAGTAATTGGGGCCTAGTGTGGTTGTGTACGTGTGATATACATACACTTTTTTGGGATCATATTTTCTATTCCGCTATTTAATCAAAAACCTTTGGGGATCAGTTAAATTGGGGGATAGTCTGTGTTGGTACGTGTGAGAGAGATCCACCTTTCCAAGTTGTTGGGGTTCATCTCATACTTCTGAAGGTTTGAGGGTGCTGCCTGTTCCATACTCCCCCTACTCCTAGCCTTTTAGGGGTACAAACAATAGTAATTGGGGCCTAGTGTGGTTGTGTACGTGTGATATACATACACTTTTTTGGGATCATATTTTCTATTCCGCTATTTAATCAAAAACCTCTGGGGATCAGTTAAATTGGGGGATAGTCTGTGTTGGTACGTGTGAGAGAGATCCACCTTTCCAAGTTGTTGGGGTTCATCTCATACTTCTGAAGGTTTGAGGGTGCTGCCTGTTCCATACTCCCCCTACTCCTAGCCTTTTAGGGGTACAAACAATAGTAATTGGGGCCTAGTGTGGTTGTGTACGTGTGATATACATACACTTTTTTGGGATCATATTTTCTATTCCGCTATTTAATCAAAAACCTTTGGGGATCAGTTAAATTGGGGGATAGTCTGTGTTGGTACGTGTGAGAGAGATCCACCTTTCCAAGTTGTTGGGGTTCATCTCATACTTCTGAAGGTTTGAGGGTGCTGCCTGTTCCATACTCCCCCTACTCCTAGCCTTTTAGGGGTACAAACAATAGTAATTGGGGCCTAGTGTGGTTGTGTACGTGTGATATACATACACTTTTTTGGGATCATATTTTCTATTCCGCTATTTAATCAAAAACCTTTGGGGATCAGTTAAATTGGGGGATAGTCTGTGTTGGTACGTGTGAGAGAGATCCACCTTTCCAAGTTGTTGGGGTTCATCTCATACTTCTGAAGGTTTGAGGGTGCTGCCTGTTCCATACTCCCCCTACTCCTAGCCTTTTAGGGGTACAAACAATAGTAATTGGGGCCTAGTGTGGTTGTGTACGTGTGATATACATACACTTTTTTGGGATCATATTTTCTATTCCGCTATTTAATCAAAAACCTTTGGGGATCAGTTAAATTGGGGGATAGTCTGTGTTGGTACGTGTGAGAGAGATCCACCTTTCCAAGTTGTTGAGGTTCATCTCATACTTCTGAAGGTTTGAGGGTGCTGCCTGTTCCATACTCCCCCTACTCCTAGCCTTTTAGGGGTACAAACAATAGTAATTGGGGCCTAGTGTGGTTGTGTACGTGTGATATACATACACTTTTTTGGGATCATATTTTCTATTCCGCTATTTAATCAAAAACCTTTGGGGATCAGTTAAATTGGGGGATAGTCTGTGTTGGTACGTGTGAGAGAGATCCACCTTTCCAAGTTGTTGGGGTTCATCTCATACTTCTGAAGGTTTGAGGGTGCTGCCTGTTCCATACTCCCCCTACTCCTAGCCTTTTAGGGGTACAAACAATAGTAATTGGGGCCTAGTGTGGTTGTGTACGTGTGATATACATACACTTTTTTGGGATCATATTTTCTATTCCGCTATTTAATCAAAAACCTTTGGGGATCAGTTAAATTGGGGGATAGTCTGTGTTGGTACGTGTGAGAGAGATCCACCTTTCCAAGTTGTTGGGGTTCATCTCATACTTCTGAAGGTTTGAGGGTGCTGCCTGTTCCATACTCCCCCTACTCCTAGCCTTTTAGGGGTACAAACAATAGTAATTGGGGCCTAGTGTGGTTGTGTACGTGTGATATACATACACTTTTTTGGGATCATATTTTCTATTCCGCTATTTAATCAAAAACCTCTGGGGATCAGTTAAATTGGGGGATAGTCTGTGTTGGTACGTGTGAGAGAGATCCACCTTTCCAAGTTGTTGGGGTTCATCTCATACTTCTGAAGGTTTGAGGGTGCTGCCTGTTCCATACTCCCCCTACTCCTAGCCTTTTAGGGGTACAAACAATAGTAATTGGGGCCTAGTGTGGTTGTGTACGTGTGATATACATACACTTTTTTGGGATCATATTTTCTATTCCGCTATTTAATCAAAAACCTTTGGGGATCAGTTAAATTGGGGGATAGTCTGTGTTGGTACGTGTGAGAGAGATCCACCTTTCCAAGTTGTTGGGGTTCATCTCATACTTCTGAAGGTTTGAGGGTGCTGCCTGTTCCATACTCCCCCTACTCCTAGCCTTTTAGGGGTACAAACAATAGTAATTGGGGCCTAGTGTGGTTGTGTACGTGTGATATACATACACTTTTTTGGGATCATATTTTCTATTCCGCTATTTAATCAAAAACCTCTGGGGATCAGTTAAATTGGGGGATAGTCTGTGTTGGTACGTGTGAGAGAGATCCACCTTTCCAAGTTGTTGGGGTTCATCTCATACTTCTGAAGGTTTGAGGGTGCTGCCTGTTCCATACTCCCCCTACTCCTAGCCTTTTAGGGGTACAAACAATAGTAATTGGGGCCTAGTGTGGTTGTGTACGTGTGATATACATACACTTTTTTGGGATCATATTTTCTATTCCGCTATTTAATCAAAAACCTTTGGGGATCAGTTAAATTGGGGGATAGTCTGTGTTGGTACGTGTGAGAGAGATCCACCTTTCCAAGTTGTTGGGGTTCATCTCATACTTCTGAAGGTTTGAGGGTGCTGCCTGTTCCATACTCCCCCTACTCCTAGCCTTTTAGGGGTACAAACAATAGTAATTGGGGCCTAGTGTGGTTGTGTACGTGTGATATACATACACTTTTTTGGGATCATATTTTCTATTCCGCTATTTAATCAAAAACCTTTGGGGATCAGTTAAATTGGGGGATAGTCTGTGTTGGTACGTGTGAGAGAGATCCACCTTTCCAAGTTGTTGAGGTTCATCTCATACTTCTGAAGGTTTGAGGGTGCTGCCTGTTCCATACTCCCCCTACTCCTAGCCTTTTAGGGGTACAAACAATAGTAATTGGGGCCTAGTGTGTTGTGTACGTGTGATATACATACACTTTTTTGGGATCATATTTTCTATTCCGCTATTTAATCAAAAACCTCTGGGGATCAGTTAAATTTGGGGATAGTCTGTGTTGGTACGTGTGAGAGAGATCCACCTTTCCAAGTTGTTGGGGTTCATCTCATACTTCTGAAGGTTTGAGGGTGCTGCCTGTTCCATACTCCCCCTACTCCTAGCCTTTTAGGGGTACAAACAATAGTAATTGGGGCCTAGTGTGGTTGTGTACGTGTGATATACATACACTTTTTTGGGATCATATTTTCTATTCCGCTATTTAATCAAAAACCTTTGGGGATCAGTTAAATTGGGGGATAGTCTGTGTTGGTACGTGTGAGAGAGATCCACCTTTCCAAGTTGTTGGGGTTCATCTCATACTTCTGAAGGTTTGAGGGTGCTGCCTGTTCCATACTCCCCCTACTCCTAGCCTTTTAGGGGTACAAACAATAGTAATTGGGGCCTAGTGTGGTTGTGTACGTGTGATATACATACACTTTTTTGGGATCATATTTTCTATTCCGCTATTTAATCAAAAACCTTTGGGGATCAGTTAAATTGGGGGATAGTCTGTGTTGGTACGTGTGAGAGAGATCCACCTTTCCAAGTTGTTGGGGTTCATCTCATACTTCTGAAGGTTTGAGGGTGCTGCCTGTTCCATACTCCCCCTACTCCTAGCCTTTTAGGGGTACAAACAATAGTAATTGGGGCCTAGTGTGGTTGTGTACGTGTGATATACATACACTTTTTTGGGATCATATTTTCTATTCCGCTATTTAATCAAAAACCTCTGGGGATCAGTTAAATTGGGGGATAGTCTGTGTTGGTACGTGTGAGAGAGATCCACCTTTCCAAGTTGTTGGGGTTCATCTCATACTTCTGAAGGTTTGAGGGTGCTGCCTGTTCCATACTCCCCCTACTCCTAGCCTTTTAGGGGTACAAACAATAGTAATTGGGGCCTAGTGTGGTTGTGTACGTGTGATATACATACACTTTTTTGGGATCATATTTTCTATTCCGCTATTTAATCAAAAACCTTTGGGGATCAGTTAAATTGGGGGATAGTCTGTGTTGGTACGTGTGAGAGAGATCCACCTTTCCAAGTTGTTGGGGTTCATCTCATACTTCTGAAGGTTTGAGGGTGCTGCCTGTTCCATACTCCCCCTACTCCTAGCCTTTTAGGGGTACAAACAATAGTAATTGGGGCCTAGTGTGGTTGTGTACGTGTGATATACATACACTTTTTTGGGATCATATTTTCTATTCCGCTATTTAATCAAAAACCTCTGGGGATCAGTTAAATTGGGGGATAGTCTGTGTTGGTACGTGTGAGAGAGATCCACCTTTCCAAGTTGTTGGGGTTCATCTCATACTTCTGAAGGTTTGAGGGTGCTGCCTGTTCCATACTCCCCCTACTCCTAGCCTTTTAGGGGTACAAACAATAGTAATTGGGGCCTAGTGTGGTTGTGTACGTGTGATATACATACACTTTTTTGGGATCATATTTTCTATTCCGCTATTTAATCAAAAACCTTTGGGGATCAGTTAAATTGGGGGATAGTCTGTGTTGGTACGTGTGAGAGAGATCCACCTTTCCAAGTTGTTGGGGTTCATCTCATACTTCTGAAGGTTTGAGGGTGCTGCCTGTTCCATACTCCCCCTACTCCTAGCCTTTTAGGGGTACAAACAATAGTAATTGGGGCCTAGTGTGGTTGTGTACGTGTGATATACATACACTTTTTTGGGATCATATTTTCTATTCCGCTATTTAATCAAAAACCTTTGGGGATCAGTTAAATTGGGGGATAGTCTGTGTTGGTACGTGTGAGAGAGATCCACCTTTCCAAGTTGTTGAGGTTCATCTCATACTTCTGAAGGTTTGAGGGTGCTGCCTGTTCCATACTCCCCCTACTCCTAGCCTTTTAGGGGTACAAACAATAGTAATTGGGGCCTAGTGTGGTTGTGTACGTGTGATATACATACACTTTTTTGGGATCATATTTTCTATTCCGCTATTTAATCAAAAACCTCTGGGGATCAGTTAAATTTGGGGATAGTCTGTGTTGGTACGTGTGAGAGAGATCCACCTTTCCAAGTTGTTGGGGTTCATCTCATACTTCTGAAGGTTTGAGGGTGCTGCCTGTTCCATACTCCCCCTACTCCTAGCCTTTTAGGGGTACAAACAATAGTAATTGGGGCCTAGTGTGGTTGTGTACGTGTGATATACATACACTTTTTTGGGATCATATTTTCTATTCCGCTATTTAATCAAAAACCTTTGGGGATCAGTTAAATTGGGGGATAGTCTGTGTTGGTACGTGTGAGAGAGATCCACCTTTCCAAGTTGTTGGGGTTCATCTCATACTTCTGAAGGTTTGAGGGTGCTGCCTGTTCCATACTCCCCCTACTCCTAGCCTTTTAGGGGTACAAACAATAGTAATTGGGGCCTAGTGTGGTTGTGTACGTGTGATATACATACACTTTTTTGGGATCATATTTTCTATTCCGCTATTTAATCAAAAACCTCTGGGGATCAGTTAAATTGGGGGATAGTCTGTGTTGGTACGTGTGAGAGAGATCCACCTTTCCAAGTTGTTGGGGTTCATCTCATACTTCTGAAGGTTTGAGGGTGCTGCCTGTTCCATACTCCCCCTACTCCTAGCCTTTTAGGGGTACAAACAATAGTAATTGGGGCCTAGTGTGGTTGTGTACGTGTGATATACATACACTTTTTTGGGATCATATTTTCTATTCCGCTATTTAATCAAAAACCTCTGGGGATCAGTTAAATTGGGGGATAGTCTGTGTTGGTACGTGTGAGAGAGATCCACCTTTCCAAGTTGTTGGGGTTCATCTCATACTTCTGAAGGTTTGAGGGTGCTGCCTGTTCCATACCCCCCCTACTCCTCATCTAGCCTTTTAGGGGTACAAACAATAGTAATTGGGGCCTAGTGTGGTTGTGTACGTGCGAGATACATACACTTTTTTTGATCATATTTCCTATTCCGCTATTCAATAAAAACCTTTGAGGATCAATTGAATTGCGGGATAGTCTGTGTCGGTACGTGTGAGAGAGATCCACCTTTCCAAGTTGTTGGGGTTCATCTCATACTTCTGAAGGTTTGAGGGTGCTGCCTGTTCCATACCCCCCCTACTCCTCATCTAGCCTTTTAGGGGTACAAACAATAGTAATTGGGGCCTAGTGTGGTTGTGTACGTGCGAGATACATACACTTTTTTTGATCATATTTCCTATTCCGCTATTCAATAAAAACCTTTGAGGATCAATTGAATTGCGGGATAGTCTGTGTCGGTACGTGTGAGAGAGATCCACCTTTCCAAGTTGTTGGGGTTCATCTCATACTTCTGAAGGTTTGAGGGTGCTGCCTGTTCCATACCCCCCCTACTCCTCATCTAGCCTTTTAGGGGTACAAACAATAGTAATTGGGGCCTAGTGTGGTTGTGTACGTGCGAGATACATACACTTTTTTTGATCATATTTCCTATTCCGCTATTCAATAAAAACCTTTGAGGATCAATTGAATTGCGGGATAGTCTGTGTCGGTACGTGTGAGAGAGATCCACCTTTCCAAGTTGTTGGGGTTCATCTCATACTTCTGAAGGTTTGAGGGTGCTGCCTGTTCCATACCCCCCCTACTCCTCATCTAGCCTTTTAGGGGTACAAACAATAGTAATTGGGGCCTAGTGTGGTTGTGTACGTGCGAGATACATACACTTTTTTTGATCATATTTCCTATTCCGCTATTCAATAAAAACCTTTGAGGATCAATTGAATTGCGGGATAGTCTGTGTCGGTACGTGTGAGAGAGATCCACCTTTCCAAGTTGTTGGGGTTCATCTCATACTTCTGAAGGTTTGAGGGTGCTGCCTGTTCCATACTCCCCCTACTCCTCATCTAGCCTTTTAGGGGTACAAACAATAGTAATTGGGGCCTAGTGTGGTTGTGTACGTGTGATATACATACACTTTTTTTGGATCATATTTTCTATTCCGCTATTTAATTTAACTGGGCCTCCATGCGAGACCTGTGTGCCTTGTTGCGCTGTTTTGAGTACTCCACCAACATGGCCAGTGGCAATGACGCCGTTCTCAGCTTAACTATCCCACTTCTATGCCTCCTTGAAAAAACAATTCGGGCGATGATGGAAGAGGATGTGGCACAGGATGAGGAGGAGGAGGAGGATGAAGAGGTAACATTTCCAAGGCTTTCAGGGCAGTCATTCGCAAGGGGCTCCGAGGGTGGGTTCCTGCACACGCAAACGCCAGGGACGCAATTGTCCAGCAGGGGCACAGTTCTGGAGGATGAGGAGGATGAGGAGGAGGAGGAGCTGGAGGAGGAGATGGAACCATGTTCACAGCAGGGTGGCACCCAGGCCAGCTCATGGCCATCACTGGTGCGTGGCTGGGGGGATACAGAGGACACGGACCATACACCTCCCACAGAGGACAGCCTTTCGTTGCCTCTGGGCAGCCTGGCACACATGAGCGATTACATGCTGCAGTGTCTCCACAACGACCGCCGAGTTGCCCACATTCTAACTTGTGCTGATTACTGGGTGGCCACGCTGCTGGATCCCCGTTACAAGGACAACGTACCGTCCTTAATTCACTCACTGGAGCGCGATCGCAAGATGCGCGAGTACAAGCGCACGCTGGTAGACGCCATGCTGCTGGCATTCCCATCTGACAGCGGGGCCACAGTGGAAGCACAAGGCAGAGGAGGAGGAGGAGGAGGTCGCCAACGCAACCAGGGCACCGCCAGCACCTCAGAAGGCAGGGTTAGCATGGCCGAAATGTGGAAAAGCTTTGTCAGCACGCCACAACAAACAGCAGCACCAGCAGCTCAGATGGAACGTCTTAGCAGGAGGCAGCATTTTACCAACATGGTGGAGCAGTATGTGTGCACACGCCTACATGTAGTGAATGACGGGTCTGCCCCCTTCAACTTCTGGGTCTCCAAATTGGGCACATGGCCTGAGCTTGCCCTTTACGCCTTGGAGGTGCTGGCGTGCCCTGCAGCCAGTGTATTATCTGAACGGGTATTTAGCACGGCTGGGGGCGTTATAACAGACAAGCGCAGCCGCCTGTCCAGAGACAATGTGGACAAGCTCACGTTCATTAAAATGAACCAGGCATGGATCCCACGGGACTTTTCCGTACCTTATGCAGAATAGCAATGGATACCGACCTTACCCACCCATTGTTCCATTTTTGCTCTTTCTCACTCTTTTGGGGTGTACCCTCATTTAAAATTTGTGAAAAGAAGCAGTGTTGGCTACCTCGTCCTCCTCCTCAGGGCCAGATTAATGTAGGGGCTATTGGAGCTGCAGCTCCAGGCCCCTACCTTTTATATAGGCCCCGGGTTGGCCATATTCACTGTTACCGCTCTTCTGTCACTTGTAAACACAGAAGTCTGGCTTCTATGCTTGCTTCCCCAGGCAGCACCCTCAGAACCTCCCCACACAGCGTGAAGGCCGGACAAGGAGGGACAGTTGGCGATGCATGGATGTGTTTATGGGCTTCAGAGACAGCATCCCATGTTGAATTAGGCATGCATGGCTGCACCCTTCCTCCTCTGGGTGCATGGCAAGGCACGGCCCTAAGGCCCTTCAAAATCCTCAGCACCAAGCCCATGATGCTGTTAATCCGGCCCTGGTCCTCCTCCACCGCCGCTTCCACCTACACCGCCCATAGGTGTGCGCAGCCTATTGCATTAAGGTGTGCACCCCAAAGTTGAAATACACATGCATGTGTTTGCCAGCAGGGAGAGTAATGTATCGGGGCCATGTACCTGTAGGCAAGGAGAAATAGAGCAGAGCAGGTCCCAGGGAGATCTTTCCCATCTCCTCACTGGCAATGCTATGTGCCCTAGGTGATTAGGGTGTGCCCAGGCACACCCAGCACACCCTGTGCGCACGCCTATGTCACCGCCACATCCACCACCACCTTAACCTCCCTCCTACTCCATATGGGCCTCGTCCTTCAGAGATGAAGAAGAACATTGTTTTATTTTTCTGTTTTTTTTTGTTGTTTTAAGTTATTTCCCTATCCACATTTGTTTGCAGAGCACTTGCCATGCTCTTAATTACGTTTTGCTGCCATTTGCAGCACTCTAGCCCTTTCCTTTGGTGTTTTAGAGCCATTTTAGTGCCTTAAAGTTCGGGTCCCCATTGACTTCAATGGGGTTCGGTGTCCGGGAAAAGTTCGGTAAAAGTCCGGGACACGGACCCGGACTTTTTTTTAAAGTTCGGCCGAACCCGTCGAACACGGACATCTAGGTGTTCGCTCAACCCTAGTCGGAAGGAGCTTTGTTCCTCTGAAGCCTCTATAAGTGGCATCAGCGGAGCAGCTATCGGAATAGATGCTGCTGCAATAAATGGCCTCCGTGGGAGAGGTTCCCTTCGAGGAGGGTTAATGCAGGGATACCATGCCTGGCTTTGCTATCATGGGACTCTAGAGAGTTGGGACAAGGAACTTTCTAACAGTCTACTAAAGCACCTGCACTGCTATTCTGCCCGTCAGCTACCCCTTCACCAGATGGGGCTCCCGTCAAGTATCCCCACCCAAGTATCCTCTCAAGTGCAGAAACTATTTTACCGCAACGTTGTTAAGAGCTGTGGTACCTTGTGTTGCCTGTGATATTAAGGCTCCATTGCCATACTGTTTGAAGCTGTGCAGTTGTCTTCCACGTGGTATTTGTAACTTTTACTTATCCAAATAATAATTGTGCTGCCTTCCTTGGCTTCTGTGTATCTTTACCCCATCTTGGGTACCAAGCAACTGGCCTCACCCACATGTAGGAAAACATGAGTCTGTAATTATGGTTAGCTAGGTAATACTACACAATATCATCACCTCATGCAAGCATGTAGGTGACAATTGTGGTTACCACATCTAACTATTTTGTAAGGATATCAACAAAAGAAGAAACAGGTGTACTTTTAAGGTACCCAAAGACTACAACTTCTAAAGCTCAGTAGTCAGCATATTACATCCAATATTTACCTATACATTGTTATTAGGTAATGATACCGTGGACTATGGATACATATTCCTCTACGCGTTTTTAACAATGATAGAGGCTAACACCTAGAGGAGAGCTGGCAGTTAAAGTACCATATCATTATGACCACCCACCATAACCTATCTATGTATGGACTCCACTAGACCACTGAAGGTATGATGTGGGATCCAGTAGCAGACCCTTTAAGTCCTGTAAGCTGTGAAGTGGGGCCTCCGTGGATCAGACTTGTTTTTCCAGCACATCCCACAGAGGCTCAATTGGATTTAGATCTGGAGAATTTGGAAGCCAGGTCAACACTTAAAACATATTGTTGTGTTCCTCAAACCATTATTGAATTCATCAGACCAGCCCACCTTCTTCTATTGCTCCATGGTCCAGTTCTCATGGTCTTTGTTTTTCCTTCCTTGGACCACTTCCACTGCAGACCGGGGATATCCCACCAGAACTGCAGACTTGGAGATGCTCTGACCCAGTCATCTAGCCATTACAAGTTTTCCCTTAGTTGCTCAAATCCTTACGCTTGCCCATTGTTTCAGCTTTCAATACATCAGGTTCAGGAACAACATGTCCGCTTTCTGCCTAATATATCCCACCCATTTCAGATACCACTGTATAATCAATTTTTATTCACTTTACCTGTCAGTGGTCACAATGTTATGGCTGATCAGTGTATATTCTCCTGTTAAGTGCATGCCTTTTGTACTTTGCGTATTTCAATTCAGAATTTAAGGTTACATTTTGTTTGTTTTTAAATATCTTTTTTTGCGGTGCCTAGCTGTTGCTTCCACCTTTCTTGTCTAGGCCCCAGCTGCCTTTTGTCCCTATTTCCGCTTCTGTCTTGACAACGCTGTAAAGTCACAATAGAAACAACTTCTTGACACAGTATAGGACACAGGAAAAAAATGCTCGCATAGGAGCTAGGATTTTTTAGGTGCTAATAACTGGAGAATGAGTTAAAAATTAAACATGTTTTATTCATTAAAAACTAGTTTTGAAACAAAACAAATTAAAGACATCAATATTAAAACCACTCCTTTATAGTATTCTGGAGAGTAGTCAGCATGTTCAAGAGTTGGTGAAACTTCTAGGGTGACAATTCCAACATGTTTCGTCGACGACTTTGGCTTCTTCAGGGTATATTTTATTATAACACCTATGTCAATGAATAAATTAAACCAAAAGCAAGACTGATAGTGGGTTTCTTACCCCTCTGCGTTAGGACACAGACTAATCATCCAGATTTCCACTTATTTATTGGGTAGGATCAACTAAACAGCAGCCAGGCTAGTTCAGACAGAAATCCACCGGTTGGTCATAGGGCAAAGGCGATCTGTGCTGGCCGCAGGCGGGAGAAATCAGGTCCTATTTTATCAAACAATAAATTCAATAAATGTTCCCAATAATAGTATTATTTTTATTTATATTGCTTTTAGCCTCTCCCAAGACATAAAAGTGAGTACACCCCTCACATTTTTGTAAATATTTTATTATATCTTTTCATGTGACAACACTGAGGAAATTACACTTTGCTACAATGTAAAGTAGTGAGTGTACAGCCTGTATAACAGTGTAAATTTGCTGTCCCCTCAAAATAACTCAACACACATTAATGTCTAAACTGCTGGCAACAATAGTGAGTACACCCCTACGTTATAATGTCCAAATTGGGCCCAAAGTGTCAATAATTTGTGTGGTCACCTTTTTTTTCCAGCACTGCCTTAACCCTCTTGGGTATGGAGTTCACCAAAGCTTCACAGGTTGAAACTGGAGTCCTCTTCCACAACCACTTCACGGAGTTGGTGGATGTTAGAGGCCTTGCGCTCTTGCACCTTCCGTTTGAGGATGACCCACAGATGCTGCTCAATAAGGTTTAGGTCTGGAGACATGCTTAGCCAGTCCATCACCTTTACCCTTAACTTCTTTAGCAAGGTAGTGGTCGTCTTGGAGATGTGTTTGGGGTCGTTATCATGTTGGAATACTGCCCTACGGTCCAGTCTCTGAAGGGAAGGGATCATGCTCTGCTTCAGTATGTCACAGTACATGTTGGCATTCATGGCTCCCTCAATGAACTGTAGCTCACCAGTAACGGCAGCACTCATGCAGCCCCAGACCATGACACTCCCACCACCCTGCTTGACTGTAGGCAAGACAAACTACTCTTCACCTGGTTGCCGCCACACACTATTGACACCTTCTGAACCAAATAGGTTTATCTTGGTCTCATCAGACTACAGAACATGATTCCAGTAATCCATGTCCTTAGTCTACTTGTCTTCAGCAAGCTGTTTGCGGGCTCTCTTGTGCATCAGCTTTAGAAGAGGCTTCCTTCTGGGACAACAGCCATGCAGACCAATTTGATGCAGTGTGCAGCAAATTGTTTGAGCACTGACAGGCTGACCCTCCCACCCCTTCAACCTTTGCAGCAATGCTGGCAGTATTCATACGTCTATTTCCCAAAGACAACCTCTGGATATGACGCTAAGTACGTGCACTCAACTTCTTTGGTCGACCATGGCAAGGCCAGTTCTAAGTGGAACCTGTTCTATTAAACCGCTGTATGGTCTTAGCCACCGTGCTGCAGCTCAGTTTTAGGGTCTTGGCAATCTTCTTATAGCCTAGGCCATCTTTATGTAGAGCAACAATTATTTTTTTCAGATGTTTAGAGTGTTCTTTGCCATGAGGTGCCATGTTGAACTTCCAGTGACCAGTGTGAGGGAGTGAGAGCGATAACACCAAATTTAACACACCTGCTCCCCATTCACACCTGAGACCTTGTAACACTAACAAGTCAAATGACATCAGGTAGGGAAAATGGCTAATTGGGCCCAATTTGGACATTTTCACTTAAGGGTGTACCCACTTTTGTTGCCAGCCGTCTAGACATTATTGGCTGTGTGTTGAATTATTTTGAGGGGACAGCAAATTTACACTGTTATACAAGCTGTACACTCACTACTTTACATTGTAGCAAAGTGTCATTTCTTCAGTGTTGTCACATGAAAAGATATAATAAAATATTTATAAAAATGTGATGGGTGTACTCACTTTTGTGAGATACTGTATGTATCCTGGAGAAATCTTTACTGCAGGACTGTCCTGTACTCTTCCTGTCTCCGAGCTTGTGGTGCTGCAATGGTTAACAGCTTTGAGTCTCCTGGCAGAACAGCGGTATAGTAAAACATTTTTTAGTTTCAGATAGAGTAGGAGAGAGTTGAAAACTCTGCCAGGTTATTTTTTGTTGTCTGTGTACCATTGGCAAATTTTCTCTTTCTTTCCCAGAAATACAATAGAAAGTTTGAGGATATTTTCCAAAGTGAGGGGAATTCCCTATTTAGACAGTGGAACAGATGGCCCCATTGGTAGATTGCACTTTACCTCTTGCTCAGGGGACAACTCTAAAATTGTGGCTATCCACTAAGTAAAAATAGCCCAAATAGTTTAAATAGAGAGGGGGAATTTTCATAATAGGGAAAAAGACAATAAAAACTTATTATAATTAGAAATGATTAACTTTAAAACATATTTAAAAGGGTATTAAAACCCATTAAAAACCCCATTACCCATTAAAAGGGTAGATTCACATATCTCATTATTCATGCCATTAGAGTAAGGCTTGGTTTAAATCATACAGGTGCAACTGAGCACAGGCGTGCTTCTGCACATTCCTGCGTGGCACATGTAGTGTAGCCTACTTATTTCAACGGGCTGCCCCTATGCGCGAGATGCATAGAAAGAAGTCCCTGACTCTGTTCCAAAAACGAGCTGCACTGATCCGCTAGGTACTGTTTGCAGATGTATGGAGGTTCTATCAACAATTATTGGCGCTGCCACTGTTCTGCTAAATGGCAATACATGTTGGTGCGTGTCAGGAAAGCGCATGATTCAGAGTACTTCCACTTCAGAGTATAGATTGTAATGAGCTATGCTCATCACATATCTGTGCCATAAATCAAGTTTTAGTGTAACCGACTTGATCAGCTGTTGTTAAGTGGAAGTTCAGAAATACTCACCTCCAGCTCCAGCGATGTAATGTCCTTAAGCTTCCTCACTGGCGGTAACATCCTACCTCCTGACTTTTTCTGTGTGCAGGAGTCTTAAACTGTCTTGATTGGCAGGAGAAGAATGACGTAGCTCCTGGGCATGTGCACTGGAATTTGTCCATCTAGTTGTAGTTGTACTGAAAATGGTCTTGGCCACCGTGCTGCAGCTCAGTTTTAGGGTCTTGGAACTACATTTCCCATGATGCTCAACTACACTGTAGAGTGCATGAGCATCTTGGGAAATGTAGTTCCTAAACATCTGGGGTGCCAAGGTTCACCATCACTGGCCTAGGCCATCTTTATGTAGAGCAACAATTCTTTTTTTCAGATCCTCAGAGAGTTTTTTGCTATAAGGTGCCATGTTGAACTTCTAGTGAGCAGTACGAGAGAGTGAGAGCGAACACACCTGCTCCCTATTCGCACCTGAGACCTTGTAATACTAACAAGTCACAACACATCGGGGAGGGAAAATAGTTTATTGGGCCCAATTTGGACATTTTGTATTAGGGATGTACTCGCTTTTGTTGTCGGTGGTTTAGACATCAATGGCTGTATGTTGAGCTATTTTGAGGGAACAGCAAATGTACACTGTTATACAAGCTGTACACTCACTACTTTACATTGTAGCAAAGTGTAATTTCTTCAGTGTTGTCACATGTAAAGATATAATAAAATATTTACAAAAATGTGAGGGGTGTACTCATTTTCGTGAGATACTGTGTATATATATATATATATATATATATATATAGGCAAATGCTAGGTCTGATGCTTAGAAAAATACAAGGCAGAATGGTGAAAAAATGCTAATTGCTAATGGACATAGAGATATAATAAACTTTTATATGGAACTTTATATAAGTTGTGGATATTTAATAATTTTTTTTTTCACTTACCTTTACAGGTTTCGAGTAACATTAGTTCAACTATGACTTTCAACCATATACTTTTTGTATTTTTGTCACTTCAGAAACCACAGATGGTGGACAGGGAGGGCTTTTAGCTTGGCAATAGGGACGCCCCAGGCACCTAACGTTTTGATTCCCTGGAACCTTATATAGGTCTGGGGACCTATTTACCTTCAGTGCCGAATCCAGCGCCTGATCCCCTTTATATCCTTTGGCTCTTTTACCTTAACTGCTTATAAATCCTAGTAGGTTTCAAGTGGGTATTGTTTTTGTGTCTCTTCAATAATGTTTCCTTAATTGTGGTTTACCATGTACCACACTGTTATTTTTTTATGCCCACTGCGTGTATTAATGGTTGTAATATCAGTCCCCTAGCACAATCCTGAGGGAGTGTTTTCATGAAGGTGTGGGCATATATTTTTAATTGTATAAGTATGTCCTTAGATAATAATTTTTTCATTTTGTACTTTTATGTTTCTACACTTTGCCTATGGATGATTTATTATATGCATTGGTCGGTAACTAAAGGGTTAGGCCCGGGTCATCTTCCCTACTGCTCTGGGTGGGCATATGAGATAGGCTTTTATTTAACCTTTCAGGTCCTTCCGTTGTCCTGTAGTGTTTTCTGGGGTCTGGTGTCTGTTAGGGCACTCGATGCGCATATGCATTGCAGAAAGAACGGGTGATGCATCTATACCATCAGATCCGGATGTATGTGATTACCATCTATGGGAGGAGTTTGGCGCTCCTTTGCGTCCGCATCACGCCACAGTGTCATTGGGAGGGGTATATCAGGAAGCCGCCTGGCCGGCTTATTTAATTGGCGGGGAAGCCGTGATACACATCAGTCATGCTGATTCAGTATTAGAGGTGAGAATGCATGGGGGTGTTTGTCGCTCAATTGTGCTACTCTTTCATTCATTATATATTGGACATTTGGTATATCCATTCTTTGCTAGGCTTTAGTGGCGATTCATCGCTTTTTCCTTTATTTTCATCTGGTGAGTGGATTTGGGGAGTGGATTCCCCAGTATAGAAGCGGATACTCAGGGAATGAGTGGTTCTGCGAGGAAAACAACTCACTAGTAGTACTATCTGTTATTTTTTATTAAGTCATAAACCACTCCCATATTTTTTCACCATGCTGCCTAGTATTTTTCTAAGCAACAGACCTAGCATTTGCCTATATATATATATATATATATATGTAAATATATATAAATCTTTTTGCTGTTGCACATTTTAACCAATACCCGAGTCAACTATGGGTCTTGGGAGAGGCTAAAAGCAATATAAATAAAAATAATACTATTCTTGGGAACATTTATTGAATGTATTATTTGATAAAAAAGGACCTCCTACGACCAGCACATGATCGCCTTGCCCTTTGACCAACTGGTGTATTTATGTCTGAACTAGTCTGACTGGTATTTAGTTGATCCTACCCCATGAACAAGTGGAAATCTGGATGATTAGTCTGTGTCCTAACACACAGTGGTAACAATCTTGAACTCAGTTTGCTGTATATTTATTATAAATGTAATATATATATATATATATATATATATATATATATATATATATATATGTACTATGTTTAACTTTTGATATTTGTCATATTCGTATGCTTTGATGCACAAATTCTGTCTCTCTATCTAGACTGATCAAATTGATCCTAAATGCTGCAGTATTGATTTTGGTTTAATTTATTCATTGACATAGGTGTGATAACAAAATATCCCCTGAAAAAGCTGAAGTCGTTGACGAAACATGTTGGGATTGTCCCCCTAGAAGTTTCACCAACCCTTGACTATGCTGATTACTCTCCAGAATACTATGATGGAGTGATTTTAATATTGATGTCTTTGTTTTGTTTCAAAACACATTTTTAATGAATTGAATAAAACATGTTTAATTTTTAACTCATTCTACTGTTATTGGCAACTAAAGAAATCCAAGCTCCTAAGGGAGCATTTTTTCCTGTGTCCTATACTTCTGCTGGTGAATTTACCTCTGAAAATCCTTTTCTGGTGTGTTCTCTGCACAGTGTTGTCAGGATTGGGCAGTGTGCCTCACTGTTCTCTCTACAAGACCGATGTTTACACATTGGGTGATCCTTTTGGGCTAGAAGAAAATCTCTGCCCACCATATGTTTCATTCCTTCCCAGCGGAGATGGCTGACAATCATGTGACCACAGAAAACATCCAAAAATATTGGTTAGAATAATCATTTTGACTAATAGGTATAATTGAAAGCATGAGCATAAATAGCAGCAGCTGTATGCTGTGAATACACTGCCTTTCTTTCTACCGTAAGTATCAGACAAGCATATTTTTGTAGTGGATGCTAACTTTACAGGTTTCACAGATAACATAGCCTGCTTCATCAGGAGAGCATCAGAGGTTTCATAAATGTATAGAGATGCTTTTGTTGTCCAAATGCTCCATAAATGAAATCAATGACCCCTTGCAGCCCGAAGTACAGGGCATTAGAAAGAGAGTTGGACCTATCAGAGTCAATGTAGTGTTTAGCGTCACTATAGTCAGCTTGAACGGTGTATATGAATCTGCAGTATCTATCTGTGAGATCCAATAAGCCAGAACAACAATTGTTGTGAAAGGTCTTGTAAATTTTCCTAGCCTATTCACTGTTCTGCTATGTAGGTATATCTATATGTTTGTCCGAATGGCAGTCTTTAACCAGATACCATATCCAGCATGGTCAGGAAAGGTACCAAATTCAAGAATGGGGTAAGACATGTAAAGACGTTACATAGTTTGGTTGAAAAAAAAAGACACAGGTCCACCTAGTTAAACTAATAGAAAAAAAAACAAATAGAAAACACAGTCGATCCAGAGGAAAGCAAAAACCATATAAAGCACGATCCAGTTTGCTCCAGTGGGGGGGGCAAAAAATCCTCCTGATCCTCCATTAGACAATCAGACATTCCCTGGATCAATTACCCCTGGTGTTATTATGTAGAAATGTTAAAATCCAGTTATAGCTTGGGCATTTAGAAATGCATTCAGCTCTTTTTTTCACTCAACACCAAGTTCACTGTTTGGACCACCTAGGTATTTATGCATGTTAATTATATTCCCCCTTAAAGTGTTACTAAACCCACAACAGTAAAATCCGTCTGTATATGCAGTAAAGCATGCTTGTTATGCTCACTGTGAACCTAAGGGGGTTAATCCTCTGCATTGTGTAAAAAGACTGTTTAATCCTGTCTTCTCTGATCCTCCCCTTTTTCCACCATCCCCAATCCATCTGCTGATAGAACAGAGCCTTGGGGGAAAGCTGCACATGCTCAGTTTGGTGTGCATTGCTAGAGATATTTTTGGTGTGCATTGCTAGATATATTTCTTTTCTTGGGTGTGTGCATTTGAATAGCACAAGGCCAGTCAGCACTGTCCAGACAGAGGGCCAGGGGTCCTGCAGCCTTATAGGACAATCAGGGGATTATGATAACTTCCCCTTCAAGCTTTAACCAGTGCTCTGCTGGACACTGATAGAAGTCACAAGACTGCTGATGAGAAAAGGTGTTTAGCAGTTTATATTTAATAAAATAATTGCATTTCCATGATCTGTGTAGTGTGGGAGACCAGGTATAGTGAATACAGGGTCCTGGGTTTAGTAACACTTTAATCTCCTCTTCTCAAGAGAGAATACATTCAGTTTTCTCATAGCTGAGCTTCATGTCTTTTATCAGTTTGGTTGCCCTTCTCTGCACTTTCTCCAGTTCCCCAATATCATTTTTATGAACTGGTAATCAAAATTGAACTGCATATTCCAGATGAAGTCTCACTAGTGGTCTGTAGAGGGGCATAATTATGCTCCTCTCTCTGGAGTATTCTTCTTTTAGTGCAAGGAAGTATTTTGCTAACTTTAGAAACTGCAGCTTGCATGCTAATATCAAGTCTATGATCTGCCAGAAAACCCAGATCCTTCTCAACTCCCCCAGTTGTCCATATTGTTATGGTACTGTAAAATTCTAAAGTTTTTCAACTCTTGTTATTTTGATTATTTAGAAACAAAAAACGCTAAATCTCTGTTTATCAGTATGGTGCTGATTATTACACTCATTTGTAGCATGTCACTAGTCATTAAGGATCCATTTGCAGCTATCTCAAATTAGAAATGAGCAATAACCTACCCCGCTCATTATCCCTCCGATCTGATAATTATATACTTCGCTCCTTCCCATGATACCCCCTGCAGAGTAGCTAGGATTAAATCTCATTCCCTTGGCACCCAGCACATACTACAGAGCATTCTTCCCCTCCTGCGAGGAACATCACAAGTCACATGACCGTGACAAACTACTTGACTTCACTCTTAATTTGTTTTTCAAATATAGGATTACAATGTTCCACACAATATTAATATAACGCACACATCTTTTTTTCTATTATTTACGATCTTTAATACATTTAGATGAATAATATTTTCCAGTGCAAAAGTTTACTTTAGTGCATTACAGTGAAAATAATAAACTTCTATTCCAATATAGACGATAAACAGTTTGCAACAATACAATACAAAAGACAAATAGATCTTGTAAACCAGGTTTTCGCTCAAAACCTATTAATAACAGGACACGGGGTATTTTGCGCAATACTATACAAATTTAACTTCATATGATTACAATACCAACAATGACAATTAGCCTCTTTAGATGGCATTGCTAACATGACATACTGATGCAAGTGTTGTCCTCACAAGCAGCTGTAAATATCATGTCTAAAGTTATTCTTGCTCACTATTAATCACCAGCAACCCACATAAGCTTTTAAGCTGCAGGAAAAAAATATGACACAAAACAGATACAACAGCTTCTGCAGCAATTCAATGTTTATTATTTAACTCACCCGTACTAAATATTGTATTCTTTTTTTTTACTATATTTTAAAGAAAAATAGAAAAAAGGATACAGTGAAACATTTATGGAAAATTGATCATATAAGGTGTGATAAGGGGGATGTTTAGCTAAGTGGTGTTGAGTGTTTTCAGTGAGTCATGCCAGTCTGAACTTTGGTTAAGTGCACTTTTTTTAGCAAAAGGAAAAGTAAAGTCCTTACAACAGGTTTCCCATGAAGGGGTGTCAGCTTCACACAGCAGGAACAGGAACAGAAAAAACTAAGCCACCTGGCTCTCTCATCCGCAGCACCACTGCTTAGGCTCTGAACCTTGGCTTTTGGCTTTGAATTGGTCCCTCAGATCGTCTTAGACAATTCTCATGGCTGTCAGCCTTTAGTTGCAGATCCTCAGTCCTTGGCACAATAGGGTTCACTTGCTGCTCCCTGCAGCCACTATAACCCAGGCCCACTCCCTGGCCTCTCAATAGAGGTTCTCTTGACACCCTGAGCTCTCCTAATCCACCAAGACTCACAGACTCCCACAGCCCCCTGGACTTGCCTAGTCACCTCAGCTTTCTCAACCTTCCAGACGTTCTTAGCCATCCCAAATTCCTCAGTCCTCTGGGTTATCTCCAACATGGAGTACTATCTCTTGAGTAGATCACTTCTTCTATCTTCAAAAGGAAGCACACACCTGCCTCCTGGAGGGGCACACCTCAATCCTGTCTGAAGTACTGAGCTATGGCCAAGCCTTCCTTATAAGGCTCAGTTCACACTGGAGTGACCTGTCAGGCGACTTAGCCCCCTGACAGGTTGTGCCCCAATCAGTGCAATGGAACCATTCAAATCAGAGCGACTAAAATCGCTACGACTTAGAAAAAGTTTCCTGTACTACTTGGGGGCGACTTCAGAGCGACTTGCATTGACTTCTGTTTAAAAAGTAGTTTGCAAGGCACAATGAAGTTGAACTGTGCAGCACGGCTTCAAAGTCGGGCAACTTTGAACCCATGCTAGTGTGACCCGAGACTCTCACAGCCTGCATGTCTCTAATAAAACCTGAACACAGGATTGAAGGCTTCATCCCACCCAAGATACTTTGAAGTCTTCAAGCTCCAGAACCTGATCCGGGATTACGAAATTCAGAGAAAATGAAATATCCGGCTTTTCTCCACTCAGAAACACTATTCTGGAGACCCACACTCTGCATTAGTGCAAAGTCTTCTGCTTATACTAACCCAGTGGTAGGGCCTAGCACTGTCACAAGGGCTATAGATAATTTGCCCATTTTCACTATCCATGCAACCAGTCTGTACTTCAAGCAGTGTAGGAATGTAAAGAAGAAGTACCATTACAAGTTTTACAAGTTTCAAGTTGAAGTTTAGCAAAAAAAAAAATCTCCATAGCTTTAGTCACTTACCTCAAATGACGTATGCCCTTTGTTGTGCAGACATACTGTATGTCTTCATCGTGCCTTGCATACAACTTTTTTAACAGAGGTCAATGCAAGTCGCTCTGAAGTCTCTCCCAAGTAGTGCAGGAACCTTTTTCTAAGTCATAGCGACTTGGGTCGCTTGGATTAGAATGATTCCATTGCACTGATTGGACCTCTGTATGGTCTTGGCCACCATGCTGAGGCTCAGTTTCAGGGTCTTGGCAGTCTTCTTATAGCCTAGGCCATCTTGTTTTCAGATCCTCAGAGAGTTCTTTGCCATGAGGTGGCATGTTGAACTTCCAGTGACCAGTATGAGAGAGTGAGAGCGATAACACCAAATTTAACACACCTTGTAAGACCTTGTAACACTAACAAGTCATATGACACCAGGGAGGGAAAATGGCTAATTGGGCCCAATTTGGATATTTTCACTTAGGGGTGTACTCACTTTTGTTGCCAGCGGTTTACACATTAATGGCTGTACGTTGAGTTATTTTGAGGGGACAGCAAATTTACACTGTTATACAAGCTGCACACTCACTAGCGTACTTTACATTGTAGCAAAGTGTAATTTCTTCAGTGTTGTCAGATAAAAAGATATAATAAAATGTTTACAAAAATGTGAGGGATATACTGTACTTTTGTGAGATATTGTTTGTATCCTGGAGAAATCTTCACTGCATGAATGTCCTGTACTCTTCCTGTCTCCGAACCTGTGGCGCTGCAATGGTTAACAGCTTTGAGTCTTCTGGCAGAATAGCGGTATAGTGAAACATTTTTAGTTTCAGATAGAGTAGGAGAGAGTTGAAAACTCTGCCAGGTTATTTTTTGTTGTTGGTGTACCATTGGCGAATTTTCTCTTTCTTTCCCAGAAATACAAAGGAAAGTTTGAGGAAATCTTCCAAAATGAGGGGAATTCCCTATTTAGACAGTGGAACAGATGGCCCCATTGGTAGATTGCCCCTTTCCTCTTGCTCAGGGGACAACTCTAAAATTGTGGCTATCCACTAGGTAAAAATAGCCCAAATAGTAGAAATAGAGAGGGGGAATTTTCATAATCGGGAGAAATACAGCAATAAAAACTTTATATAATTAGAAATGATTAACTCATTAGGTTTTGGTAAAAGGGTAGATTCACATATCACATTATTCTTGTTATTAGAGTAAGGCTTGGTTTAATCCATACACGTGCAACTGAGCACAGGCGTGCTTCTTTACATTCCTGCGCGGCACATGTAGTGTAGCCTTGTGTGGGGGTGTTTTAACTGTGGGAAAACAGAGATCTGTGTTCCTGATTAGCAGAAACACAGGATTTCTCTCTTCCTTACTAACAAAACGGCGATCTGCCTTCTTTACATAGGCAGACCGCCATTCTGCCTCAGTCAGGAAAGATTAGCGGGTCCAGGTGTCTAATCACAGCGGGAGCGGTTCGCCACTGGCATGTGTGCTTACCGCAGACCCTTAAAGCGGAGTTCCAGCCTTTTCTGTGTTTATTAAAAGTCAGCAGCTACAAAAATTGTAGCTGCTGACTTTTAATAAACACACACTCACCTGTCCCACAGTCCAGCGATGCTGGCCCGCCCCAGCCTCTCCCTCTGGTCTTGGCAGCGCCGGGATCACTGGTCCGGGCACCCAGGTGTGACAGCTTGCGGCTTCACAGCCGGGTACGTACTGCGCATGCGTGAGTTGCGCTGCGCGTCTTGATTGGCCGGCAATCTTCTGGGACTTCTGACATGTCCCAGAAGATTGCAGGGAGGGAGGAGGAGAGGAGAACTTCCGCTCAGGGCGCCGCGGCGCTCCGAGCGGAAGTGGGAGCGGCTACCTGTCAAAACTAGGTACCCGCTCCCCCCCAAAAAAAGGGGGTTAGGACCTTTGGGTGGAACTCCGCTTTAAGTGCAAAAATCACATCTCCAGTAAATGTACATCTTAAGCGAGACCCTACTGGAGCCATCTGGCACTAATACAGAAGAGACCCTGTTATTTGGTATCCCGCAGTGTTAGGTAAGGAATTGGGGTTTTCTGTAACTGCTAAGCATTTTTATGTTTTTATTTTTATTTTTAATGTAAGCTTTGATGCCTGGTTTATAAACTTAATTGATAGGTAAACCCGTCAGCAGTATGTTCTGCGTGAGTACTATATATCTGGATAAGTCTCTACTCCCCAGTGCCAAAGAATTTGTTGAAGTGTACATAGAGTCAAGAAGGTCGAGTCCTGACTGACGGAGCACATCATTGTTAAAGAATAACTAACTTCAGGTACAAAACTCTAATATATTGTAGCTTGCTAGTCCTCAGATTTGGTTGCTGCATTCGATTTTCACCAAGTTAAAAAAAAAAAAAATACCTGTTGACCATGCCAGAAATACCAGGTCCTTGTCACTTCCTGTGAGCTGAACTAAAATAAAAAAGCATCTTTCTTCTATAAACTTCTATTCTCTCTACCCTATATAATGGAAATGAGCAAAGAGAGCCATGTTTGAAGTTAAGTCTAAGTGACAATAATGGCTCTCTCCATGAATACATTAAAGGTGCCTACCCAGGGACAGAAAGCAGTGTTCATTTCCTCGAAAAATTATTTTCGTCATAGTTTTCATCAGCTGCATGTTTTTAGTGACAAAGTCAATTGAGGAAAACTATAATGAAAATCAATTCTAATTTTCATTTAGTCAACTAAAATCACCTGTACATTTTAGTACATTTTAGTACTAAAATCGAACGGGTTTAGTTACATTGTAATGCATTATTGAAGGAATTACTCTAGAATTTCCAAACTCATTATATACTCCTGGAGTAAAAATCTAATAACATGTTATTAATGGTATTAAGGTTTGAACATGCACTACAGACACAGATTTAGCCGTTGTAATATATAACGTCTTTATAAATAAAACCAAGTTTTATAAACAAACAAAAATATAGATTTTTGACAGAAGTGCAACTTTAAAATATTAAAAAAAACAAACTATCTGTAAACTCTATTGATTGTAATGCCAGGCTGTAAGTGGGGATGGGGCAGTAAATAGGAGTGAGGGAGTACAGAGGGCAGGGTGCATTATACTTTGGGGATGGGGAGGTGACCTGCAAGTGGAGATGGAGAAGTAAATGGGAGTGAGGGAGTACAGAGGGCAGGGTGAATTATACTTTGGGGATGGGGAGGTGACCTGCAAGTGGGGATGGGGAAGTAAATGGGATTGCTAGGGCAGGGTGCATTATACTTTGGAGATGGGGAGGTGACCTGCAAGTGGGGATGGGGAAGTAAATGGGATTGAGGGAGTGCTAGGGCAGGGTGCATTATACTTTGGGGATGGGGAGGTGACCTTCAAGCGGGGATGGGGAAGTAAATGGGATTGAGGGAGTGCTAGGGCAGGGTGCATTATACTTTGGGGATGGGGAGGTGACCTTCAAGCAGGGATGGGGATGTAAATGGGAGTGAGGTAGTGCTAGGGCAGGGTGCATTATACTTTGGGGATGGGGAGGTGACCTTTAAGTGGGGATGGTGAAGTAAATGGGAGTGAGGGAGGGTGAATTATACTTTGGGGATGGGAAGGTGACCTACAAGTGGAGATGGAGAAGTAAATGGGAGTGAGGGAGCACACAGGGCAAGGTGAATTATACTTTGGGGATGGGAAGGTGACCTACAAGTGGAGATGGAGAAGTAAATGGGAGTGAGGAAGTACAGAGGGCAAGGTGAACTATACTTTGGGGATGGGGAGGTGACCTGCAAGTGGGGATGGAGAAGTAAATGGGAGTGAGGGAGTGCACAGGGCAGAGAACTAGATGGCCTGGGGAGGCTGTTATTTTGTACAGTGCTTAGCACTGCTACCTTACTGGGAGGGGAGACACTCACCACGTCACATCCAGACAGACACAAATCCAAAAAAAGGAGTTCCTCTTCTGTGGTTTTCGGGGTACTGTTCCAGAACTCCCAGGCAGCAGACAGAGGGAGCCTGCGTCTCTCGGCAAATATAGCTTGCTGCTAAATTCAAGGGCTGTGTCTTAAACTGACAAGTGGAGCTCCAAAGACAGTGGAAGTTCAAGTGGGTACTGGAGGTTTTAGTCGACTAAAATGTACTGGAGATTTTAGTAGACTAAAATACGACTAAACCTAAAACAATTCAGATGACTAAAATTTGACTAAAATTGCATTTTTTTTTTAAACTATAGAGTGCAAAATCTGGTGCAGCTTTGCATAGAAACCAATCAGTTTCCAGGTTTTTTTTTTTTTTTTTTTTTTTTTTATCAAAGCTTAATTAAACAAGCTGAAGTTAGAAGCTAATTGGCTACCATATAAAGCTGCACCAAATCAACCTCACTGACTAAAAATAAAACAACATTTTACATCAAAATGAACAGTGAAAGAAAGTGTGCTGTTTTTAGGATTACCAAATATATTACATTTTTGATTTTGGGTTTAGATGTGATTTATAGCAGATCTATTGAGCTATACCAAGAGCAGTATCCCATAGCAACCTCAATTCCTGTTTCAGTTACCTTATATTAGTTATCTTAAATCTAAGTGGTTGCTATAATCATTGGTTTACCAAATAGGCCAGAATGTGTGTAGTGGAATGTTTAAGGCCCCTTGCACACAAGCCAAGTGTAGTGCTTCCTTCCCGGTGGTTTAATGCTTTTGGGAGGTCAGGTGCAGCACCCAGCCCCAGTGCAGGCAGCCTGTAATGCAGAGAACCTATGCACCAGTACCACTTGGTACAGCGCTCAGCCCTGTCCAACAGGCTGTGGCTGGAAGGATTGAATGCTGTACCGAGCGGTAGTGGCATACAGGGTCTTCTGCTTTCAGGGACAAAGGTCCAGAGCACAAAAGACCTGCATTTAAGACCAAGGGGCTAGGGAATCACGTGATTCTTAAAATGAAGCAGTGTGATTCAGGATGGAAATACACAGAATCTGCCAAAGACAATCAAAGGGTGGTAATCTTAACAAACCAGCCGTACAATACCTGAGCAGCAGCACGTCCAGACAAACAGAGCTGATCTGTAAAGCAGCTCACAGCAGGGTCCTGAGAGCTTTCAGCATCTCTGGTAATGATACTGTGCTCATTAGGTGTTTGCAGAAGGCACTGGGCAATGCCAATTAGGCTTGTCATTTCCTCAGGTATTTGCTGTACAAGTACATTGATGATTAGGAAAAAGGACAGAGTGTCCAGGAGAGAAAAGCAAATTTATAAGTGTTATCTCTGTGAATATTTTTGAACTTAACAGTGTGTCCTGTACAGGCAAGTGTACTTTAAACTGTCTTGATAAATTCCTAGTCAGTTCTAAGCAAAACATAACACTTTTTATCTCTAGCCAGAACTTTTTTTAGGGTGCACTCACAGCTACCTGAATTCTTGTTTCAGTTACCTTATATTAGTTATCTTGAATCTTAGTGGGTGCCAGTGGCGTAGCGTGGGTTGTCAGCACCTGGGGCAAGGCAAGTAATTTGCGCCCCCTATCCCGCGGGATTTTAGCACTCAAGTCTCTTCCACTAGATTAGTTAAAGAAACCCTTACCCCCTAAGCACATGAATTGTTTGTTATGAAAATACTGATGTAATTAAAGTAAAATGCATCTAAATACAAGTTTATTTTCAAACACTTTATTGAGTGCGAACATGCAATACACATTCTCCACATTTTCAGCAGGTCTATGAAAACATTGTAAGTGAAAAAATAAATAATTTTTATAAAAATAAGATTATTGCACATAGTACCATCTTAACAACTTTAACAGATACTTTAACAGAAAATAGTGGAACAGAAAATTAAATCCTGCTAGGTCACTTCAGGCTAGCCCCCTTTTTCAGATAGAGCTACATGGTTTAGAAAAGAATCACCCTCCTTTAAAATAATCACATTTTATTGCTTTGCAGCCTGAAATGAAAACAGACACAGTTTTTACTTTATCCAGCTGTATTTACTCACTGCAGCTTATAATTGCCCCCTTTCAATGCAGAGAGACCAGCGTGCCCACTTTCAATGCAGAGAGACCAGCGTGCCCCCTTTCAGTGCAGAATGACCAGCGTGCCCCCTTTCAATGCAGAATGACCAGCGTGCCCCCTTTCAATGCAGAATGACCAGCGTGCCCCCTTTCAATGCAGAATGACCAGCGTGCCCCCTTTTAATGCAGAGTGACCAGTGTGCCTTGCCCCTCTTCAATGCAGAGAGATCACCTTGCCCCCTTTCAATGCAGAGTGACCAGTGTGCCCCCTTCAATGCAGAGAGACTTACCTGCAGCGGCGGCTTCTCCTCAGTTCCCCACGTCTCCTCGAGTCCTCCTGCCTACTCCTCGGCCAATGGCATGCGTTCGCCTTTTGGCCAACCAGGAAGCAGGTCTCGGACCCGCTTCCTGATTGGCCAGGAGGGGGATCCGTGTGACAATAGCGAATTTTAATTCGCTATTGTTACACAATGGGTGGGTTCGGGGCGCACTGCTCTGAACCCTGGGTCCACCCTTTTCTGAAGCCTATTAGAGCCTCTGGCTCTAATCAGGTGATTAAAAAAAAAAAAACTCCATTGAACTCCATGCGTCCGGCGCCCCGCATGTAGATTAGGGGGCCGGACGCATGGATGGGGGGGCGGTGCCCCTGTGCCCCCAACGCACCAGCCACCACTGACCAATGGACAGATGAGGCACAGTCCAGCCCTGCCCCGACCCGCCATTTTACCCATAGGGCGGCCGCACTGGACATCTCCCAGCCTAAAGATGGAGGTAGCCACAGACAGCGTGTGAACTGTGTATGTCAGAGTCAGACAGAGCGACACTGTGGATGCGCCCCCCCCCCCCAGATGTTGCGGCCGGCCCCCCCTGCACCCCCCACGCTACGCCACTGGTGGGTGCTATTAACACTAGTTTACAAAAAAAGCCAGAATCTGCATAGTGGAATTTTTAGGGCCCCTTGCACATGGGATTTCCAACTGTAGTGCTTCAGGGACCCCGGGTTTTCCTGCTGCCTGCGGGTTAAATGAATCATATCAAATTTGGTCTGGTTGGATTGTGTTGTTTTAATGCTCCAAACAGTACCCAGGATTGGTTAAGTGTACCACTTGGAAGAGGTGATCCCAGGCTTGTGGCCAGCCAGAGCACATAACTCTCCATAGATGACTGTGTACAGAAACAGGGATTACTGTGGTATGGTTAGCAGAGGTGATGATGTTGATGTACCTGGGAACACTTCCTTACAGTCTTTTTTAAAAAATAACTGTGACACATGTGGCCATCATTCACAATTGTATATGTGTAAAAAGAAGAAACTGTACAGGCCAAACAGAGGGATATCCATAATTAGATAAAATATATGTTTTTATTATATCAAAATAAAAATAAAAACACTACAAAATGACAGATAAGTAAAAACAATCCCTTAAGGGAAAAATATTGTGGCTGGTCTAATAAGCACTATATAAATAAAGGTATTCGGTGCCGACGCGTATCACCAATCGCTTCCTCAGGACTACAAAGACCATATAGTACTTATTTATGAAAAGAGATAACATAATTTATTAACAGTTAATAATTATTGCAATTATGCCTGATTTATAGTCATAACATCTTGTTTGCTCAGCTATATCTGACTCTGCAGAAATAGTTGCACATAAGAACATCTTGATTGGTAAATTTGTTATGGGAACAGTGTAAACTTGTGTAGTATGGTAAAAAGTATCATGTGATCGTGAGTCATACTGAAGCCAAGCCCCTTATTGCAAAATTCAAAAAATTGCAGGTTTTCCACGCCTGTGGCCGGTTACCTCTCCAGCCCATGTGAGCTGCGACCCTGGGTGTGAGAACTGAGACATGGACGACTCCGGCATCTTGGTTTTGTGGTTTTTATTGTAGAAAAGGGGATGGGAGAAGGGAATGAGTGGGATACTCCTTTAGGCTTAACTAATTACACTTGGGACTTGATCCTAGAAAAATGCCCGTTGGCACTTACTTGACGCCAGCAGACGCCAGCCAACGCTCACTAACGTTGAGAACACACTGTAGCTTGATAGAAGTGCTGGATCCTCGACAATAAGTGCAGAAGACCCAAGACTGTGAATTGTAGAATTACTGACACTGCTGTACTGCAAAGTCACTGAATACTTCTCTCCCGCCTTGCACTGGCTTGAGGTAGCACGCTGTAGGGCTCTGTAAAGCTGCAACTGTTAACTGACACACTTTGTAAAATCTAGGGCCTAACTGCAGGTGCCCCCTTTAACCTTGAACTCTTCAGGGTTCACTGACTATGTACCCCCCTCTGTACCTTCAGGGTCCTCAACCTAGGTACCCCCTTTCAGCTAGCTGGCACTGGGCAACCTTAGTACTCCATTGTGGCCATCCCAGAAATCTTGTTCACTGAAAAATTTTCTGGGATGGCCACAATGGAGTACTAAGGTTGGGATACCCATAATATATACACTATTCATTCTGGACACGGGTGATTGGACTTGAAGCAAAGTGGACCAGGTGTAAAGTGGACCAGGCGACCGGACCCCCCTTCCTTGGGAGCGATCCCTAAAATATCGACCTGCATTCTACCCCTGTGTGGGGAAATCTTTCTGGTAAGCTTGGTATTTACTGGAAAGGGGAGCACCGGACCCACGGCATAGGGGAGCACCAGGTTATTTTACACCACAGCTATCCACCCCGCGGCACCAGAATTTCGTGGCACTTATCATTATAACTTCGGACTGTTTTTACTATATTTGGCTTTGAGGACTTTTATATATTTTTCTTTCTCACTGGCATTATATTCCGTTGAAGGCATCTTATATGTATACACTTTGAATTTGTGTATTGTTTAATATTTCTTTCCACCACCATTCCATTGGTACACCATAAATTCTTTGATTACTTTTATCACGTCCTTTCGGAACCTTTAAGGCTGAGATCTTTTCATTGATCACTGTTCACTTTATTCACACAGCCGGGTTCCAATATCTTTTGTCACATTTATTGTGTTTATTTTATATTGAGGATTCATTTGCTCTTGCTTTCACTGTATAGTGGATTCTTTGCACCACAATATTTTTCGCTCACTTTATATACATCCCCATACATCAATTTTTGTGGGCACATTTTCTTTCTTCTTTTAGTTTGGGTGGTGCTTACCACTTATATTGTACTAGTCACAACGTCACTTTTTTCACTTTCATTTGAGAGGCACTAGGTTTTATTTTCATTTTCAACAGCGTTGTATACATGTTATGACATCATATAGATTTTATATTCACTTATTGCTGTCTTTTATGATTATAAGTTTTATGTGGATTTTTTGCTACCCTATTGCACTTTAACAACATATTAATAATACACCATTTATATCATTTTAATATCAACTAATTATTGGCAGCGCCAAGCACTTCCCTTTCTTTCCACATTCAGTGTATAATCCTTTGAGGTTATATTCCGAAGTGGGCTGCAGCCAATTGAACTATTTTAGTGCTTTTTATCCTACTACCCTCCTTTATCCTAAGCGCGGATTTTCTTGTATAATATTCCAAAGAAAGGAATAACACCAGTGTTTCTTAAGAAGTGTCCACTGTCACAGGAAAAGATTGAAGGCATCAGACCTTTGGTCTCACCCTACAACACTCCCATTAACCCAGTGCCTAAAACAGATTGCACTTATCGTTTTGTACAGGATCTAGGAGGGAGTTAATAATCTAGTGATCCCTATAGACCCCATTGTACCTGATATGCCATCGCTGAATACCTCTATACCCCATGAGTCTACACGTTTTTCAGTAATTGATTTAAGTAAAGCATTTTTCTCCATCCTTGTTGACAAAGAGACACAACTACTTACGGCATTCAGTTTTGACGGCTGCCAACTAACCTGGGCCCATCTTTCCTAAGGCTATATAGAATCACATGCAGTCTACTCCATAGCGCTCCATGCTACATTGCAGTCTTGGATAGCTGGTCAGGGTTCCGTCCTCCTTCAGTATGTCGATGACTTACTGTTGTGTAATCCCTCCCTGGAGGCTAGTCAGGTTGATACTGTAAGTCTGCTGCATTATCTGTGTAAAGAGGGTTACAAAGTCTCCCAGTCCAGGGTCCAGCTCTGTCTTCCACAGGTTGAGTATTTGGGGTATACACTCACCCCCCAAGGGAATGCAAAATAAGCTCAGGAAGGGTTACAGCTGTCATGGCAATGGCACGCCAACTAACAAAAAAAGACATGCTGTCTTTTTAGGTATGATTGGTTACTGCTGCCAATGTATACCTTGTATACCTGACTGTTCCCATTTTGATAATATACTCAGACAAAGCACTTTGACAGAAGCTCCAGACCTAGTGACTTGGGATGATGAAAAAATGCATGCTTACACAAGGTTGAAAACTGCAATGGTGACTGCCCCAGGGCTGGGACTCCCTGATAATTGTAAACCTTTTCATTTTTATACGAGAATTGTAAAACAATGGCTGCTGTCCTTGCGCAGGAGCATGAAGGTAAGCTGAAACCTGTAGCTTATTTTTCCAAAGTAGTTCCAGTTCCGGTATAAGGAATGCCGGCATGTCTATGGGCTCTTGCAGCCTGCGCAATGATGGGGGGTAGAGATGTCAACGGTTCTCACATTGGGACATTCAACTGTTTTGCAGACATCACATCAAGTTTTGCTATTGTTAAAAAATCTGAACACACAACATATGACAGCTCTTAGAATGAGTGGTTATGAGATACTTCTCCTGTCTACTATCTCTTTGACTATACAGTATGCTTCTCACACAGCAGGACCTGCCCAATTCTTAATGCTTTATTGGGTTTAAGTCCCGGTTCACATGTGTGCGATGTCAGACATCGCATGTGATTCAGAACGCACTGCTCTGAAAATCACATGCGATGTCTGTGCGATGCAAATTCTGCCATACAGATTGTACGGCTGAATTCGCATCACATTTAGACACAACTCACACAGGACCCTTTTTTGGGTCTGCACCAGAATCAGATTGCATGGGTGTTCACACCTATGCGATCCAATTCATGTCCGAACTGACAGTTCGCGCTGCGATATGCAAACTGATCTGGGGGTGTTGTTAAACCTGTATTGACACCCCAAGTAATTCGCATATGGCAGTGTGAACTGCCTGCGAGTTGAATGTGATGCGGGAACCCGCAGTGGATTCACAAGGTTCCCGCATCGCATATGTGTGAACCAGCGCTTAAAGGAGAAACTGATATGGTTATTGAGCCTCATGACTGCATCACACAGATTCAAGACAGGCAGTCAATATTTATACTGATTCCAAATGTGCACATGGTGTTGCACATGATTTTGGATGCTATTCTCTTGCCTTCAGAGGTTGCTGTAGTTCATTATAGCACACATACACATCCGAGATATTTTGTCTCCAGAGGCAATGCCTTGGCTGAATAAACAGCAAAGGAAGCTGTCCTTACACAGCCCTGTTTTCTTGCCTTACCACCCTTGCAACTCCCAATGTAGACTCATTGCCAAAGAGGGTTCAAAGGGGAGAACAAAATACTTTAATAGGTATTCCCAAACATAGTGCCTCTGTGTTTAGAAGTCATGTACACAGAGTAGAACATAAGAGTGGGAAGGAAAGCAGATTTTAGGGATTTAAAACAAACTTAAGCAGGGAAATAAGTTAAAAGAAAGGGAGAGCACGATATGCATGTGTTGTGTACATATGAGAAAAATGTAAGCAATTTTAAAGAGATAATTGCGTGTGTGTGAATGCTGGAACTCTTAGTTCTATATCTTGTGTCATGTTAGCTGTGTGCAGACGTGATCTTCTACTTTGCCCCCCTCCCTTTTCTCTTTCTCATAAAAGGAATGCACTGGGATGAGACATTAGTAATAACTGGCAAGGTCACCCATGATATGACAACACGCGGGGTTAATTAATCTAATGATTAACAATGTGATCACAGTTATTTTGAACCTGTTTCCCAAACAGAATGGTAAAAGTCATAGTTAAAGAAATAATTCCTCCAGCTGATCTTATCATGGATCGCTTACTCCAATAGCTCCCTGTATGTTCTGTCTGCAGGTTATGGAGCAGATCTTTAATGTGTGCTCGTGTTACCATGCTTGGGTGTGTAGATGTCCTTACTTTACTGGGAATGCACTTTCTTGAAGATGCCATGTATTTGTTGGTTTATGCCTATACTCTCTTTGTAAGGGAGTCTTGTTGAATTGAAGCCTGTGAACTTTCAATTGTGTTCAATAAACTTTGTTTTTGATTTAAAAAAAAAAGAAATAATTCCTGGGTGGGGTTGTCCCCTAGTGATTGCTGATAATGGGCCAGCATTTTTCTCCAGGATCTGCCGGGAACTTGTAAAATTCTTGCAGATTCAGTGGAAATTTCACATTCCATATCATCCTCAGAGTTTGAATGAACAGGACAATCAAGGAAAGAATTGTGGAAGGAGGGACTTTTAAAAAAATTGGGAAGACACTATTCCAGCAGTATTAGCAGAAAAAAGGATGACACCTGCCAAAAATAACAAAATTGTCACCATTTGAAATTTTATTGGGAAAACCATTTTACCTTGGGCAAAAGGTCCTCTTGAAATCATGCCTGGTGATTTGGAGCACATTATTGTACTGGGTTGATTCAGACTTTGAATGGCATCTGCAGTGATGTGTCTGTTTTCCACTTCCTTCACAGGAACCAACACACCCTTTCCAACCCGGAGATGTAGTCCTTGTGAGACAACTAAATAAAAAAACCTTCATTAGCATTTTTACTTTCCACAATAAGGTACCGACAGTGAAGAAAAAGCTGCCCAAAAGGAAAAGCACAGTTTCCAACCTTAGATTTGTTAGTTAGCAGATGTTAGCAGATGTTTTAATACTCATACCTAAGCCTGGTGCTGTGCTCAGGAGTACTAGTTTTCTACCATTAGATGTCCTCAATCTTTCTGACTTCATGACAGCCAGCATTATATAACTCACAGGCTGGCATGTACTCACCCCCAGCCTGTGACTGGACAGTTAAGAAGGAGTGTCCCAGTGATGAGTTCAGTTTGACTCTCGTCTCCTTTTAGCCTGCTCTATGTAAGCACATGCTTTGATTGGGTGTCAGTGCTCTTTGTCCTCTCCATATATGAGCTTTGCTGTACCGGAAATGCTAGAAGCTTGTAGGCAGGTGCAGTCTGTCCTCCCATATGTGTGGTGCTGCATCATAGCGGCAATACAAAAAGGCAAGGAAGGTCAGATGAACTTAGTTCCTCTGCAACTTCCTGCCATCATCAGGGAAGCAGCTGTCTGATTGGATGCTGCTGCCCTGGCTGATCCCCACGGCCATCTTTAATGGGTTAGTGCTTATTTGCGGGACTGACTCCTGGGGTTGACACACAGTTTGCGAGTGGTTAGGTAAATGGTAAGGACAGCTTCCCCATCTGTCAGGGAGAGTGTTAAGGGTTAGGCAGTGGTTCCAGAGGAGTAGGAACAGCGTAAGGACTATGCCTATCTTTTCCCTAAGAAGCCTCCTGTTTTGGCGTGGACCAGCCAGGCCACATTCCCGCTACTCGTTGCAAAAGCTGTCGGCATCATCCAAAGTTAACAGACCCCTGCTACAGTTCTGTAAGTGGCAGCAGACGGCTGTGCCTACCCGCCAAGCCCCGTTGTACTTTGTGGAACTTTCTGTAATACACTGTTCTCGCTAAACTCAACCACTTTAAACGAACTCCTAAAATAAACCTCTAACACAAAACCTTCCTTCCTAATTCTCTAAAAGTAAGCCAAACAATCATCTAACCCCTAAACTAAGCACAAAACAAATGAATCTACTTGTGTACACACCTCATTTAGCCCCTACACAAAAATCACACAATAGCAGTCCCTATTCCCCAAGTCCCGTTTTACACTGATGCAATGTGTAAAACCCAGTTCCCGCATTGCACCTAAATCACACACCGGTTCACACTGACATCTGCGAACTGATAGGGGTGTCAATGTAAAGTTATTGACACCCCCAGATCTGTTTGCAGTTTGCAGTGCGAACTGTCAAATGGTGCAGGAATTGGATCGCATAGGCGTGAACACCCATGTGATCTGATTCCAGTGCAGACAAAAAAAAAGGGTCTTTGGCTCAAATGCGATGCAATTTCAGCCATACAGTTTGTATGGTGGAATTCACATTGCACAGACATCGCATGTCATCTGCACAGCAATGCGGTGCGAATCACATGCGATGTCGGTGATCGCACAGATGTAAACCCAGCCCTACAGTGCAAATCTTCAAGAGCAAAAAACTGTTATAACAATGTATTATATTGGCTAGCAAAATAAAATTATCGGGTCATAATGGCAAATTATTTAACTTTTAAGAGGACATCAAACTGCAAAAGCCATTTATATCAGCATGCTACTGTAAGTTACGTTAAAGTGTATGTGAAGCCAAAAACTTTTTTCTAAATATTTTAAAGTCCCTGACAAGTTACTTTTTTGCTATCTGTGTCTTGCTGGCAATTTTTTATTCACTTTTTTTCGTGGTTATGAGACAGAATATAAGAGCAAATTAAATGGAATTCCCTTTTTAAAGATTTTTTTTGCTCTAATGCTCAACTGTTTTATTCTAGTGACAATTTTAAAATGTTTGCGTAGCAAAGTATGTCAACCAGCTAGAGCAAATTATATAAGCCAGCAAGAGCATAGCACACACCACAAAAGCAACTTATATCAGACAACAAGAGCATATCTTACAAGCTAATTTATCACGTACCATTATATTACGATATATAGGTCAACTAGAGACTTGACATCACTGCCTACTTGTTGTAGCACTCTTCCCATTCACAGCAGCATTTTACAAACCTCCTCTCAGTAGCACTTTACTCCAGCAGTATTTTACTCTCAAATTAAATTAATCTTCACAACCCCCCCCCCCCCCCCCCCCCCACCTTCCTTCATCTATGTAGTATTTTCCTATTCATCGGCAGTATAATTTTCGCAGCAGAATCTGAACCCACTCTACACTAACGCACAGTAGCTCGTCACTGCCAGTAAGTGGCATTTTTAATTTTCCTCTCCAGAATAACTACAAAACACCCACAAAGCAAAGGATATTTACTCTGGCCATTATTGCTCCTGCTGTGATGAAATACTGCCAGTAATTTTACCAAAGATCTGGGTCAGTGGTTGGAAGCAGACAGCTAGGTACAGGGTCCATGTTAGAGAAAAGAAATATGGCGGTTGTAGGCTTTAGACCCAGAGAACCCAGACTGAGATGCCCCAGAAAATAGATTCCAGGAATTGAAGGCAGCCATTGGGCATGGGTTTCCCATAGGTAGCAATAATCAATGTAGTAGTAGGAGGGGTCTGAGACCTCATACTGGTTCAATGGAGCCAGTTTCAGCGGGTCTTTTTTTTTGTTTTTTATATACTGTGACACTATTAATTATTGGGCCCTAAAGTCTCAGAGGCCTTCTGCACAGGATATATGTGTGCCCTCATGGCAAGTAAATGGGAATCTGGAAACAATTGAAAACAGCACATCTTCTAGGACATCTTCTGTTGGTTTGAATTTGCCTGTGGTTTTAAAGAATATCATACAGTGGCCAGGTGGCAACAGGCATGAAAAAAGATGGTAAAGTGCATTTAATTATTTGAAAAGTTTGTTATTTTATTTCCTTAAAAAAACTGTTTAGACAAGAATCAGGAAATGCGGATACAAAATTTACAACTGAGAAGAAGCATTTATGACTTTACTGTATGATGGTAAAATTAACTGTGCCCAATTTCCAGTGGGTAAACAGCATCTGATCTCTGATCCTATCACACCACACTCACTGCCCACTTTATCAGGTACACCTTGCTAGTATCGGGTTGGACTGCCTTTTGCCTTCAGAACTGCCTTAACTCTACATGGCATAGATTCAACAAGGTGTTGGAAAAATTCCTCAGAGATTTTGGTCCATATTGACATGATATCATCACGCAGTTACTGCAGATGTCAGCTGCATATCCATGATATGAATCTTCCGTCCCACCACATCCCAAAGGTGTTCTATTACATTGTGATCTGGTGACTGTGGAGCCCATTGGAGTACAGTTAACTCATTGTCATATACAAGAAACCAGTTTGAGATGATTTGGGCTTTGTGGCATGGTGCATTATCCTGCTGGAGGTAGCCATCAGAAGATGGGTACACTGTAGTCATAAAGGGATGGACATGGTCTGAAACAATACTCAGGTAGGCTGTGGCCTTTAAATGATGCTCAATTAGTATTAAGGGGCCCCAAGTGTGCCAAGAAAATATCCCCCACACCATTACACCACCACCACCAGCCTAAACCGCTGATACAAGGCAGGGTGGATCCATACTTTCATGTTGTTTACGCCTAATTCTGACCCTACCATTTGAATGTCGCAGCTGAATTTGAAACTCATCAGACCAGACAACGTTTTTCCAATCTTCTAATATCCTATTTTGTTGAGCCTGTGCGAATTTTAGCCTCTGTTTCCTGTTCTTACCTGAGAGGAGTGGCACCTGGTGTGATCGTCTGCTGCTGTATTCCATCTGTGTCAAGGTTCAATGTGTTTTGCGTAAAGAGATGGTATTCTGCATTCCTTGGTTGTAACGGGTTGAGTGGTTATTTGAGTTACTGTTGCCTTTCTATCATCTGGAACCAGTCTGCCCATTCTCCTCTGACCTCTGACATCAACAAGTCATTTTCGAGCACACAACTGCCACTCACTGGATATTTTCTCTTTTTTGGACCATTCTCTGTTAACCCTAGAGATAGGGTACAAAAAGATGAGCAGTTTTTGAAATATTCAGACAAGCCCATCTGGCACCAACAACCACGCCATGTTTAAAGTCACTAAAATCCCCTTTCTTCTCCATTCTAATGCTCGGATTGAACTTTAGAAAGTTGTCTTCACCACGTCTAGATGGCTAAATGCATTGAGTTGCTGCCATTTGATTGGCTGATTAGCAATTTGTGTTACTAAGCAATTGAACAGGTGTACCTAATAAAGTGGCCGATGAGTGTATGCTTGTCATTTTTCCCTTACGCAGAGATGGTCAAAATAGTAAAAATATCCTCAAATGTTTTGCTATACATACAGAGGTATGTGAAGACTTTATACCAAACACTCCAGGAACCAAACACCTTGTTTCTAAATATTGGGGTCACCCTAAATAACATGCATCTGTTTGAGTAGACAGCCCTTAGGATGATATCTACAAGCCAAAAATCCTGCAAATTCTTGATTAATGCCAGACCCCTTTGACTAACCAAATAGACTTTGTTTAAATCTATCTATACTCATACAGGATGTTAGAAAAACCTGTCAGAGGGTTCAAAGGACTGCACAAAGAATTATTGACATTAAAGATGCAATACTTCCCTCAGCAGCAGGCTTTGATACGTCAAAGAAACACTCATGGAGCATAGAAACATAGACAAAAGAGTAGTCCATCAAGTCTGCCCCATTTTTTTTTACTTTTTTGTCTTGAATATAGCTCTGTTTGTCCCAAGCATGCTTGAAGCCATATACATTTGACTGACTCACTGCCTTTGTTAGAAGTCCATTTCAACCATCAACTACCCTTTCAGTAAAATAATGCTTTCTAAAATTAGACACAGTATCCTGAGGCTGGGTTCACACTGGTGCTATTGCAGACATCGCATGTGATGCGCACCACAATATCTGTGCGGTGCGAATTCAGCCATGCAGTTTGTATGGCTGAAATCACATCACATTCACTCCAAAATGGTGTAAGACCCTTTTTTTCCCCGCACCTGAATCGAACCACATGGGTGTTTGCATCCATGCAATGTGATTCTGGCAATCGCACTGAAATATGTCCCCCCAAAAATTCTTTCCTCTGTAGTGCTGGTCAGCACCGTACCCCCAGTGTTGTACTCTGCCAATGGATCCTTTTTCCCTAGGTGCATTATTTTACATTTAGAAATATTGAACTGCAGTCTCCACTGCTTTGGCCAATCTTCCAGCAATGCCAAATCATGTTCCATGTTACAGACACCTCCAGGGATATCAGTAAATATTGCATTAAAAACATTTACTGCAATATGAATAATGTTACTACACTGGATTTGAGTGCACTCTATGGGATTGGCTAGGGTACTATGTAGCATGTGGGTAGCAATGGTAAAGGGGCAGTCCTGACTCTTCAGCTGGCTAGCGTTGTGGCCCAATAACCATTGGCACGCTTGGAGACAGTCAACAAGACCTTCAGGCAGTAAAAGAGCTATAAAGTAGCTTTTTAGAAGGTTTCCAAAGTCTCAGTCTCTGAAGTCCAGGTCACACTGCTTTCCATAGACAGCACACTCCCAATGGCTACATGTCCCATCCTTCTCCTCAAGTATTTCTTGATTGGCCCCATCGCTGCTTTCCAGGAGGGGGGACGTGGATGGGGGGGAGTGGGCGGCAAGGGGGGATTACACAGAGTCCGCAGCTGGAAACAGAGAACAAGACCGGCAGGCAGTCAAAGAGCTATAAAGTAGCTTTTTAGGTGGTTCCTAAAGGCTCAGTCTCTGAAGTCCAGGCCCCACTACTTTCCATAGACAACACACTCCCAGGGAGCTATGTGTTCCATCCTCCTCCTCAAGTATTTCATGATTGGCCCCATCAATGCTTTCCAGGAAGGGGGGACTGAGGGGAGCGAACGACAAGGGGGAATACACAGAGTCCGCAGCTGTACCTCTCTCCTGGCTAAGCACAGCTGCTTCTTTCCCTAGTGAGGCGGCTGCAAGGTGGGGGGGGGGTGGGGAAGGCAGGCAAGAGAGCGGTGCACATCTGGCAGAGCACCTGGATGCACAACCTTTTGGTTTTCCTGAGGCACCAAAGCCTGTAAACTCAAACTCAATTCCTTGAAACATGGCTTAAACAAACATTAGGAGCTCAACATTTGTAACCACTTTTCACTATTGAGAGAACGTACTGTGTACCCATGAAACCTTTGCCATTGGGCTCAAAACTTAGACCACTCTAAGATAAATCTACTCTATTTCAAGGATAAGGAATTTATCCTCTGCTTGGCTAGACAACTCATATAGAACCCTTAGCAACTTCTGGAGAAAGCCTAGTTGGGAAAAGGCTGCCCTAGACTCTCCACTTAGTATAGTATTCTAATATATACAACTTGTAGATTAGTACTGCTGAAATTCAATTGGGATTCCAATTGAAGACATATTGGTTATTCATGTTAGAACCTTTTTCTGTAGAGAGATAATGCATAGACACAACTCAACTTTACTGGAGATTGATATGTCTTCTTGTCTTTCTGATGTAAGTTTGGATTTGTTATAAAAAGTATCTTGAAAAGATAACTGACCATTATTCATTTGAATTCTATTTCTGGAGCAAAAAAAAGCACTTTACTATATCTGAAGAACCAAAGGAGACACTAATACGTCATGCGTCAAAAATGATGAATTGTCTTTTTTTAACAACCCGGAAATGTTATCCCAAAGATACTATTATTGTCATGTACAATATACTGTATATTATCAGTTTAGGATTGCGTTTTATTGCATTAGTCATACATAATATGTTAGCCAGTGTAGAACAACTATGTCAATCTCATATCTTAGTTATCCTGTGAGGTTTTATTCTCATCTTAGGAACATTACATTTGGTCATGATAAATTAAAGATGTTTACACTGGCTTTTTTAAGTAGCTCCATGAGGATAATACAAGTCGGAAGAGCTGTGTTTGTTCTTTTATTTGATACAACGTCTGTTCCTTTGCAGTGGAGTTTGCATTAATGACCTTAGCATTTAAAAAGAGAGAAGAGTAAATTATACACTGTGACTGTGTACATGGTTCTAATCACAAAGCAATGGTGTTTCCACACAGGCTCACTGGTGCCACTTGTAGAACTTAGTTAGGTAAAAGGGATAATTAAAGCAAATAGTAGTATGATCAACTCCCCTCTCATATTCCATATGCTGCAAACATTAATAGTCCCTTTCCACCCTTGAGTTATTTTTTATTTCTGTCTCAGGGGAGAGGAACATGTCCTGATCTTACCTCCCCACTTTGGAACTTGAGAATAAGGGACACTTTAGGGAGAAGCTGACCTGCTACATATACCATACCACTGAAAAACGTGGATGTAGTTAAATTACACGAAATTTTGCATGTAGTTTAAGGGCCCATTCACACTAGGCATTGCATGTGAATTGCACAGGAACACATGCAGTTCTAAATTGTCTGAAATCGCACCGCACCAAAAGTAGTGCTTGCACTACTTTTTTTAAACACACGACAACTGGATCACATGGTACTTTTGTATCCCCCAACCCCCCTTTTAGATCAAATCCTCTTACTTCCCACAAGATCCTCCATCCCAGCACACATCCTCTTATTTTACACCCCAAATAACTCTCTGCAAAAACCCTCTTTCCCCAACACACGTCCTTTCACATCTAGCTTTCAGCTCTAATCTTTGTTCCCTCCCTCCCCCAAAGCTCATTGCCCCCCTAGTACAATGTGTCCCTTCCACCTACAGACCTCAGATACAGCACGGCTCAATGCTGGGAGATGTCCATCCTGTGAGGCCCCATCATTATGTCATGAGACATGTCAGAGCCTGAGGAGGAGCCTAGGGGAAGCTTCCCTTGGCTCTGACATTTACTGTTGTGCCAGGCAACCAGCAGGGAGAGATGCCAACTACTGCACAGTTGGACAGTTGCAGCTTCTGAATCTGGAAACCCAGCAGGAGATGCAGGGCATATGCGCTGGATGGCCAGCACCAATGCTCCCCTGCTAGCATTACAAGGTAAATTAGTAAAGCCAGCACTGGGCTCAGGGAGATAGCTCCAATCTGTGGGATGCCAGGATTTGTTGAAACCCCAGACCAGTCCTGCAGAATCCAGGACATTTGGAAGGCATGCCCCATGGCATTAAGCAATGTAGAATTACTTAATATAGCAAGGTAAAATCATCACACTGCGGCCATTATGATATCATAACACTGCCTAGGCCAATTTAAAATGTACTCCAGAATAGCATAGATCAGGGGTCTCCAAACTATAGACCTCCAGTTTTTTAGGAACTACAATTCCCATCATGCCTAGTCATGTCTGTAAAAGTCAAAGTTTTGCAATGCTTCATGGGACAAGTAGTTCCACAACAGCTGGAGGGCCATAGTTTGGAGATCCCTGGCATAAACTTCAAAAGAGATCTGCTCAATAAAGGATTATTTCATCCATAATTACCGAACATTACAGATAATGTAATAAGGAACTATGTGTCTGTACAGCACTTGTGCCACACATTTTAAGTTATTCCATAGCTGATCTTTTTCTTCTTTTTCTTCTGCTGTTCTGATCAAACTTCTGCAAAACGATAGAAGAGATGCATGCATTCTGACTAATACCCCAAGGAGGTAAATAGCTGACAGAGCCTCATTATGTATCACATAACAATCGCTATGATAGAGCATTTACACACCACAGAAATCTGCTCCAGTATGATTGTTGGTGAGAGATTTAGTAGAAGGGGATGGGGCTGGCATGTGGAGGCAGAAGAATGCTAGAGAAGAGCATGTGTGTTCCCCTGGGATATATCGGGGCTGTGCTCACTTTGAGTAGGATGTACAAGGGTCCAATCTGTGAAACTGGATGTGACTGTGAATGGTCCTAAAATAATTGAGCTCTTTATGCCTGTAACGCTCCGGCGTTTGTTTAGTGAACTGGATTTGCAGCTGCAGAATTTCCACTCAGTAGTCGTGTAGAGATGTGTTGAATCACCATATCCAACTCTCCAGACTCATCATTGTGGCCCAGCCTGCCTCAGCATGCAAATATACAGGCACTCAGATAAGATGTTCCTGGAGTGATAGGTTGTATACGATAGTATAGAGGTGATGTGCTGAAAGGACAGGCGTGAGTAGTGATAGCAATGATAGGCACTCAATAGTAATGTTCAGGAGTGTTAGCAGATGGTGATAGATAAAATGCAGATAGGTTAGCAATCATGTACAAATACCAGGTGGTAGGGGACAGCAGATGAAGTGTACAGGAATTGCTAACTCAGTGCAAGGATATAGATGGTAGTAGACTCAAGAGCTAGCAATCTATGTAACAGTGCAGATGATAGAAATAGTAATGCATAGATAGCAACAGTCTTTAGTATGCAAGAGTAGATAGTGTAAGTTGATAGGAAGGAATCCCCTGTGGGGTACTTATCACTAGTTGGTTTAGAGAGATGAGGGGTCCGGTAATGAGATAAGGATCAGGTAGCGAGATACAGGATCAGTAGCGAGATACAGGAAATAGCTGGAGGCTTCGGCAGCGTCAGACAAGGCTGTATAACAAGCGGTTTGCACGAACACCTTGTGAGTGAAAGCCGGCGATTGAAATAGCCGCTCAGAGCGGCGCCTAGTGATGACGTCATGAGAATTAAAGGGACAGGTAGCTGTATACGTTCCACCTACCTAAATGGTGGAACGCAATGCGGAAGAAATGGGCTGGAAGGGTACCGAAGGTACCAGAATCTTACAGTACCCCCCCTTAAGGCCAGCTCCGGAAGGCCTATAGCACTGGTCTCTCCGGGTATTTGGAGTGGAACCTTCGTATAAGCCTGGGAGCGTGAACGTCAGAAGTATCCAACCAGGTGTCGTCTTGGGGTCCATAGTTTTTCCATCTTATGAGATATTGGAGTTTCCCTCTGTGGATACGAGAATCCAAAATCTCCTTAATCTCAAATTCTTCTCCGCCCTCAACTTGTACTGGAAGTGGAGGCGAGATGGTAGGTCTTATTCCTTGGTTGGGAACATGTGGTTTCAGTAGCGACACGTGAAAGATGGGGTGTATTTTAAGATCTGCCGGTAAGGTGAGTTGAACTGCAGCTCTCCCAATGAGCTTCTCAATTGGGAAAGGTCCTAGAAACAAAGGCCCAAGCTTTTTACTGGGGATCTTTAACCTTAAGTTTTTCGTAGATAGCCAAACGAGATCCCCAATAGCATATTGAGGAGAAGGTCTTCTACGGAGGTCGTAGTACCTTTTTTGTTGGCTATGAGCATGTGAGATGGTGGTGTTAAGTAAACCCAGAGAATCTTTTATTTGGGTAAGATAGTCAGAGGCTACTGGGTTACTTGATGGCAGTATGCGTGGTGGAAGAAGTGTGGGATGAAACCCATAGTTTAGGTAGAATGGACTTTGCTTAGCAGTACTGTGGGTTGCGTTATTGTAAGCAAATTCTGCCAGAGGGAGGAGGTCCACCCAATCATCCTGTAGGTATGAGGTGTAGCAACGCAAATATTGTTCAATGCACTGGTTGACTCTTTCAGTTTGTCCATTGGTCTGAGGGTAGTAGGGAGAAGTACGTTTTCGCTCAATTCGTAGTATATGACATAGAGCTTGCCAAAACTTGGAGATGAACTGTGAACCTCGGTCAGATAAAAGAGTCTTTGGAATTCCATGTAGCTTGAACACATGTTTCACTAGTAATTCCGCTGTTTCCTTAGATGAAGGTAGTCTGCGAATAGAAATGAAATGTGCCATCTTTGTCAGATGGTCCACTGACACTAGAATGGTAGTAAATCCTTTGGAAGGTGGCAATTCTACTATAAAGTCTAAGGACACAACTTCCCATGGAACTTTGGGTATTGGTAGACTGCAAAGTAGACCAGATGGTTTTGTAGTGTCAATTTTGGACCTTGCACAGATGTCACATGAGGAAACAAATTTTTGTACAGACGTCTTCATATCAGGCCACCAAAATTGCCTGGTGAGCAAATTGAATGTCTTAGTCATACCCATATGTCCTGCCATAGGTACGTCATGTGATAATTCCAAGATCTTGGTACGCATACCAGGAGGTATGTAGAGTTTGTCGTTAAATTAGAGGAAGCCTTCTGCATCAGCACTTAGTTGTGGTGGTGGTGAATCCAGTCCTATACTGTGCAGAATCTCTTCCTTCAAGGAACGAACAACACCAATAATACGGTCATGGGGTATTATAGGATGTGAAGGGATTTTGGCGCAGTTATCTTCGGTTAGCTGTGATAGCGCATCCGCTTTTTTGTTTTCGTCTGCAGGCGTGTAGGTCACTAGGAAGTTGAATCTTAGGAAGAATAATGACCAACGTACCTGCCGGTGGGAAAGAGTCTTGTTGGTCTGAAGGTATTGGAGATTCTTATGATCTGTATATATGAGTATTGGCAATCGAGTACCTTCAAGTAAATGTCGCCAATTTTCTAGTGCCAGTTTTATGGCAAGCAACTCTTTTTCACCCACTGGGTAATTCACCTCTGGGCTACTTAGTGATTTAGAGAAAAAAGCAACTGGGTGGAGTGGTGAAGTATTCGTTGGTCGTTGGGAAAGAACTGCTCCTACAGCCATATTTGACGCATCTACCTCCAGGATGTATTGGAGGGATGGGTCTGGATGGCGTAGTATGGGAGCAGAAGTGAAGCTTGATTTTAACAAGCGGAAAGCTTTATTTGCTTCTTCAGACCATTTGAATGGTTTCTTTACACTTGTAAGTTGTGTGAGCGGTCTCACAATAGAAGAGAAGTTCTTGATGAACTTCCTATAGAAGTTTGAAAATCCAAGGAATCGTTGTAATGCCTTACGAGTTGTTGGTACAGGCCAATCCAGTATACACGATATCTTGCTCATATCCATCTTGATACCGTTCTTAGATATGATGTATCCTAGGAATAGTACTTCTTCCTTATGAAATAGGCATTTTTTCAATTTTACGTATAAATTGTGTGCGAGTAATCTGGATAGCACAAGTCTTACATGTCTTACATGTTCGGACAAGGACTGAGAATAAATGAGTATATCATCCAGATATACCACAACACAAACATCAAGTAAGTCTCTGAAGATGTCATTTATGAATCGCTGAAATGCTGCGGGAACATTACACAACCCAAAAGGCATTACTAGATATTCGAATAATCCGTATCTGGTTCTGAATGCCGTCTTCCACTCATCCCCATTACAGATTCGGATGAGGTTGTATGCCCCTTTTAGGTCCAATTTTGAAAAGTAGGTAGCTCCGCGCACTTGTTCAATGAGTTCGGGAATGAGAGGTAAAGGATAGCGATCCTTTATCGTAATAGTATTTAATTGCCTATAGTCAATAATAGGCCTGAGACTTAAATCCTTATTGCGGACAAAGAAAAGTCCTGCAGCTGTGGAAGAAGTAGAGGGTCTAATAAACCCTTTCGCTAAATTCTCATCCAAGTATTCCTTGAGATGAGAGAGTTCATCCTGAGAAAGAGGTTAAACATGACCGAAAGGTAGTTTACTATTAGGGAGTAGATCAATAGAACAATCGTAGTCCCTATGGGGAGGCAATACTTGAGCATTTTTCTCAAGGAAGACTTCTGATAGATCCTGATAACATGGTGGTGGTGAAATTTCATCTGACACCATGGACAGGATTTTTTTATATGATTGAAGGTTACACGTGGTCTCGCAGTAGTGAGAGGGGAAGGTTAAAGTCCGTGTTTTCCAATCAATGATTGGTTGATGTATATGTAACCAGGGAAGTCCCAAAATAATGGGAAAATGTGGTGAAGGTAATACATCAAAAGTGGTGGTCTCAGCATGAGACTCGTTAGCAGTAGCAAGGAGTGCTTGTGTCTGATTGGTAATTGGACCAGAAGATAACGGAATACCGTTAATAAAACTAACAGAGACAGGTTTAGATTTTGAAATAATAGGTATTTTATTTAAAGCAACAAAACTAGTGTCAATGTAGTTCCCACAAGATCCTGTGTCGATCATAGCCTTGGTGGTGATCCTATTGTGGTCCCACTGTAAGGTCAAATAAATAAAAAGATAGGGATTAGAAAAAGAAATCGTTAATCCCCCCAGCAAGACATGTGAACACTCACCCTCTTTTTTGCGGACAAGGGGACAGACGCTTATCAAATGATCCGGGGAGGCGCAGTACATGCAGAGATTTTCAGATCTTCTACTGGCTCGTTCAGTAGACGATAATGGTGGGCGTATGGTTCCTACCTCCATAGGAGTAGGGTCAACGGGCGAAACCCGAGAAGGATTGGATAATGGTACTCCCATTTTCTCAGCCTTTCTTTCTCGCAGTCGCCTGTCAATATTGATGCTGAGTTGTATTAAGGCATCCAAAGTGCCAGGTAAATCCGCTCGGGCGAGCTCGTCTTTAACGGCTTCTGATAACCCGAGTCTGAACTGGGTTCGCAAAGATGCATCATTCCACCCTGAATCAAGGGTCCATCTTTTGAACTCTGCTACGAAGTCTTCAACAGGTCTCCTTCCTTGTTTTAAAGCCCTCAATTGGCTGTCAGCAGTACTCTGCCTATTTGGGTCTTCATATAAGCTAGCGAGTTCTGCTAAGAATAAAGGATAGGAGTTAAGAAGAGGGTAATTTTTCTCAAAAAGAGAGTCTGCCCAAGCCCGTGGATCACCCGACAAATATGAGATAGTGGTGCAGACTTTAATTTGGTCTGTAGTGTAAGTACGAGGTTTTAAATTAAAAAGCAATTGACATGCGTTTTTAAATTCACGAAATTTTTTCCGATCACCTGTAAACACTAGAGGAGGGTTTATTTTGGGCTCACGAGGTTGAGCAGCAGTGAGCTGTGAAACACGGGCTATCTGCTGTCTCAAAATCTGATTTTCATTTTTCACTTCGGCAAGGGAAAGGATTAATGCATCTACCTTTTGTGTTAGTTGTAACACATGAGTGGCTAATTCTGCTGAATCCATTTTTTTTTCAGGTTCGTGCAATCTGTAACGCTCCGGCGTTTGTTTAGTGAACTGGATTTGCAGCTGCAGAATTTCCACTCAGTAGTCGTGTAGAGATGTGTTGAATCACCATATCCAACTCTCCAGACTCATCATTGTGGCCCAGCCTGCCTCAGCATGCAAATATACAGGCACTCAGATAAGATGTTCCTGGAGTGATAGGTTGTGTACGATAGTATAGAGGTGATGTGCTGAAAGGACAGGCGTGAGTAGTGATAGCAATGATAGGCACTCAATAGTAATGTTCAGGAGTGTTAGCAGATGGTGATAGATAGTATGCAGATAGGTTAGCAATCATGTACAAATAACAGGTGGTAGGGGACAGCAGATGAAGTGTACAGGAATTGCTAACTCAGTGCAAGGATATAGATGGTAGTAGACTCAAGAGCTAGCAATCTATGTAACAGTGCAGATGATAGAAATAGTAATGCATAGATAGCAACAGTCTTTAGTATGCAAGAGTAGATAGTGTAAGTTGATAGGAAGGAATCCCCTGTGGGGTACTTATCACTAGTTGGTTTAGAGAGATGAGGGGTCCGGTAATGAGATAAGGATCTGGTAGCGAGATACAGGATCAGTAGCGAGATACAGGAAATAGCTGGAGGCTTCGGCAGCGTCAGACAAGGCTGTATAACAAGCGGTTTGCACGAACACCTTGTGAGTGAAAGCCGGCGATTGAAATAGCCGCTCAGAGCGGCGCCTAGTGATGACGTCATGAGAATTAAAGGGACAGGTAGCTGTATGCGTTCCACCTACCTAAATGGTGGAACGCAATGCGGAAGAAATGGGCTGGAAGGGTACCGAAGGTACCAGAATCTTACAATGCCATGGAAGAACTTAGGGCAATTGCTCATGATACAACTGACAAATTCAATAAAACATGGAATGTCTGGGTTATTTTAAAATACTTACAGATTTGGCTGATATGTTGAATGAGTTAAATGTCCATCATAGAGATGGGATTTGGATACATGTAGTTCTTTGCTATCTCCCACATATGCCATTTCTGTCTTTTAACTTTTTTTTTTTCCTAGTATTCTCCTATTCTTTCCTTATTTTGATGTTACTTTACTACCACCACAGGTTTAAAAGACTAAGATATAACACTTGAGATTCTGTTGACACAATTCTTTGCAGTCAGCATTTGACTGGAGATTATTAATGCTATATTTAATAGCTTTCTAAGCATATGTTTGTGATCCAATGTTTCATATAGAATTTTGCAATCATTTGTAAACCTTATGTTACAAAATTCTTAATGTACTATTGTACATGTTTTCTTGTTATGCCTAATAAAACTTTTTATTATATATACCAAGTAACTATAGACCTGTTAGTTTAACTTTTATAGTTGGGAAGATACTGGAGAGTTTAATAAAAGACCACAGAGATAAGTATTTGCTAAGAAAAAAAAAAAAAAAAAAAAACCATTTTAAGCAAAAGTCACCATGGATTCATAAAAGACAGAAGTTGTCAAACAAATCTGACTTCTTTCTATGAGGAGGTAAGCAAAACCTTAGGGAAAGGAGTAACTGGGGATGTAGTATACTTGGATTTTGCAAAAGCGTTTGACACAGTTGGCTGACGTGTAATGTAAAGTCTACAGGCAAATATAGTGTCTCGAGCTGATCCTTAATGAAAGTGGGCCTAAAATTAAAGAGCTGGTAAAACAACAAAAGGTAACCAACATGTTTGTCTAATTTTCTTTCTTTGGAAAATAGGAAAATATCCAGCCCAAAATTGAAAAAACTATGAGCCTCTTGTAGAAATTTATTGGTTCTTCCAGCCTAGACATTTACCACATTTGGTGGTTTAGTTACAAACACAAAAATGACGTGTCCTTTGAAACGCTATGTGTACCTCAGTATTTATGTGCTTTGTTTTCAGAGGCCCTGAAAAAAAATATAGTATTATACAGCTTTGCTCTAGCAGCAGCAAATATTACCTGAATTTGGCAACATCCGGCTTTTCTGGTGTCCAAACAACATGCATAGGGTCTGGATTCCCATTGCCTTCTGGATTCCCTTTGCCTTGGATCACCTCCTTTGATTAGAGAAATTTGCTCTTTGGTACTGTGAATTATTAGGCAATGTTCTTTGTGGTTGGTATTGCAGGTCACAGTTGAAAAAGGGAACTTACAGCTAAAATCGTACAAATATTTATTAAAAAAAAAAAACGTAGGTGAGTACAAAAAGCGTCCCCTGAATTTTTTTCATGCTTTGGAATACTTACTCATTGTAAGTGTGTTTAAAATGTTTTTTTTTAACAAATATTTGTACATACTGCACAGTGAGAGACTTCTCTTTTACCTCTGTATGGGCTGGTAGGAGCGCTTAGAAACATAGGATTACCACCAGTGACAGCTTCTCCTGGACTGCTTCTCTTCCAGTGGAAACATCCAACCACGCTGTCTTTGACTACCTGTAACGGGGGTCAATACATTCTGGTGAGTGGGATGCAAATGTGAATGTTGGTGGAGAGGAGACACACCAGGTCACGGGTGAATTGTTCAAAGAGGCGTTTGGATGCAACCGAGTGTCTATGGGACTGTACTTTGAATTGGATTTGTGGGACTTTTTAAGCACTTTATCTCACTTGACACTTTAATAGATAATTCACATATTTGTGGACAGCAATATTTATTCGTTGGAAACACATTTTAATTAATTTTTCTTGGTTTGTTCATTACTAAGCTTTTGCTTTACAACGTGCAGCTCTCATCATTGCATTTTGCTTGTTTGTTCCATATTTGTGCAGGTGTTGGGGTAATTTACCTATTTTTTCACTTATCAAAATTGCCGACTATGCTCACTCTTCCCGCCTCCTCCTCTATGCATAGAAAACCTAATATAACTTTCATGAGTGAAAGACAGTCTATGAATGGAGGAGTGGCGGATAACTGAAAGGTCCTCATCCTCCATTTGTAGATCGTTCTTCATTTATGGTACAGCTTTCATGAACAGGGGCAGGACAGGCATAGTCAGCACTCTTGATGAGTGCATATGACAGATCCCTCGGTTTGTATTAAGGGGGATCAGAGGACAATGGATTTCAGCTAAAAGCACAATCAGCAGCAATAGGGACACTTCACATTGATTGTAAGTACAGTGCCTTGACTTAACTTAGGCTTTAATGATTATACAGCCTTATAAAAATCACTTATGATTTTTATCCTAAATGGGGTCTTTTTTAGGGTTCCATAAAAGACCACAATTACACTGTTCACGTTTGATAGACAGGATCCCTATTTAAGCAATATGCAAAATACTCCATGTGAGCTGTAAGCAGCCCACTTAGAAAATGCTAGACTAAAAATGATCTTGAGTAACAATATGACTACAACAGGAGACAAATCCATTAAAGGGCAAATGAGTTCAATGCAATTATAATGTCTTTCAGTCTTTTATGAAAGTTTTAGCTTCCATCCTCTGTACAACACTCAAATAAATTTAGATCTCACGTGTATCTAAGAAAAAGCCAACTGTGGCTCTGAATGATGAGTACTGTATTCTCCTATGTAGAATAATGACAGATTGAATTCTATTAATAACAAATTACCTCTATAGATAGTTATAGCATTGGACTATTCAAGCTACACACATATTATACTTCCATTTATGAATGAACACCTCTTGTAGAGATAAGCGAGGCTGAATTAAATGACTATTTAAATCCCAAGTAATGTCTCTGCCACATTGAGGGGTAACTTTTTTTTATCTCATTTCTAATTAAACTTGGAATATACCCAGTGTGTCAAACTGAAAATATTCGGTATAGCTGAAATGAAGAGATCTCAAAGTCAGGATACCCAAAAGACATAAGCCATCGAGTACTGAGCTTTTAAATGTATTCACAAACATTTTGAAAAAAAAATTAAACAGGTCTTAGGATGTACTTCAACAGACAAAAAGGGTCTTCATAGTAGTTTATTTTGCTGACTTGGCACTTGTTAGCTTACTGTAGAGACTACTCATCAACTGTTCATCACTTAGCAATAGAATCAGAGCAGACTGAAATATGTGAACATGATGTCAACTTGTAGCCATTTTCCCCTTATTTCTCAGTTAGTGTTAGACCTCAACCCCCCCCCCCCCCCAGAGGGCAATTATAACTGACATGGTGCTCTTGCTTCTTCTGAATCCAGGAAGTGTAATTTGTTCAGAAAGAGACCTACATGTTGCTAGACAAAGGGGTTGATTTACTAAAATTGGAGAGTGCAAAATCAGGTGCCGCTCTGCACAGAAACCAATCAACTTCCAGGTTTTTTGTCAAAGCCCAATTGAACAAGCTGATGCTAGAAGCTGATTGGCTACCATACAGAGCGGCACCACATATTGGACTCTCTAGTTTTAATAAATCAACCTCACAGTCTTAGACACCACAGAGATAAAAGAGTAATTGTTTACTGAATCCTCTGCAACCTTCTGGCTGGCCAGGAGAATTCTGATTTTGCCTTTCTAGAGCTAAGTTCAGCCTATCCTCTGATCGTTACTTGAGACACCTTCATGCTAAATAGATAGTCCACCTTAAAGTAAATATTGGGCAGACTAGATGGGCCAAATGGTTCTTATCTGCCGACACATTCTATGTTTCTATGTTTCTATGTTTCTATGTAAAACTTAAGCCAAGATATAAACTTTAAAATATTTACATATTGTTTAAAAAAGTAGTACATGAGATATATGTCACTGACCCATATAGCTACAGGCACTATGGAATAATTTATTCTCACACAGAGAGAATTCTTTACACAAAAAAAAATCAACTTTTTGTTTTAAACAGCTTAAAGTATTATTAAACCCCAAACCAAAAATAATAAGTTGCATCCTACCAGTTCTTAGATTAGATTTTTTTGGGGTTTAACCCTTTGTTTTTAACTGTTGATCTGGCTGGTAGGTGTGAGTGGATCCCCTGCTGAATTGCACCTGAACGGGATGGATTTCAGTATTTTGACATTTGTGCTCAGTGGACACAGACAGACATATGATAGCTTTATGGGTGGCATTGTGTTCGTTTACATCTGGCTACCTCATGTTCAGGTCAAGAAAAAGGATGCAGTCCTTTTCAATTTTTTTTCCAGACCTTGTTGGATTTGGAGATAGCAGGTGTAAACAGACACAAGTCTATTTACATCAGCCTAACCATAGAGCTGCATGGAGCTTCCAATCTGGTCTGTGTGAAAAACTGGCAGGCAGACCTGATTGGAAAGCCCCTCTAAAGTGGCCCTAACAGCTTAAAAAGTGTTATCTGGAGTTTTTCTTTTGGAAAATAAATTGGACACATATGAGCGGATAAACACAAATGCAAAGAACCTTCAGTGTTTGCCACAGCATTTGCCATTCATTTGTATAGCAGGCTGTACACTCCAAATGTGGCTGACCAGACACCAGAAAGTGCTGGGAAATGACATTAGGCATATGCCTATAAAAGAACCCTTAGACTTAATAAGCTAAAATATTTTACAATTTTGTTTTTGCGTTTAATATTGCTTTAACTCGTTTTGCTTCTCCTGTCAGCCTTCTAATCCATGTCCTATCCATGTAAACATGAAGGAAAAGTTCTGAGACCCAACTTTGATGACTTCACTGCGTCATTTGTGAATTGTTAGGCTGAATTGCTCCACAGTGTCTGTATCTGCAGAGGTCAGAGATGGCTTGTTTTAACCCTTTCTTTGCCAACAACATAACTATTACATTAGTGTAGTGCCAGCACCAGCATGTAAGCAAACACCTAAACACTATAGCAGCCGAGAGTTTGTTTTAACATTATTTTCTCCTGACTGCCAGCTTTTATCTTATAATGATTTGAGTGGATGTAAAGCTGTTAAACTGCTTCTATATCTATGTGACGGTGACAGCCCCCTCCACATCTGACCATCCTGCCATGTGTCCTGGGCTCCCCTGTCCTTCCTGGGTACTCTGGCCCTTCAAAGCAGGTTCCATGATGAAAAGTGGTGTGAGAGCAGTAAACATCATTCAGCCCTAAGCACTTCAGGGTTCACAGCTGACACTCTGGCTGGGGAAGAAGTTGATCAAGCACAGTCTGTGCTAAGTCAGCTTCAACAAAGTGCAGAGGGAACATTCAAAGTCTAATAGACCTCTGATATCTCCTTGAAGAGAACCTGTCACCAGTACTATGCTATGACATAGGGGGACTTATCAGCCCTTCTGTGAAAGCAATAAATTAAGTTTTTTTTAAAAAAAAAAAGTAAAAATATGTTTAAAAATGAAAGTTTAATAAAATAAATAAAAAAATATAGCCTCCTACCCCAATACAAGAAATGCAATCACATGCAAAGGTATACCAAAACAATGATTGCGCAAGACATATTAGGAATTTTCGTATTTGTGGCAGAGAGTCACGCTTTTGGAATATTAGTAAATATAAGAAAACTAGGACTGACTTAGCCTCCCAGGTTTCAGCTTAATAATTCGTTTTCATGGTAGACCATCGATTACATGTTTTACCTGCTGAAGATTGATTGGAACGAGATATATTGCTGCCAATAATTTGCACTATTATCTCATAAGGAACATAACATCTTTCAAAGTTTTTCCATAGAGAAAGAGACTTTCAATTCCATTAGATGAATCTAGCATGTTATTGTATATAACTTTTTGGAAAATCCCTTGTTTTTTCAATTTTGCAGAGAGATGTGGGGATGGAGGATTAGTATGCTGAGATGTAGGAGGTTACTATGCTGAGAACCTGAGAATTTCGTAGACCATAATGGCTATACTAAGGAGTGTTATTACTGCATGCCTAAACACTGCCACTTACATTATCCACCAACATCTGTTGGCTGTGTGTGGCTTGTACTCCTGGGGGCCATAAACTGTATTGGGCATTGATCAACATTATGTCCACCTGTAAACTGTCAGGGAAGGTGCTGCCATAGATACACATTCTGTTATGGTTTTATTGCAGGATACTATCCTAAAATCCTCTAATATTACTCATTCTGTAAGTTAACCACTTAAGCCCCGGAAGATTTTACCCCCTTCCTGAGCAGGGCCTATTTTGCGATTCGGCACTGCGTGATTTTAACCACTTCCTTACCGAGTCATGTAAAATGACGTCGGCAAGGTGGTTGTCTAGATCCGGGCCGCCGTCATATGACGTCGGCCCGTTCTAGCTGCTACTGCGCGCCCCCGGCGGCGCGCAGCGGCGCGATCAGGGATGAGGCTCGTCCCTCGGACATAGCCCATCACTGATCAAGGTAAACAGCCAATAGAAATTGGCTGTTTACCACGTGATCGGCTGTGTCAATCACAGCCGATCACATGAGCGGCTCCAGCACGAGCCGCTCGTTCTCTCTGCAATGCGCGCCCCCGGGGGCGCGCAGAGCAGCGATCGGGGACGAGGCTCGTCCCTCGGACAGAGTCGATCCCCGATCTAGGTAAAGAGCCAATGAAATTGGCTCTTTACCACGTGACCGGCTGTGTCCAATCACAGCCGGTCACAAATGTCAACAGAGAACACGGTAACTAGCTGTCACCGTGTTCTCCTCCTCACACACTGATCCTGTGTGAGGAGGAGATTGTGGTAACAGCTAGTTACCAACTACAGTGCACCCCAACCACACTGATTGCCCCCCCCCCCCAATAAAGAGCACCTGTCACTAGCCCATCAAAGTACCCGAGTACCTGTCATCAGGTACTCAGATGACAGGTACTCAGGTACTCTGATGGGCTGGTGACAGGTATTCGGGTACTCTGATGACAGGTACTCGGGTACTCTGATGACGGATACTCTGATGACAGGTACTCGGGTACTCTGACGGGTACTCGGGTACTCTGATGACGGGTACTCGGGTACTCTGATGACGGGTACTCGGGTACTCTGATGACAGGTACTCGGGTACTCTGATGACGGGTACTCGGGTACTCTGATGACAGGTACTCGGGTACTCTGATGACAGGTACTCGAGTACTCTGATGACGGGTACTCGGGTACTCTGATGACGGGTACTCGGGTACTCTGACAGGTACTCGGGTACTCTGATGACAGGTACTCGGGTACTCTGATGACGGGTACTCGGGTACTCTGATGACAGGTACTCGGGTACTCTGATGACGGGTACTCGGGTACTCTGATGACAGGTACTCGGGTACTTTGAGTACCTGTCAACGGAGTACCCGTCATCAGAGTACCTGAGTACCTGTCACCTACCCATCAGAGTACCCGAGTACCTTCCACCTGCTCATCAGAGTACCTGACGCCTGAAGTACCCAAGTACTTGCCGCCTGCTCATCAGTACCCATCAGTACTCATCAGTACTCATCAGTACCTATCACGTATCAGTACTGATCATCAGTACCCATCAGTACAGTATCACCTATCACCTATCAGTCAGTGAGTACTACTCATCAGTACCTATCACCTGCCTGTCACCTGCCCATCAGAGTACCCGAGTACCTGTCACCTGCCTATCAGAGTACCCGAGTACCTGCCACCTGCTCATCAGTACCAGAGTACCTGTCACCTGCCCAACAAAGTACCCGAGTACCTGTCACCCTTCATACAGCCACCATGTCCAAGTCCAAAAAGGTTTATATACGTCGTCCGTTTAAACCTAAATACCGGTGTTATGGTAGCAGATAGCTGCCATAACCCTGGTATTTTTTTAAACGGTGGACGGTTGGCTTTCCGATAAGGGTGGTCCCAGCGGCGGATTCGCCGTGGGATCACCCTTCCGGGATGGCGGAAGAGGCGCCCCCCCACCTCCCGACGCGTTCCGGTCCTTTTCCCCGCTTACCGGACCCGCCGACAGCGGGGAAAACGATCCGGTCCCGAATCCTCACAGACAGGATGTCGAGTGAGGGCAAGCTTGCCCTCACTTGACTCTATGGTCTTGGAGGACCGGAGCTACGGAAAATGTTGTTGCCTAGCAACCAGTTTAAAGGTCCTTTTTTTTTTTTTTTTCATTTTATATTATTTTTTTTTTTTTTTTTTCTATCTTTTAGTGTACTTGTGAGATCTGAGGACTTTTTGACCCCAGATCTCACAAAAAAGAGGTCCTGTCGTGCCTATTTCTATTACGAGGAATATTTACATTTCTTTTAATAGAAATAAAAATGATCAATTTTTTTTTTTTTTTAAACGGTGTAAAAATAAAAAATAATAAATAAAATAAATAGTAAAAAAAAAAAAAAAAAAAAAAATTAAAGCGCCCTGTCCCCGTTAGCTCGCGCGCAGAAGCGAATGCATACAGAAACCCCGCCCACATATGTAAACGGTGTTCAAACCACACATGTGAGGTATCGCCGCGATCGTTAGAGCAAGGGGAATAATTTGAGCCCTAGACCTCCTCTGTAACTCAAAGATGGCAACCTGTAGAAATTTTTAAATTGTCGCCTATGGGGATTTTTAAGTACCAAAGTTTGTCACCATTCCGTGAGCGTGCGCAATTTTGAAACATGACATGTTGGGTATCTATTTACTCGGCGTAACATTATCTTTCACATTATGGAAAAAAATTGGGCTAACTTTACTGGTTTCTTATTTTTTAATTAAAAAAAGTGAATTTTTTCCAAAAAAACTGCGTTTGGAAGACCGCTACGCAAATACGGTGTGATAAAAAATAGTGCAATAATCTCCATTTTATTCTCTAGGGTCTCTGCTAAAAAAAAATATATAATGTTTGGGGGTTCTAAGCAGTTTTCTAGCAAAACAACTGATTTTAGCTTGTAAACACCAAATGTCAAAAATAGGCCTAGGCAAGTGGCTAGGATGCATGATGATGCTCCTTGGATGTTCGGCCCCTCTATATGGCTAGGCTGTGAAAAAGTCTCACACATGTGGTATTGCCATACTCAGGAGGAGTGGCAGAATGTATTTTGGGGTGTCATTTTTGCTGTGTACATGCTATGTGTTAGGAATATCCTATAAATTGACAACTTTGTGTAAAAAAAAAAAGTTTTCATTTTTTTCCCACATTTTCCAAAAACCTGTGGAAAAAAATGATATGTTCAAACGACCCATAATGCCTCATAGAATATACGTTGGAGTGTTTGCTTTCCAAAATGGGGTAATTTTGTGGACTTTTCCATTGTATTGGTGCTCTAGGGCCTTGAAAAGTGTGATAGGTAGTAAGAAAGTTTTATGTGTATTTATGCTCCTAGAACGCCTGAATGTGCTTCTTGGACGTGGAGTCTCTTTTTGTGGCCAGGCTGTGTAAAAGTCTCACACATGTGGTATCGCCATACTCGGAAGGAGTAGCAGAATGTATTTTTGGGTGTAATTTTTGCTGTGTACATGCTATGTGTTAGAAATAGCTTATAAATTGACAACTTTGTGGGAAAAAAAAGAAAAAAAAAATTTTTTCTTCATTTTCCCAAGAATTGTGGGAAAAAAATTACAACTTCAAAAAACTCACCATGCCTCTTACTAAATACCTTGGACTGTCTACTTTACAAAAAGGGGTCATTTGGTCGGTATTTGTACTGTCCTGACATTTCAGGGCCTCAAGAAAGGAGATAGGCAGTCAGTACATCTGGTGTGATCAATTTTCAGTAATTGGTACCATAGCTTCTAGACTCAATAACTTTCACACAGACTAAATAATATACACTAATTTGGGTTAATTTTACCAGAGACATGTAGCAGTATACATTTTGGCCCAAATGTATGAAGAAAAATTTATTTTTTGCAAAATTTCATAATTAAAACTAAAAAAAAGTGTTTTTTTTCAAAATTTTTGCTCTTTTTTTGCATATATCACGAAAAAAAAAACCCCAGTTGTGATCAAATACCACCAAAAGAAAGCTCTATTTGTGTGAAAAAAATGATAAAAATTTTGTTTGGTTATAGTGTAGCATGACTGAGCAATTGTCATTCAAAGTGTGAGAGTGCTGAAAGCTGAAAATTGGTCTGGGCAGGAAGGGTGTCTAACTGCTCTGTATGGAAGCGGTTAACGTGCGACGCCGTACCTAAACAATTTGACGTCCTTTTTTTTCCACAAACAGAGCTTTCTTTTGGTGGTATTTGATCACCTGTGAGATTTTTTGATAATGCGCTATAAACAAAAAAAGAGCAACAATTTTGCAAAAATAACAATATTTTTCACATTTTTTTATATGAAATTCCCCCAAAAAAATGTAAAAATCTAAATTTTTTAACATTTTAGGCCAATTTGTTTTATGCTACATATGTTTGGTAAAAAAAAATCACAAAAAGCGTATTTTGATTGGTTTGCACAAAAGTTATTGCGTTTACTAACTAAGGGAAAGATTTTTGTCATTTTTGTTGTTTTTTTTTTTTTATATGGATTTATTTCTGTTAATTTACATAGAAAAGTTGGATCCTTCCATTAGGCCCTACGATTCCTCAGCTCCTGCTGGTGCATCTCCACCCTTTGTATTTCTGGTATAGATGGCCTGGGCTCTGTGCTTGGACACCAACTTAATCAGACCTTTGTTGAGCAGCTCCTGGAGGGCAGCCCTGGCCAGTGAGCCTCTGATCTTCAGCCTCTCAGACACCACAGCTGGAGTAATGAGTTTGTAGTTGGGAACTTCTTTACACAGCTTGTCATAAGTGGCTTTGTCAAAGAGCACAAGGTTGTTAAGCTTGTCCCTCACTTTTCCTTTTGACCACTTCTTCTTTTTGGCCTTGCCTCCAGACTTATTGACTGGGTCCTTATCCTTCTTGGCAGACTTGCCAGCATCCTTCTTTTTCTTGTCGTCTTTAGGTGGCATGCTGCTGCTGTCTCAAAGATGTCGGACAGAAAGCTGTTGTTTTTTTTTTAACGAGTAATGGCGGCGATCTGCGATTTTTTTTTTGTGGGACTGCGACATTGCGGCGGACAGATTGGACCCTTGACTGACATTTTTGACACTTTTGGGGTTACCAGTGACATTACTACAGTAATCAGTGCTATACATATGCACTGTAACTGTAAAAATGACACTGGCAGTGAAGGGGTTAACTTTTTTTTTGAGAGGGAGGTGTTCAGTGTGTCCCTAGGGGCATGATTCTAACTGTGATTGAATGTGGCTTGATGTATAAGAACAGAGATCAACGGTCCTACATAGCAGAACCGTTCGATCTCCATTGTTACACAGGGATGAATGACTGGCGGCTTTGTTTACATTAGCCGCCTGCCTTTCTCCCGGTGTAACGGACGATCGCGAGTGACCGGCGGACATCGGGGGGTCCGTGACCGAGCGGGAGCAGGAGCGCGCCTTCGGGGGCGCGTGCTCGCTCCCTAGAGCCTCACAGGCTAGCCACGTAGTTCTACGTCGCTTTGCCTGTGAGGGGCTGACCGCCGCCGTAAATAGTATTTACTGCGGCGGTCGGCAAGCGGTTAAAGTGTACGCCCAGCCAAAATGTTTAAATTTGGTTTGGATAGAATAGAGAAGGTAAAGAATTTCTATTTTATTACTGCTGTTTGATGGATTTCTTAAACAATCTGCAACAGGTATAGTAGTAAAAGGATGATAGGGCTTTAGAATTATTTTTCAATAAAAGAGAATGCTAGAATGTTCATGTGCAATTGAAGACTTTCCCTCACTTTCTGTCTTACAAAACCCTTGTCACCAGGACTATAAGTGAGTAGAAACCTCTATTTCTTTCTACTGCTATCTGGAGCCCTGTATAGCAGGCTCCCTCCCCTTGGATTGCGAAGGACTTATTCTAAACATAATACTTGTACCCTCTCTTGACTAGTAATTGAGGCCTGGAATGCTTCATCAAAAACTAGGTATACTTGGTAGGAATTTTGGTTATTTATTTTTGTTTGTGTCTGCTTATAACAACTTTAGTGTATGTTTAGCAAAGATATAGTTGTGATAGTAAAAACCTTTTTTAATTTTAAAGGTCCTACATTTTCAGAAAATATATAGATTGGGTTTGGCATAGTTTTCAAATGTCTCAGATCCTGTGGGACAATACTGGGATTATGGGCAGTGTTCCACAGTGTCTGTGTCTTGTGAGCTGTCCCAGAGGGTCCAGGACATTTAGCACTTTGCAGAGTGGCAGCAAGGTGCCAAGTGCTTGAATGATCTGTGTTTCAGCAGCTGGCACTGCAGGTGTGACTACTACACCTCCAAATCCAAATGCCTTAAGGTCCAAAATAGTGTCTAACCTGCATGATGATGAGAGGAAAGCTGACTCCCTTCATGCACAGACTGCAAGACCTGGTGGAAAAGGGACTGAGCAATCCTCTATTAGAGTAGAGAAAAAACTCTGCCATCTGGACTAAATTGTTTGGTATAGTTTGTATCTTCAAATCCCAGAGGTGTCCCTGTGGTTTTCTCTCTGATTCAGAACTGTCTAGAAATAGGGGCCATACTCACAACCTTGCCTATGACACAGGACCATGAATTGGCATATAGAAAATGCTTAAAGAAGGGACCTTGATGAGGTATGCACATCTCTGTTACAAAGAGATCTCTAAGAAAAGATCAAACAACCAGTTGGTATGATGCACTGATGTTTAGAAGCTTATCAGCAGTCCCAATCTGAGAGACTACACACATTTCATCCAATTGCAGGTAGGTGATTTGGAAAATTGGAGGAAAAGTAACAATGTTAAGATAAAGGGCCTACCTGAGTTGTTCACAGGCTTGACACTGAAGGATAGGTTCATTGCTATATTTAATAATCTACTGGACAAACTGGAAATATCTCCACTATAGGACCCTAGAAGCACGACCCATAGTCTTGATCAAACTCCAGAATGTCCTATGCCCCGTTATTTTTTTACTAGAGGAAGAGCTAATGTAGAAAGCCTGGGCAAAAGGTCCTTTACAGCTTAATGATAGTACGACCCATGTCCTGCTGGATTTGTCCCAATGCACCTTAGGGATATGGCCATGTTGAAACTGCTATTGACAAACATTTTGGAACCACGAGCTACCAACAAATGGGGCCTCAGTTCCATGTAGCGATCCATAAAGATGGACAATCTGTTTTCTGCTTCCTAGATGCAGAGCCTTTATTTTGCTTAACTGGTTGGAAGGATACTTAATGTTTAAAGTTCCATTATTCACCTTAGACTTTCCCAGCTTACATACAGGTTGTGCATTCTGAAACTTTACTATGTCAATCCTGGCTTGCTTGGATGCATTACAATGTCTTCTGTTAACTATTATGGCCTACCTGGCACCACTTTTTAACTCGCTTCTTAACCCTGTCTGTACCTGGATTGCTCTTACCAGGGAGCTTTGGGTTAGGGATCGACCGATTATTGGCAAGGCCGATATATCGAGGGCCGATATGCACTTTCCCCGGTATATCGGAATCGGCCCCGGAGGTTACCAATATTGCCGATATTGTTGTGACGTCATTGCGTATGTTGCGCCACGTGCCTTCCGCGCACTGGGACAGCTTCTGCCTTCTTAGGCCGGCTCCCTCAGCCTTGTCTGGAGTTGGGGAATCTCAGGACAGTGAGTGTACAGTGCAGTGTACGGTGCACACAGTGTGTTTAACACAGCCGCCATACCCACATGGAAGAAAAATATATTTAAAATATATTTTTTTTAAAAATTAATTTCCCCCCCAATATATTGGAAATATATTTGAAATGCTACAATTTTTGCCATATTCAATATATTTCTAAAAATTGTTCCCTAAATATATTGGAAATATATTTTTCTTCCATATGGGTACATACACCCACCCACCCACAGCTGCCCGGTGCCAGCCAGCCAGCCACCCACACACCAACAGGCCTGTACCAGCCAGACAGCCAGCCACAGGCCCTGCCTGTATCAGTTATCCAGGCACAGGCCCTGGGCCTGTACCAGCCAGCCACCCACCACACAGGGTGCCAGCCAGCCATCCACCAAAGGGTGCCAGCTAACCAGCCACCCACCACAGGGTGCCAGCCAGCCACCCACCCACCACAGGGTGCCAGCCAGCCACCCACCACAGGGTGCCAGCCAGCCACCCACCAAAGGGGGCCAGCCAGCAACCCACCCACCCACCACAGGGTGCCAGCCAGCCACCCACCCACCACCGGGTGCCAGCCAGCCAGCCACCCACCACAGGATGCCAGCCAGCCACCAAAGGGTGCCAGCCAGCCAGCCACCCACCACAGGGTGCCAGCCAGCCATCCACCCACCCATCCACCAAAGGGTGTCAGCCAGCCAGCCACCCACCACAGGGTGCCATCCAGCCAGCCACCCACCAATGGGTGCCAGCCAGCCACCCACCACAGGGTGCCAGCCAGCCACCAAAGGGTGCCAGCCAGCCAGCCACCCACCACAAGGTGCCATCCAGCCAGCCAGCCACCCACCACAGGGTGCCAGCCAGCCACCCACCAAAGGGTGCAAGTCATGTTAAAAATGTTAATAAACAAACATTAACATGTTCAGTAACAGATTTGTTTCGAAAATTGTGTTTATTTTGCAAAACTTTAAATGTTCAACATATTGGCCCATATCGGTTGATACCGATATGCAATGGCCAAAATATTGGTATCGGAAACGAAAAAACAATATCAGTCGATCCCTACTTTGGGTTAACCCATTATTGTAATTACCACTAGGCTTGCCACCTTCATATCTCCCCTATCATTTTCAAGTGATCTTTCCTCTCTTCCCCAATTCTTTAGGTTTCTTCAAGCTTACCCCCCCCCCCCCCCTTACACACCTTTTTTCCCTCTTCTCTTTCTTTTTCTTTTCCCCACTGTCCCTCCTATTTTCTTTTCTCCCGCGATCTACCTTATAGCCTCATTGCATAACAGTGTCCGCTTAATTTTTCCTAGAAGAGTCTTTTAGGTGCCCATGCCACAGACCCACCAGGACATTATTGTTAAAGGCAAAATTATCCAACAAACGGTTACACTTGTAAATGCTTCTTCCCCCATTGAGAATTATCCTTCCATGTGATAGGGCTATGTTTTATTCTGCTGCACACCAAATGTCAAGATTGGAATTAAAACAATTTCAGACCATTCCCCACTGACGTGCAAACTAGCACTGGGTAAAGACTCCCCAGAGGTTTTTACAGAGGACAGAATGAATCTCTCTTACTGAATCCCCTATAGAAAACACAGATACAAACAGAAATTCATGCATTTTTCTCAGCAACAATACAGCTAAAACAAACCCATTTATTGCCTAGGAAACTCATAAGTGTGATATCATTAAATTGGGGACTCAAGGGCCAAAGGAATGCCAGGCACAAGTTAATGTCATTTTAGACAAAATACCTCATTTAGACAGATCCTTCATACTACATCAAGAGCCCTAGAATAAACTACTCAGGGAGAGAATTCCTTGTTAAACAGCAAAGTTAAGGCTCAAAAGACAAAATGCAGAACGCTATACAATGAGCATAATGGTAAGACATAATCAGCACTCCAATAATATACACTCTTATTAGTGTAATGCTGTATTAGTAAAGAAAGTCAATGTTTCAGGGCTATGTAGGGAACCTTCCTCCCCTGCTGACTACTGTATTCAGGCAGGCTCACTGTACTTTGAAAAATAATAAAGAATTAAAAAAATACATGACTGACACCAACATTTTTATTCAACTGATACTAATGGTGGGACTTTTAATCCCACTAAAAGCAATGATGTTTTTCCTTTTCTCTCACTGATGCCAATGACGTTGCTTATTTTATCTCTCTGGTACCAACGACGTGGAGTTCATTTTATCCCATTATGATGAGGTATATTTTTTACTTTAAATTAGTGTTTTAAGGTAAGGTCACCCCATAGCAAGGTGGAAGACACACCATCCCCACTCTTTCCATCTCTTTGTCATTCTTTGTCTGGTGCAAACAAGAAGCATTAACAAGTCTTTGTAGCTGACTGCACACCAATCAGCTCACAGAGGTCCTGTTTGTTTTAGAAGAGACTTCCTTAAAGTGTTACTAAACCCAGGAGCCTGCATTCACTATATCTGGTCTCCCACAGTACACAGAACATGGAAATCCAATTTTATTATTGTAAACATAAACTGCTAAATACCTTTTCTCATCAGCAGGATATAGCAATCTTTTAGTACTGCACTGAACTGTCCTATCAGGATCCAGGACCCCTGGCCCTCTGTCTGGACAGTGCTGATTGGCCCTGTGCTAATCACATGCACCCTCCCAAGAAAAAAAAAAAACTCTCTAGCAATACACACCAAACTGAGCATGTGCAGCCTGACTCCTAATACTCTGTCTTTTCCAGACATGTTCTGGAGTCAGAGGAAGAAGAGGAGGATCTGTGCACACAAGATCAAACAGCCTTTTTACACAATGCAGAGGAATAACCCCTTAGGTTCCACAGTGAGTATAACAAGCATGCTTTACTTCATACACAGACTGTTTTTACTGTTGTGGGTTTAGTAACACTTTAAGTAGCCATGTAACATTTTGTTCCCCAGCATAATTCATGCCTACTACCACTGAGACTTCTTGAGAGGTAGAACCTTGATTCATCACAATCCCAATATGCTCGATATGCTGATTAAATACCTATTGGGTCATCCAGACCCCCACTACCGGGATGGGCAGACTATTGGCGGCTTTCATTTTGAGCCACAAGGGATCCAGAGTTAGAGACCCTTCACAATGCCGCTTATGGAGGGCAAAGTACATTGTAGTAACCTCAGACCCAGTGTCTATCATGCAGTGTGCGTAGGTTGATTATTTAGGGTAACTGTTTTCATTGGACAAAACAAAATAATTTTGAGATCAGATTGAGCTCAAGGTGACATATGCCCTGCAGGTTGCCCCTCTGACACAGCTCCTGGAAACATGCCCCAGAACTCGACACTGCCAGCATCTCTGGTCTCTGTCAGGGTCCCTTCAAAGGGGGTTCCTTCTGAGTGAGGGCTGCAAGGGTCCTTGCTTGATGGTAGCCACCTCCTGCTTGAAGGAGGCTAGGGATTCCCATCAAATCTCTCACGTCTCTCTGCAGAAGGGTCAGGGGAGAGGGCGTAACTGACAACAGGGATAGCATTGCCGCTACTCTATTTTCAGAAGTACCATGACCACCCCCTGAATCTGTCTCTTTTTTTATCATATTGCTTGATAACCTCTTATAGGATAGTGGCACATTTTTTTCAGCCCTCACTCTGAACTTCAAGGCCAGTTGTAATGGCCCAGACAAGACCATGGAAATAAATTGATTACTAATAACCTGATCTGGATTAAGTATGGCTAAACATCCAAACACATCTTTATCTTTCAGACAGTTCAACAGCTCTTATAGGGCCAAACCAAACTGTGGGATGGTTTCTGTTTCTAAGCAGCTCAGTGTGGCCCCATAAGCCACCATGACTGTTCCTCTTGCCCTGCCAACAGCTGAAGATGATGGTTCTGTCATCTTACTAACTACGCCAAAATGTGTGCAGGGCTAACAAGGTCTTTGTAATTTAAAAGGACCAGCAAAGACATCTTTTTGAAATTTGTCTGTTTTTTTGTACTGAATAATAAAAAGTACAGATAATACCAGGTATATGGTGCCACTAAGCCAATGGGGGCACCATATAAATCCAAATTACCGTATATACTCGAGTATAGGCTGACCCAAATGTAAGCCGAGGCACCTCATTTTACCACATAAAAATGGAAAACTTATTGACTCGAGTATAAGCCTAGGGTGGGAAATGCAGCAGCTACTAGACCCAACTGGACCACCACAAGACACAAAACAGGGGCAGCGGGCATGGTACAAGAGATGCAGGACTGTGGGCATGGTACAGGAGATGGTACAGGCATGGTTCAGGAGATGGTACAGGCATGGCACAGGTGATGGTACAGGAGATGGTACAGGCATGACACAGGAGATGGTACAGGCATGGCACAAGAGATGGTACAGGAGATGGTACAGGCATGGCACAGATGATGGTACTGGCATGGCACAGATGGTACAGGCATGGTACAGGAGATGCAGTACTGTGGGCACAGTACAGATGAATGTCCTGTATCATGCCCGCAGCACTGCATGAGGAAATGCAGGGGCTGTGGAGGAGTCTCACTTACCGGTCGGTGAGGCGCCTTACATTTAAAAATGGCACCGCCCGGCACCAAAACATCACCACGCATCCGCCGCCAATGCTCGGGAAAGCCCATACACATTCGGCTATTCCTGGGCAGACGGCGCATGCGCAGTGACGTGTTGGCGCCGGGCGCCGCCATTTTTAAAAGAATGTGAGACCGTGACTCGAGTATAAGCCGAGGGGGGGGGGGGCTTTTTCAGCATAAAAAAATGCTGAAAAAGTCGGCTTATACTCGAGTATATACAGTATACTACTGTTGACTGTGCATACTATACTATGCATTCTGTACTGACTCTGAGCAACAATAAGGGACAGAATGTTGAATGTTAGTTACTTTGGCTATGACTGTCATCAGCACCTCCAAAATATTTATGCTATCCCCTCTTGTGCTGAAACGTGCACCTTGCTTTATGCTTACTCAGCTATGCTTACTCAGCTATGATGAGTCATCCAGCCCTGAGCTTTAATGAACTCTGACCCAGATTCCATGGCTCAGGCCTAGCCCTGATCCAAACTATATTTTGCCTACACTAATTTCTAGCACACACTATAGGGTTTTACACTACATTACAGTTGGGAACTCTGACCTTCATTATAAGAGTTGCCACCACCCTTCATGGGTCAATAATATGCCCAAGGGGCAACTCTGCAGAATTGCACCAGAGATCATATCACCAAGATTATATCACCCAGAATTCACACCTCAAACAAAAGTTCCTAGATAAAGGCTATCCCCTAAATTCAGTAGATAAGGCATTTAACATGTACCCTATAGGCAAACCATCGCTGTCCGACAAATCCAGAGATAATCCACCTGCTAGATTCATTACTAGATTGCATGTCAAATATAAAAAGATGAAGGGCATCTTAAACAGACATTGGAACATACTTTTACTAGATCCCCATCTCCATAATATTTTGGGCTAAAAACCCAAAGTCACTTACCGAAGAGCTCCTACACTTAAAAACAAAATTGCCCCCAGTAAATTACCTGAACATAAGATATCTCATCCCTTGAGTCTTATTTTCCTTAAGGGAATGTACCCATGTCGCAAATAAAACTTTGCAAGACATGTGACTTCGTCAACTATGGCCAAAAATCTTTCTCCCATAATGGTAAAACCTATCCACTAGACAATTTTTACAATTGTTCTACTGACTACGTAGTGTATTGTCTCACTTGCCCCTGCAAGTTATTATATGTAGGTCGTACCATCTGTCCCCTCAGACAAGGTTTCTGCAAACATCGCTGATTTATAGAGGAAGGCTCAGACAAGCATAGTGTACCCAGGCAATTTTTGGAAGCCCATAACAGATTCACTGAGGGTTTGTGGATCTGGATTATAGAGGCTATATCCAGTCATTTTCCTGAAGCCCAGCGCTTCTCTAAATTATGCCAGCACAAGACTTTTTGGATTTACACCCTCGATATCCTTAAGCCATACGGCCTTCCGGTCCATCTCCTGGCTTCCACATCCCTGGACGCTGGATTGGCAAGCTTCCCCCCGCTGACCACCGGACCCTTTTTTCTATTAAGAGCCTACTTTTATTCATCAAATGTGAGTGTACTATTGCTGTGTGCGAATTGGGTCATTAAAAAATACTGCACTTAGAGGTGCTCCACTTTTTTCTTTTACACTACATTACGGCCACTAGATGTAGCTCACACTCATAGGAAATACACATATTTGTAGCACAATTCCCAGCCGTTTCGCTGGATATGGTTTCCCCTGGGTTACTGCTAGCAACAACAGCACATTTAAGCATGTTTCTCCAAGTGTGAGCACTGAGACAATGACCAGTCCAGTATCTTTGGGTTTTTGTATTTATTTTGTAACTTGGATAGGAGAAGGGATGAGTGGGATACTCCTTGAACTGAACTATGCACAATTTGGCGTGGACACTTGAAAAACGCTACTTGGCGCTGACTTGACGCTGGCTGAATGCCCATCAATGCTGGCTCGACGCTGGTTAACGCTGGCCAGATGCCTGTTAACGCTGAACTGACTTTTGACTGCTTTCTGACTAAAGAAGTCCTCTTTGAGCTCCCTTAAGCACTCTTGCTGAGGTAGTTACTTGTATACTGCTGCACTGCTGAACACTTTAGGGCCCACACTGGCGCCCCCTTTCTCTCTATTATCTTCAGGGCTTAGACACTGGCACCCCCTTTTCTAAGCCTCCTCTACTGGTTAGCTGGATGCCGGATCCCTTTGAGCTTCTGAAGTGGCCCCCTTTCCTAGGCAGACCCCTTTCCTAGGCAGTTTCAAGTACTCACAACACTGTTTTTCCTGGAAACTTCTGCCCAGCAGCTCCACTCGGTCAGCAACAATCTGGATCCTCTTCCTGCAGCCCAGCTCAACCTCCAGTCCTCTAAACCGACCGCCCAGGACACCTTCACTTGCTCTGACAGGAGGAGAGACAGCCGTCAGCCTCTTCCGACTCTGCTTCCTGCCAAAGACCCCCTGTCACATGCTCCCCTTACATCCAATCCCAGGGTGCATTGCGGCAAACTGAGACTGAGACAGGTATAAGCCCTGGTGCGCTTTTGGCCAGGTTTCCTCCACTGTCCAATAGGAGTCCTCATTGCATACAGGGGGAGACTCCCCAAACTCAACAGACCACACCTGGAAACATAACTGAATGATCTGAATGATCAGGGCAGATCAGGCCCCTCTGATAAGCAGACAGGGGCAATATATACTTTTCCTAGCACCTACCTAGGAGGGTGCTACATCTTGGACAAGTTAAGGGGATTATGTATGATGGTAGCACACATTCACATATAAATATTTTCCAAAAAAGACCCCATAGTGCTTAGGGAATGCTGTCTACTTTTTTAATAGCTATGTAAACCTAACATTAGTTTTAACACTACCTAAAATGAAAAATAAAATGGCTTTAGGTACACTTCAAGCTTGTAACAAGAACAAACAGGCAATACATAGAGACAGAGCTACAACTCTAGACGTAGTGAAAAACAACAAAAAAACTCTGTATGAAGCGCTGGGGGATGTAGGTATGTACAGCCCAATCATAGTTCATGTCCTCACACTTGCTGGCTGTTATTTGTAGCTCCATAGAATGGAAACAGTTACCATTGGTGATAAATGATAAAAGGTTAATCGTAGGTCAAATTAAGATTGAAATTCCAAAGACCTGTGAACAGCTGTAGGCAATATATAATAAAGAGACAATTATTCATGAAACTTCATCCTGAGCAATGATCACCATAGGACTACACATATCAGAAACCCAAACACGGAATGGAAGGCAGGAAGTGATCTGCCCAGGAAGAAACCAACCTGTCTCCACAGTGTGGTCAGCGGTGTTTCTGTAGTGTGTCACAGTATGAAGACCCTGTGTGGTTTCTTGAAGGTAATAGTGACAATCAAGAGGGGGAGAGCAGCTTAACATTCCCTGGCTATTTGTCTCCAGAGCTCTGTCACGGACGCTGCAGCAGCAGCCCTGTAATCAGGATCATGGAATTTGAGGATCAATTTAACTAATCCTAAAACTGTTCCAACTCCCTTCTAACACCTATGCTAACTACCCAGTATAAGAAAGCTGTACAGTGTATGACTTACCTATTTTTAGGGTGATTTGGTCACATGATCAGCTCCCCTCTGTCAGCTGGAAGCGGCTTTAAGGTAGAGGAGAGAGTGCTGACAACGGATGGCCCATAGTAAGCCTATAGTTGGCGTCATAACGATTCCAGCTGTTGTTGGAGTGCTATCTCATCTTCCCTGTAGCCAGCACTGGCTGACACAGGGAGATCATGTGAGTGGCCTGATAATAGGTAAATACTGTATATGCATCTTTCTTCCACTGGGTAGTTAGTATAGATATTAGAAGGGGATGGGAACAGTTTAATTACTAGTTAGATTGATTCTGGAATTCCACTTCAGGTTTTTTTTTTTTTCCGAAGCCTAGAATAGTGCTTGTGTAGCACCCTCCGAGGTAGATGCTAGGATTAGGTAAGATTTAGTGCTGGCTCACTGTGTTTAGTGAAGCTGGGTGTGTTTTTTTTTAAGGTAAATTTAGCTTGCCTCACTGTAACCAGTGTGGCTGTAATTAGTGTGTTAGGCAACTCTAGCTAGGCTCACTGTAACCAGTTTAGCTGATTAATTAGGTAGGTTCAGTGTTCTCCTCTGCTGCTAGTCTGATGGCTCCCTCTGCATTTTAGAGAGTGGAAAAGTCTCTGGAACATAGGTGTGGAGCTATGCGGATGGCAGTATGAATATTTATGCAGCCTTGGCCAATCCCAGGGAGCAAGACCCTAAAGGCTGCTTGGCTTCTGGGGTTTTTCTCGGAGAGGATTAGTCCAGCCTGGAGGACTTGCTGCCCTCAAGGGCAGTGCTGCCATGTGCTTGCTGTTCGTGAGGCCTCAGGTGGGTGACCTGGGGGTCTGGATACTGGAGCTAAAGTGAGCTGACAGAGGGGGCTGTCTGCTGAAGATCTAGTTTGGTGTCGCTGAAGAAAGATGTTGCTTGGAAGTTGAAATGAGGCAACCAGCATTCCCTGGACATTTTATAAGTACAGACTGCTGAGAGATCTTAGAGACTTTTGGGGTGCTGCCAACCCTCTTGTGCTAGAAAGTCACCTGTGCGTTTGCTAAAGTGGACATTGGCTGGTGTCCTGAAGAGCTTAAGCTATCTAGGTCTCTGTGAAGGCACTCTGCTCTTGGTGCTCTAAAGAAAGAAGCTTATGTGCATTTACTGATTCAGCTCTGCATTTAACTTTTTCTCCTACAATTCAAGGTCAAAGTTTGCTATATGCTAGGACTTCTGCTTTAGCCTTACAGATAGAAGTTAATTGTCCTCAACCTGTACATTGTTTCTGTATCCCACCTAATTCCCTCAACCCTATCAAAGTTCACCAAAACAAAAAAACAAAAAAAAACAAAAAAAAAACAACACCCCTAGACTGGTTATTGAGGAGAAGTATGGCTGAGATTGTGTGCCCTGTTGCGGGGCAATCCACTGGGGAAGAACCTGGGCAATATTCCAGCAGCTCCTAATGAGGGTACGCGCCAGGGCCGGACTGGGAATAAAAACCAGCCCTGGAAATAATTTCATACCAGCCCCATAATATTATTATCCCGGCCCAACAGCAGAACGTCATTATTTTCTTGTTCATAAAAGGGAAAACCATGCATTTTAAAAGTGTATTATATATAGATAAGACAGATATGTTCTGGCAATATATGCTACAGCATAGCAACACAGGACAGATGTCAGAGGCTGCATATTGGATGGAACTGGAGACATCTTAGGCTGTGCGGACATGGTAGAAGAGATGTCAATGGCTGTGCGGACATGGTACAGGAGTCTCAGAGGCTGAGGACATGGTACAGGAGATGTCAGAGGCTGTGCAGACATGGTACAGGAGATGTCAGAGGCTGTGTGGACATGGTACAGGAGATGTCAGAGGCTGCGGACATGGTACAGGAGATGTCAATGGCTGTGCGGACATGGTACAGGAGATGTCAGAGGCTGCGGACATGGTACAGGAGATGTCAATGGCTGTGCGGACATGGTACAGGAGATGTCAGGGGCTGTGCGGACATGGTACAGGAGATGTCATAGGATGTGCGGACATGGTACAGGAGATGTCAGAGGCTGTGCGGACATGGTACAGGAGATGTCAGGGGCTGTGCGGACATGGTACAGGAGATGTCAGAGGCTGTGCAGACATGGTACAGGAGATGTTAGGGGCTGTGTGGACATGGCACAGGAGATGTCAGGGGCTGTGGGGACATGGTACAGGAGATGTCAGAGGCTGTGCAGACATGGTGCAGGAGATGTCAGGGGCGGTGTGGACATGGCACAGGAGATGTCAGGGGCTGTGCGGACATGGTACAGGAGATGTCATAGGCTGTGCGGACATGGTACAGGAGATGTCAGAGGCTGTGCGGACATGGTACAGGAGATGTCAGGGGCTGTGCGGACATGGTACAGGAGATGTCAGAGGCTGTGCGGACATGGTACAGGAGATGTCAGGGGCTGTGCGGACATGGTACAGGAGATGTCAGATATATCGGCAAAAGTCAATATTGGCCCTCGATATATTGACCTTGCCGATAATCGGTTGATCGCTAGTAAAAACGTGCTTTCAGTAGCCTTTTCCGTTGGCGTTAATGCACGTTTAGCCGCGTTAGCTTTTAGCAGCATTTCTCTGCCTCTATTCAAAATCAATGGTTCCCTTTGAGAGCGGTCTTTGATCAGACTTTCAGCCCATTGATTTGAATTGACGTCACATCCAAGTGGTTGGACTTGTGCTCTGAGGATCTAGAAGGGGAACTTCATGCTAAAATGGAAAAAAATGAGCGTGGGGTCTCCCCCCAAGTTCCATACCAGACCCTTTGAGTCTGGAATGGATCTTGAAAGGGAACCCCATGCCAAAAAAAAAAAAAATAGCGTAGGATCCGCCCCCCAAAGATCAGACCCTCGGTCTGGTATGAATTTTAGAGGGAACTATAGAATAGTATAGAATAGATTAGAATATTACTATAGAATAGTAATAATAGAACTGTAGAATACCACGTGGGGGCATTTTTAGGCTGCAAAAAAAAAATGTCTGACGCTCCTAAAAGCGGCTGTAAAAACGCCCTGTGTGCTTGAGGCCTTACTTATAATATGACACAACTGCTCACTTGTCAAGTGATCCTTTTTTTTATTAGTATTACACAAGCCAAGGTTTTTCTGCGTGTTGCACCCTCTAGATTGGTGCTAGGTTAAAAGTATTATTATGCTCCATCTGCTTATCAGGGGAGCCTGATCTGTTAGTTAAGCCTGTTACATGTGTCCAGGTGTGAGTCACTTGGTCTGAGGGAGTGTCCCCACTGTATCCAATAGGGGAGCCAGTTGGACAGTGGAGGAAACCTGGTCAGTGGCAAATGGGCTTTTGTGGCAGTCCCAGTGGGAGGGCACCACTGCAGTGCATCCTGGGATTGACTATAAAAGCAAAGGGGACATGTGACAGAGCGTCTTTGGCTGGAAGCAGAGTCCCAGGAGGATGTTTATGGCTGTCTCTCCTCTTGCTGTCTGAGCAAGGTGGTCACAGGCAGTCCGCCTGGTGAGCCAGGTGTGGAGCTGAACCTGAAGGATCCTGGAAAGCTGACGGTGGAGCTGCTGGCAGAGTCATCTGGGAAAAACAGTGTCCGTGAATACCAGGGGGCTTGCCAAGGGGTCTGCCCAGGAAGGGGGACCACTCCAGAGAAGTCAGAGGATAGAAGGTCAGCTAACACAGTTAGCAAGAGTAAAGGGGGTGCCAAGTATACCCCGAAGAGTAAGGGTAAAGGGGGTGCCAAGCGGGGCCCTGAAGAGTAATTCACTATACAGTTGGCTTCCCAAGTACTTCACTACAGTTGCAAGGTGAAGCAGCAGCCTTGCCACACTCAACATAGCTAGAAGTCCTCAAATTGTGCATAGTTCATCCAGTTGTAGTATCCCACTCATCCCTTCTCCAATCCCAAGTTCTAAAATAAAAACAACAAAAACCAAATCCCCTGCACTGTTTCCTGACTGGGCCAAACACTTAAAGCACTAAGAATTGATAAGTTGTTCCTATGGGTAACCCAGGGGAATCTGCTTCAAGCAGCTCCCAAGAGAGTAGTGCTACATGCGCATTACCTGGAACTCCTTGTAATGTAAAGGATTTGGACAACTAATAGGCAATTGAGATAATCAGTGTAAGTTACTGTGTCCTTGAACGTTAGTTCTTCCATCTATAGATAAACTATAAAACTCATATTTTCCCCCTATAACAGTGAGTAACTCTGCCTTACATATGGATTTAATAAGAGAGAATTCTGAGGAATAAGATTTAGTTGTCTGGGAATTTTATGTGAGTCTACAAATAATTCTCCTGGGCTATAAAGATAAAAATGGCTCAGAAATCATCAGATTAGAAGTATAGCTCTGAAGAGAATAATAAAAAGCATACTGCAGAAGTGTCTGAGTCATACCAAATTCAGAAAAAGGAAACGCTGCATAGTGAAAGGTGTTCTATTCCATATCTAATACTATCTGCTAGTCATATATTTTATTATGATTGAACTAGATATTTATAAAAAGTTGACCTTACATAGGAAAGAAAAATACAGTATATCTATAAATATCCAGTGCTAAATTTTCATGTGTTTGACAGAATAGTCTGGATATATTTGACTGGCCATAAAGGCCTAGGTCTAATGTGGTAGGCAGTAAGGAGTCTTTAACCACTTGCCGACCGGTCACGTTGACCGTACTGTGGCAAAGTGGCTCGTTCCCGTCCAGCGACATAGACCTACGTCGCTGGACTCCTCCTCTTGTGGGTGGCGCGCGTGCGCTGCCGGAGGCTCGCTCCCACTGTATTCAGTCACAGCGGGAGTCGGGCCAGGGGAGGAGCGACGGCGATCGCCGCTGCTCTTCCCCGATCGTCGGGGAATCAAGCCTGGAGATCCGCCCGCTTGTGTAAACAAAGCGGGCAGATCTCCTAAGTGACAGACAGGGTCAGATTGCAGGGTTCAGCATAGCTGAACCTGCGATCTGTCCCTGTGTCACTCAGTCACCTCCCCCCACACACGTCAGTAAGCACCAGGCATACATTAACCCCTCCCTCTCCAATAAAATTAACCCCTTCCCTGCCAGTGTCATTTTTACAGTAACAGTGCATATTTCTAGCACTGATTACTGTAGTAATGTCACTGGTACCCCAAAAGGGTAAAAAATGTCAGTCAAGGGTCCGATCTGTCCGCCGCAATGTCGCACCTGGACACATGTAACAGGCTTAACTACTCGGTAAAAAAAACACCAAAAATGACAAAAATCTTTCCCTTAGTTAGTAAACGCAATAACTTTTGCGCAAACCAATCAAAATACGCTTATTGTGATCTTTTTTACCAAACATAGGTAGCAGAAAACAAATTGGCCAAAAATTTAAAAAAAATTTGATTTTTACATTTTTTGGGGGGGAATTTCATATAAAAAAATGTGAAAAATATTGTTATTTTTTCAAAATTTAAGCTCTTTTTTTGTTTATAGTGCAAAAAGTAAAAATCGCACAGGTGATCAAATACCACCAAAAGAAAGCTCGGTTTGTGGGAAAAAAAGGACATAAATTTCATTTGGGTACAGCGTCGCACGCCTGCGCAATTGTCAGTTAAAGTCACACAGTGCCGAATCGCAAAAAGTGGCCTGGACGTAAGACAGCAAAATCCTCCGATGGTAAAGTGGTTAAAGTGTACCGTGCTAATATGAAATCCTCTTACATTTATTAATTAAACAAACCTTTTTTTAATTCACTTATAGTTACTGTTTTTCTACTGCTTGTTGAGTGAGGCACTGAAGATGTAACCCTGATCTCACTGATGCATCCTGGGAAGGCTTCATCACCAGTGCCTTTCTACTCACTGTCACATATACTAGGAGGCAGACCCAAAGTTCTGGGCCGAATTCTGTGAAGTAAAGGGAAATGGTTTCATCTGTCCTTAGTGAAAATGGCCACAGTGAGAAGAATAGGGAGAAAAGAAAAATAAAGTATGGAAAGAGCACAAAGCATGCAGTTATCTTTTAATACCTGTTTGCAGATTGCCATTACCAAATATTTCCAAAGGTGCCTTTGTTGTAATTTCTAAGATAAGTGAAAAGTTCTCATTTAAAGAAGATCTATCATCATAGTTTTTATTTTACAGCTCTGTCTCCCATGGGACAAAGCACATGTAATACCTTGTCCTAGGTTTTCAAGTGCTTTCTAATCCTACTTATGAGCAGTGGCTTGGCCAGTCTGGACAACAGCTTGGAAGGAGATGGTTAATTCAGAGCTGTGGCTTGTCTTGTTTGTGAACACTTTGCCTAGACAAGCAGCAGCAAGAGGAATGCAGTGGCTAACATTTCCCCCTTTTCTCTGCTTTCCTCTTGCCCATGTTTGTCTTGGGAACGCATTCACAGCCACTGACCTAGCATGAGGTGGGGGTGCAGCTGGGGCTGTAGCCCCTGACCCAGTGTTTAGAGGGGCACAGAAATGATTCTCACTCTGTCCTGAGTGTGCTGGAACCAATGCCCTAGCCGACTACATACTTAATCACAGCTAGGTTTTTTTTCAGCCGGAACATGGTGGAACTCTGTTCCGCCACCTCTGGCTAACCCTGTTCTCTCCAACTTGTCACAAAACTCAGAAGGTGGTAGAGGAGTCTTGGCAAACTTTTATAGCCTAGCCCATTTTTATGTAGCGCTGGTTATACCTGACTTTTACATCTTTATGTACAGCAACAATTCTTTTTTTCAGATCCTCAAAGAGTTCTTTGTCATGAGGTGCCATGTTGAACTTCAGTGACCAGTATGAGAGTGAGAGCGATAACACCAAATTTAACACACCCGCACCCATTCACACCTAAGACCTTGTATCACTAGTGAGTCACATGACAGCGAGGAGGGGAAATGACTAATTGGTCCCAATTTGGACATTTTCACTTAGGGGTGTACTGTCTTTTGTTGCCAGCGGTTTAGACATTAATGGCACGTTGAGTTATTTTGAGGGGGCAGCAAATTTACATAGTTATACAAGCTGTACACTCACTACTTTACATTGTAGCAAAGTGTCATTTCTTCAGTGTTGTCACATGAAAAGATATAATAAAATATTTACAAAAATGTGAGGGGTGTACTCACTTTTGTACTCACTTTTGTGAGATGCTGTAGCAGAAAGTAAAAAATATTGTAATATAAAATATATTTTTTTTTCAGAATTGTCGCTTTTTCTTTGTTTATAGCACAAAAATAAAAATCGCAGAGGCGATCAAATACCACCAAAAGAAAGCTCTATTTGTGGGAAAAAAAAGGACATCAATTTTATTTGGGTACAGCGTTGCATGACCGCGCAATTGTCAGTTCAAGTAATGCAGTGCCGAATGGCCTGGTCATTAAAGGGGTAAATCCTTCTGGTCCAGAAGTGGTTGAAAATCTTAGAGTCTATGCACTCTGGCTTAAAGGTTAAGTTCACTTTTTAGCCTGCGTTCACATTATTGCAAACACAGACATCGTATGTGATGCGCACCGCATGGCTGAACTCGCATTGGATTCGCACGAAAAAGGTGCAGGAACCTTTTTTTTACAGCACTGGAATCGGATCGCATGGTTGTTCATACCCATGTGATCCGATTACTGTCCGAATTCACAGTTTGCACTGAGATCTGTGAACTGATCCGGGGGTGTCAATAACTTTGAATTGACACCAGCAGTGGTTTGCAGCTGCGGGGGAGATGCAATGCAGAAGCCCACACTGGAATCAAGCTGGTTCCCGCATCACAGTAGTGTGAATCCAGGCTTAAAGAGGAAGTAAACCTTCCTCTGCAACTTGTACCTATAGGTAAGCCTATGGTAAGACTTACCTATAGGTACTGTAAATATCTCCTAAACATGTACTGTTTGCTTTGCATGCAGCCAGTGACATCACTGGCGCATGCGCTCTGAAGGAATGGCCGCTCGTGACGTTCCTTCAGAGCCCTGTGCCATGAACGTCGGCTCCCTCGCGCATGCGTGGGAGTGACGTCATCGCGACTCCAGCCAATCAGATGGCTGGATGCCGCAAACCCGGAAGAAGGGCGACCGAACATGTTACCCGTGAGGGAGGTGAGCGAGCAGCACTGCGGGGCTTCGTTCTAAGGTAAGTATTTCATAATGAGCTAGTATGCGATGCATACTAGCTCATTATGTGTTTGTCTTTCAGGTGTTTGTTTTTCTGAAAAAATGTTTGAGGTTTACAACCTCTTTAAAGAAAAAAATAAATGCACATTTTTTTGGAGGTAAAAAAATGTGCATTTATTATTTTTTGTTGTAGAAGCCTGGAAAGCATTGCACCCGTGAATCAGGGCTGCTGTTAGAACTCACGGGGCCCCATACAGCCTACCTGGCAGGGCCACCCCCCCTTCTAAATTTTTCAAGACAATATTTTTCCTAAAAATACACTGAAATCATTATTAGCAGACACAAACATAACAGAGAACCTGTGTGAATTAGCCCTTTTTTAATTGTTTTTTATTTTACATTAAAAAAAAAAAAAGTTTAATTTTTTTTTTAAATGTTAACCACTTGCCGACCGCTCACATGGAGCGTACTGCGGCAAAGTGGTTAGTTATCGTCCAGCGACGTAGGTCTACGTCGCTGGACTCCTTCCCCTGTGGGCGGCGCGCGCGCGCCACCGGATGCTTGCTCCCGCTGTATTCAGACACAGCAGGAGTCGGGCCAGGGGAGGAGAGGCGGTGATCACGGTCGCTCTTCCCTGATCGTCGGCAATGTCCTATGTGACAGGCAGTCACAGATTACAGGATTCAGCATAGCTGAACCTGCGATCTGTGCCTGTGTCACACTGTCCCCTCCCACCACACACGTCAGTAAGCACCAGGCATACATTAACCCCTTGATCACCAATAAAAGTTAACCCCTTCCCTGACAGTGTCATTTTTACAGTAACAGTGCATATTTTTAGCACTGATTACTGTAGTAATGTCACTGGTACCCCCAAAGTGTCAAAAATGTCAGTTAGGGGTCCGATCTGTCTGCTGCAATGTCGCAGTCCCGCAAAAAAAATCTCAGATCACCGCCATTACTAATTAAAAAAAAAACATGACATAAATCTTTCCCGTAGTTAGTAGCTGCGATAACTTTTGCGCAAACCAATCAAAATATGCTTATTGCGATTTTTTTTTTACCAAACATATGTAGCAGAAAACAAATTGGCCTAAAATGTTAAAAAATTTTGATTTTTACATTTTTTGGGGGGAATTTCATATAAAAAAATTTGAAAAATATTGTTATTTTTTCAAAATTGTCGCTCTTTTTTTATTTATAGCGCAAAAAGTAAAAATCGCACAGGTGATCAAATACCACCAAAAGAAAGCTCTATTTGTGGGAAAAAAAAGACATAAATTTAATTTGGGTACAGCGTTGGGCGACTGAGCAATTGTCCGTTAAAATAATGCAGTGCCGAATCGCAAAATATGGCCCGGTCAGGAATGGGGTAAAATCTTCCGGTCTTAAAGTGGTTAAAAATACGCTCATTGAGAATTTTTTTTGTCAAAGACATGTAGCTAAATACATTTTGGCCTAAATATATGACAAAAATTGAATATATTGGATATTTGTTAACTGTCAAAATGGAAGAATATTGTTATTTTTTTCAAAATTGTTGCATTTTTTTACTAATATCGTAAAAAATTAAAAGCGCAGAGGTGATCAAATACCACCAAAAGAAAGCTCTGTTTGTAGGAAAAAAAGGACGTAAATTTAGTTTGGGTACGGCGTTGCATGATCGCGCAATTGTCAGTTAAAGTCGCACAGTGCCGAATCGCAAAAAGTGGCCTGGACGTAAAGCAGGAAAATCCTCCGGTCCTAAAGTGGTTAAAAATGTTTACAATTATTTTGTTTTAAAATTTTTTAAAAAGAGGGGCACAGAAGAAGACAGAAAAAGGTGGGGGATTGGTGTCTGAGATGCAATTACAGGAACGATGCCCTGTATCTGTGTCTCTCCCTGCAGCAGGTGAAAGCTGGCAGGAGGGGGGGAGAAACTGGCTTTCAGCTGCTGCAGAGAGCTACACATGGCTCCCTTCTGTAATTGCCCCCTTCTCCCGACTGCACTGATTCCGCATGCTGTTGAGGCCCCCCTGTGTGTTTGGCCCCCCTACAGGAGGGTTGGTGGTCCCCCCCTATCAGTGGCCCTGCCCGTGATAAGCAGATTGCTGAAGACCTGTCAGTGTATCAGGTTACCCGTACATCCCGTATGGGTAAGCAGATACTCTGTGACAGGAACAATCAATGAACCCCCAATGCCGCTCCACAGTGCCGTGGTAGGATGTTGGGCTTGTAGCTCATTCAGACACAGGGAGTTGTGTGTCATAATAAACGCAGCCATGTGGGCGGAGCCCCATACAGGAACACTGCTTTAAATAGTGGCGGCTAGTACTGGGACCTTCTCCCCATACTGCTGCCACAGGGAAGGGTGGCAGCGGGTGGCGACTGCAGCACTGGGAACATGTTACATGTTTCGCCTACAAAATCGGGTGGAACATGTAACATGTTCCCAAAGCGGAACTTATCCTTTAAAAATCGCTGCTCCCACAGGAGTTTTGTGTTCTGCCTGAAGAAGCAGCTCAATGTTATCCTTTGTGTCCATGCACATTAGAACAATGGTATTAGAGGCATATTTTGGGGGTCAGCGTTTAGAGGGAGAAAAAAAACCTGGTTTACGTTTTTTTGTTGAGAAAAAATGCAAAACACTCATAAACTTGCCTAAACATGTGCACAAAAACACACTATATGAGCACTTTTTTCTGTCAATAGAGCTGCCATTTTTTTAAGCCCAATGTGCATAAAGCCTTATTGTCTATTTTTTTGGCTTTCTCACTCATGGAGGTGGAAAACATTGTTTTTTCTGAAATGTTTGCTATTTGAGTTTAGAGGTAGCGCGCACAGTGGAGTTTTGCTTCTTTCAGAAAGCTAGTAGGATTATGCAAGGATGCAATTAATTCTTAGTTTTAAACCAATCACAATAAAATCCGACTTCAAATTCTCAGTTCTGTTTTCCATAATAAAAAAGCCTAATAACTTTTAATCAGGGTGGGAAAAAGCTATAATGGCTTTGGACTAAAAGAACAGCAACGTGGGGAAAGGGATTAACGATGCTTATAGCTGAAATCTGTGCAAAACAAAGATGGTCTAAATTCAAGAGGCCGGGCAATGTACGTCATGATATTGATGGTAATTACCTGGGTTATGGCCACAGCTAGCTGCTATAACCCCCCCCCCCCCCCATATAGTTTTTTTCCCTAGGCGGCCCAGCGGCAGATTCGCGGCAGGATCACTTTTATAGGTGGCAGGAGAGGTGTACTCTACCTTCCCACCACTTTCCGGTCGTTTCCAAATTTACCAGAGGGGTCGGTAAGTCCGGAACCAATCCAAAGTTGCCAATGCCTATTCAGGAAGTTGAGTGAGGGCAAGATAGCCCCCACTTGGCTCTATGCCCTTGGAGGACCGAAGCGACCTCTGACCTCACTTCCGATTCCTGGGCATAAAGAGATGATTTTTGTTTTGTTTTTGAAAGTCAAAGTGTCAACATTTTTTTTTCTTTTGCTTTTAAGGGTAAATTAAAGATGTGGGGTCTTTTTGACCCCAGATCTCTCAAAAAGAGGACCTGTCATTCTTATTTCTATTACAAGGGATGTTTAAATTCCTTGTATTAGGAATAAAAGTTTTGAAAAAATAAAAATTAAAGGACAGTGTAAAAATAATAAAAAAAAAAAAAAAGAAAATAAGAAAAAAATGTAAAGCACCCCATCCCTCCGTGCTCGCGTGCAGAAGCAAACGCATGTCACCCCCGCATATGTAAACTGTGTTTAAACCACATCACCTCGATCATTAAAATGAGAGCAATAATTCTAGTGCAGAACCTCCTCTGTAACTCTAAACAGATAACCTGTAAAAATGTTTAAAGGGTCGTCTATGGAAATTTGTAAGTAATGTAGTTTGTCACCATTCCATGAGCGTGTGCAATTTTAAAGCATGACACGTTAGGTATCTATTTAATCTGTATAACATCATCTTTCACATTTTACAAAAAAATTGGGGTAACTATTGTGGTTTCTTTTTTTAAATTCATTAAAATCTATTTTTTCCCCAAAAAATGCATTTGAAAGACTGCTGTGTAAATACAGTGTGACATAAAATATTGCAATGACCGCCATTTTATTCTCTAGGGTCCCTGCTAAAAAAAAAAATATATCTAACGTTTGAGGGTTCTAAGTATTTTCTAGCATAAAATACAGATTTTTACTTGTAAACAACAAACAACAACCAGAAAAAAGGCCTGGTCTTTAAGTGGTTTGCCTGGAGTTCAGCTTTAGAGTATACTGTATGTAAACGCTAATGCGCCATACAACTAGTGCATTAGGTTGCATTGATATGCAAGGACACAACAAATACTATTGCTGTCTTTGTGACCAGTACACACTGAAGCATTGTGATGGTGTGCACTAGGAAGAAATGTAGACATGCAGCATTTTTATACAGCACGGTGCACAAATACATGTTACAAGGTGTGTCAACATGGTGCAACGCGCTGCAGCAGATATAACACAATATTAAAAAAAGAAAAAAAAAAAGCAAGAATAACAATGCATTTTACCAATACATTGCAGCGCACATACATTATTCTTTTTAGTCTATTAAATATGCAGTGGACAGCGTTTTTGCTATATCTGTTCATTAGGTGCAACACAAATACTTATTGATCCTGTCACAAATCTTGCGGGCTCCTAACTTCATGTACTCTGCTTCTGCTGACTGTTACTAGCAATCATTGTACCCAGCTATCTCTGTTAGCTACAAAACAATTGATTCCTATATTATGTAGAGGCGGAGGAGAAAAAGTGTTCTGTAGTCCTATCACATTTTCTGTTATAGGGTGACAATGCTGCTCCCCCATAGATAAAGTACTGTGAGTGAGCATTGCCACCCTAGAATGGAAGTGTGTTACTGACAGGAACACAAGGCAAAAAGAAAGGGGGAATAAAAAAAGCCTGAAAAAGTAAAATTGCGGACACCACATCTATGGACTAGAAAAGCTACAATATGTTACATTTTTAGGGGTTGCATTTAGGAGGCTGAGGAAGTCGAGGTTGTGGCCTTACACATTTCAGGCCAGATAACTGCAGTGACTTAAGTAAAGTCATCCCTGTCTGAAGTAGGTAGTTGAATTTCTATGACTATACAAAGTCATTGTTTGACATTCCTAATTCATTTCACCAGCATGGAGAGAGAACACTCCTAGAGCCCTTTTTAGGTCCATCCCCGTTCCAGAAACACTCTCTTTGATTGTAGACACTAACTGCTCTGAAGATGTTCAAATTTTATAAATTTTTTATTTGCATTTGATCTGCAAAAAAATTGGTTCTTGGTTAATGTTAACTAAAAAAAAACTTTCAGAGAACAAAAAAAAAGAGACACAGTTCCTAGAACCATGTTTGTAAAACGCGCTTGGAACTTTCCCAATCATTTGGCTATTGTAATTGTACTGTAAACAAGGGTTTTCTAGAACAATAATTTTAAATATGCTAAATATGAGTTTAAACAGCTTTGCTGTAAGCGCTTGCACAATAATATTAGATTCTTAAGAAGGATTTGGCAGTTTTATATTCCTTACAGCTTTAGGAAAGCATTTATTCAGAACGTCCCCAAATAAACTCCAATTCAGAAAGAATAAGAGCACTGTCATCTAAAATCCAGCTAAGTCTCTTGAACAGTCCATGTTGGAAACTAAACTGAAGAAGGTTCATAATAGGAGCATCTGTTTCTTCAAACTATTAATTATAACAAAGTCTCTTATAAACATAATCAATTGAATTTCGACTGCATACTGACAATCTCAAAAGCAAGGAAGTAAAACATGTTTTTTGAGGACCAAAAGATCATGATAGCACTCTTGCCTTGTTTATCTTGATTTTCATACATTAACCACTTTAGGACCGGAGGATTTTCCTGCTTTACGTTCAGGCCACTTTTTGCAGCTTGGCACTGTGCGACTTTAAATAACAATTGCGCGGTCATGCAACGCCACAACCAAATGAAATTTACGTCCTTTTTTTCCCACAAACAGAGCTTTCTTTTGGTGGTATTTGATCACCTCTGCGCTTTTCATTTTTTGCAATATTAATAAAAAAAGAGCGACAATTTTGAAAAAATAACAATATTTTTCTACTTTGACAGTTAAAAAATATCCAATATATTCAATTTTGTCATATATTTAGGCCAAAATGTATTTAGCTACATGTCTTTGACAAAAAAATTCTCAATGAGCGTATTTTAAAACCGCTTTAAGACCGGAAAATTTTACCCCATTCCTGACCAGGCCATATTTTGTGATTCGGCACTGCATTATTTAACGGACAATTGCGTGGTTGTGCGATGCTGTACCCAAATTAAATTTATGTCCCTTTTTTCCCCACAAATAGAGCTTTCTTTTGGTGGTATTTGATCACCTGTGCGATTTTTACTTTTTGCGCTATAAACAAAAAAAGAGTGACAATTTTGAAAAAATAACAATATTTTTCACATTATTTTATATGAAATTCCCCCCAAAAAAATGTAAAAATCAAAATTTTTTAACATTTTAGGCCAATTTGTTTTCTGCTACATATGTTTGGTAAAAAAAATCACAATAAACATTTTTGACACTTTTGTGGAAGGGGTTAACTTTATTGGTGATCAAGGAGTTAAATATATGCCTGGTGCTTACTGCTGTGTGTGGGGGGAGGGGACTGTGTGACACAGGCACAGATCACAGGTTCAGCTATGCTGAATCCTGTAATCTGTCTCTGCCTGTCACATAGGAGATCCGCCCGCTTTGTTTACACAAGCGGGCGGATCTCCTCACTTGATCCCCGACGATCGGGGAAGAGGAGCGGTGATCACCGCCTCTCCTCCCCTGGCCCGACTCCCGCTGTGTCTGAATACAGCAGGAGCGATCCTCCGGCGGCGCACATGCGCTGCCCACAAGGGGAGGAGTCCAGCGACGTAGGTCTACGTCGCTGGATGATATCAAGCTACTTTGCCGCAGTACGCTCCATGTGAGTGGTCGGCAAGTGGTTAAAATCCAATACATTAACCACTTGCCGACTAGCCACCGTACTTTTGCTGCAGCAAGTCAGCTCTGTTACGCATAATGATGTATCTGTACATTGTTTAGTGTAATTGCCAGTTGGGGCCAGAGGGGGAGCCAATCAGCGGGTCACCCACCACCCGTGATCGAGAGACAGAACAGCAGACTGCCTATGTAAAAAAGGCAGAACGCTGTTCTGTCACAGATGAACACAGGGATCCTTTGTTCCTGCTATTAAGGAACACAGATCTCTATGTTCATCTAGTACAGGGTTTCTCACCCAGGGTTCCATGAAATGCTAGGGTTCTTCCAGAGGTTGTTAGGGGTTCCTTGAGCAGCTAGCATTTTCTGCCTCTCAGATAAGTTCCCACTGACACCATAATCTTTTTAGCTATCTGGAAGGGGGAATTCTTCCTGAAGACCACAAGGATAAAGAGCATTCTTCCCACTGACCATCACACTAATGTGTTATGAGTGTGATAGCAAGAGCACCCCAAACATTATCGCCCTCTACTACAGGGTTTCTCACCCAGGGTTCACTGGAATGCTAGGGTTCCTCCAGAGGTTGCTAGGGGTTTCTTGAGCAACAAGCATTTTCTGATTTTAGATAAGTTCCCACTGACATAAATGATCTTTTTAGCTATATGTAAGGGGGCAATTCTTCCCAAAGACCACAAGGGTAAGGAGCATTCTTCCCAATGACCATCACATTAATGTGTTATGAGTTAAAGATATAGTAATCATTAGCAGGGGTTCCCTAAGACTGGAAAGTTATTTCAAGGGTTCCCCTTTGCTGAAAAGGTTGGGAAAGGCTGATCTAGTAAGTACATCCCCCACACAGTTAGAAAGCGTCCCCATAGGCACACATTTAAACCTTTGATCGCCCCTGGTGTTAACGCCTTCCCTGCCAGTGTCATTAGTACAGTAACAGTGCATATTTTTAGCACTGATTTCTTTAGTAATGTCACTGGTCCCCTCAAAAGTGTCAAAGGTGTCAGTTAGGTGTACGATCTGTCCACCGCAATGTCGCAGTGCCACTAAAAAACATTGATCGCCGCCATTACTAGTAAAAAATAAATAAATAAATAAAGATGACATATATCTATCCCCTAGTTTGTAGACGCTATAACTTTTACACAAACCAATCAATATACACTTATTGAGACTTTTTTTTTTTTACCAAAAATATGTGGCAGAATACATATTGGCCTAAAATGATGTAAAAATTTTGATTTCTTTTTTTGGCTGTGTTTTATAGCAGAAAGTAAAAAATATTGTTTTTCGTTTTTTTTTTTCAGAATTGTTGCTCTTATTTGTTTATAGCGCAAAAAAAAAAAAAAAAAATCGCAGAGGTGATCTAATACCACCAAAAGAAAGCTCTATTTGTGGGGAAAAAAGGACATACATTTTATATGGGTACAGCATCGCACGACCGCGCAATTGTCAGTTAAAATAACGCAGTGCCGTATCACAAACAATGGCCCAGTCATTAGGGGGGGGGTAAAACCTTCTGGTCCAGAAGTGGTTAAGAAACATTGAATGGTAGGAACATATACAAGAGTCCTCAGCATGAGAATAGTGTAATTGTGTTGCGATATCCAAATAATCAATGTATTGAGAGTATCTTGGCTCTTGACTTTGTTTCTCCTTCTGTCTGTATGTGATCCTGTCTGTATGTGATCCATAGGCAGCAGACAGCGCAACACAGAAATCATATACTTAAAGCGCTTGTGATTTAGCTCTCACTCACCTGATGGAACACTCTGCTAAACTAATTTGGTATTTTGTTATTTGGCCCTTTTATGTGTATAACTTAGACTTCAGATTCAACTTGGCCTCAAACAGCTGGCAATGAAAAACAATGAGAGCTTCCCTCTCATCTATCTCATGATCACAGAAGTCAGATTTTGAGTCCATATCACCTAGAGGTTCCAAAGCTGCAGCCCTGATCCTCAGGCTAAAAGTGTTGTCAAAAGAACTTCCTTTCAGGTTTTCTTGCATCATGGCAAGCAAAGACAGTTGTAAATTATGTGCAAACTTAGATCTGGCTAAAAAAATGTATCTTGCTGTCTGAGATGGCTACCTGATGGTCCCATTTCTGGAGCAATTCTATTTGATGCAACCTTGCTTTTAAAACCACCCAAAGATGAAGCCTTAATGAGGATGTAGCCAGAATGATTTTCTTGATTAAGAGATCACCTGAGTTACCATCTGTTGAGTTTGCTTACTGTTATGGGCAGTAAACTGTATCTGAGAAGATCAAAGTCTATGTTGACTCCCAGAAATGCTATTCATTTAGGTTAACAAACCTTGGATTTCTGCTAACTTGTTGATTAAACTGATTTTGAAAGAAATTGATAGTTGTCTGTTCGACGGTTCCCTGAGTATTATCCAAGACTCTGCTACTATAAGACAGTCATTGAGGTAGGAGACAATCTTGACTTTCCTCTGTCTGCCTGTTGCAGCTAGGAAAACAATGATCTTCGTGAAAGTCCTCAGCACATTGTAAGTCCTGATGTCATAGCAGCAAGCTGGTAGTGTAGAACTTTTTGTTTGGGAGACTATAGCAATTGTGATATAAGCTCTGCATGGGAAGGGGGTTCAGAGATATAAATTCAAACAATCCTCACATCTATGGTTAGCATAAGTCCCCATTTGAAAGCAGTCCACGTTTCTTAATTGCCTATTGTAAAGGTTCATTAATGGATAAAATTGTCTGAGTATTGCAGATCTAAAATTTAAGCCTCGTACACACGCATCGAAAATCGGCAGGGAATTTTCGTCCGACGACCGATCTGCCGATTTTCGGCTTGTTAGTATGATGCTTCCGACAACCAACTCCGACTTTTCGGCCGAAAAAAATCTGGTGTGCAGGCTATAAAATTTTTGTCCGCCATCAAAACACGTCCGATTTTCGTGCAGTCAGTACAGATTTCGACAGGGAAAAATCTAATGAGCAAGTCTGGGCATGCTCATAGAAGAAAGAACACAAAGAAAGCAAACCAACACATGACATCACTTCTGAAGTAGAATTTTGTAGGGCGAGAAAATTCGTGTGCAGTCTAGGCACATTCCAACCAACAAAACACCCCTCTGGACAAAAGACGGACCATCGGTCGGCCGATAATCGTTTCGTGTGTACGGGGCTTTAGGCTAGACTTTCCTCCAGGCTTTGGACCAGAACTGCACAGCTGATCTAGGACACACTGAAGAACTCCCATCTGAAGAAATACTTAGAAAAATATGGGTATTGAGAGAAAGTCTTCAGGGTCTTCAACTTCTCTTGTTGGGTTTCCTGATACCAGAACCTTGAGAACCTCCTTATATTACAACTATATAATGCAAAAGTGTTCTGGCATCAGAACATCAAAACTGGGCAGGTACTTTGGGTTAAATGAAGGCGTCAGATTTTCTTTTGGCACATGAATCGCTATCTTTGTCAGCAAACACCACCTCTTTTTGTTTTCTTCATGGTAATACTTTTGTGAGCTGACAACTGAGCAAAGAATTTATCCAACCCCTAGTGCTAAAATAAACTAGGCCATCTCTCATAAAACATTAGCTTGCCCCATTCATGCCTGAGGGGGCTATATAAAAATGTTTAAAATGTACCTTTAGAAATGCTGCTGGGAGGTAGTGTGAGCAATATTTTAGCCCCCCTTTTTGTCCATTTAAAAAACAAAACAAAGGAATTGGAGGTAGTGTACTGCTATTGACGGTGTTATCTAAAATGGCTATTGCTTGGAAGGTGTAAGTGTGTGTAGCACAATTCCCAGCTGTTTTGCTGGATATGGGTCCGCCTGGGTTACCGCTAGCAACAACAGCACATTTAGGTATATTCTCCAAGTGTGAGCACTAAGACAATGACCAGTCCAGTATCTTTGGGTTTTTGTAACTTGGATGGGAGAAGGGATGAGTGGGATACTCCTTTGGCACAAATTGCTAGGGACAATTGAAAAATGTCGATTGGCACTGACTTGACGTTGGCTGGCTGCCGGTCAATGCCGATTAACGCTGGTTAACGCTGGCCTGCTGCCTGTTAACGCTGAACTGACTTCTGACTGCTTTCCTGAATAAAGAAGTCATCTTAAGCACTCCTTGCTGAGGTAGCTATTTGTATTGACTGCTGCACTGCTGAACATTTCAGGGCCCTCCCTGGCGCCCCCTTTCACTCTCTTATCTTCAGGGCTTAGACACTGGCACCCCCTTTCCAAGCCTTCTCTACTGGTTAGCTGGCTCCTGGATCCCTTTGACCTTCTGGAGTGGTCCTCTCTCCTAGGCAGACCCCTGGGCAGTTTCAAGTACTCACAACACCGTTTTTCCTGGAAACTTCTGCCCAGCAGCTCCACATGGTCCACAGCACTCTGGATCCCTCTCTGAGCCCAGCTCAACCTTCTTCCTCTAGGCCGACAGCCCAGGACACCTTCTCTAGCTCTGACAGGAGGAGAGACAGCCATCAGCCTCCTCCTGGGACTCTGCTTCCCACCAAAGATGCTCTGTCATGTGCTCCCCTCAGACTTATACCCCATCCCAGGATGCATTGCGATAGATATAAGCCCCAGGGTGCTATTGGGCAGGGTTCCTCCACTGCCCAACAAGAGCCCTCATTGGACACAGTGGGGAGACTCCCCAGACTCAACAGACACCCCTGGAAACACATGACAGCCTAGCTGTATGATCAGGCCCCCCTGATAAGCAGACAGGGCCATATAAATGCTTTTCCCAGCACCTACCTAGGAGGGTGCTACATGTGGTTTAGCCATAATGGGCATGTGAGCCTAGTAAAACAGAGTCAGGTTTTTATTATTCGTTTATTCATTTTAGTAATTAGGGAAAACTGCAGTGCCTGCATCCCTTTAGATGTGATTTCCTATTGGGAGTATCTCACCAAAAAATTAAATTTTTGTTGCAGCTGATGCCTGAAATCTGACTTGTATCTTAGTGCAGACTTCTGGGAAAATCAGTGAGCCAATCACACAAGCAGGAAATTAAATATCTGGAGGGTGTTCTGTACACATTCTGTGTACGAAACATTTCTAGGTAGCCATATTGCATTGCATTTCACAGAAAATTACAGAGCTGCAGATTGAACAGGAAAGGTCATTTTTAATAACATTCAATTACAATATGACTTGTGTTGCAATTGTATATGCTACATTATTTTTTTTTATTTGCTATTTTTTTTCCCTTGAAAGTTGAGTTACCCTTAAATGACTCCTCTTATAAATGTACAAATTGTATTCTTTGATTTGACATGTTTATACCAACACAAAAGATTTTCTTTCTGGCACAAAGAATAGTGACAATTTTTTCAGTTTTTTTAACCACTTCAATACAGGGCACTTACACCCCCTAGATGCCCAGGCCAATTTTCAGCTTTCTGTGCTCTCACATTCTTAATGGCAATTACTCAGTCATGCAACACTGTACCTATATATTATTTTTTAATTTTTTTAGACAGATAGAGTTTTATTTTGATGGTATTTAATCACCATTGGATTTTCTATTTTTTGCTAAATTAACAAAAAAAAGACAGAACATTTTGAAAAAAAAAAAGTTTTTCTTAGCAAATAAGTAATTTTTTTTTCTTCGCTGATGAGGCTGCACTGATGAGCACGGATGTACCCTAATGAGGCTGCACTGATAGGTAGAACTGATCGGCACTGATATGTGGAACTGATGGGCACTGATGAGGCTGCACTGATGTTCACTGATGAGGCTGCACTGATGAGGTGGCCGCGATGGGCAATGATAGGTGGCACTGATGGGTACTGATAAGCTGCACTGATGGGCACTTATGGGGCTGTACTGATAATCAGGGCACTGATTAACAGTGCCCTGACTATCACTGTTAATAATGTAGTCACTGTGCCCTGTCCTCACTATCTCCATGTGAGGAAAGGAGAGCCACTGTCTGACAAGTCTGTTTACATGTAACAGCTGTGATTGGACACAGCTAATCACATGGCTAAGTGCCTCCAGATACGTGCCCTAGAGGCCCGCGCTGTAGCTGTCTTTTGCAGGGATTTACTCTCACTTCCTGTTTTGGCATTTGGACAGGAAGTAAAGGGAAATCTTCCCAATGGGACACAGGAGATTAAAAAACACTAACAGGAATTATAACCATCCCTTACTCTATCCAACACTTAAAAAAGTTTTCCCTATAATTCTACTTTAATAAATACAAAATTGGTAAATAATGGGGAGGAAAAGTCTTGACTATGCTTTTTGACCTCATTGACCTGAAAATATTTGCCCAGTCTGCAACCCCTGTCGCAATTCTTTAGGTAAGCCATTCTCAACCAAGGTTTCACAGCACCCTAGGGTTTATCCAGAGATTGCTAGAGGCTACTTAAGATGAGGCTGATTGACCTCCCATTTTAGGGTGCCTACATCATTTTGGGTCCATCACCACTTGGCAAAGCCAGCAGCATGACACAAATGATCTTTTTAGCAATCTGTAAGGGTTGCATTCTAACTGCCACTACAGTATAAGGGGGCATTCTTCCCATCGACCAACAAATGCAAGGGACATATTTCCCACTGATCCTGATTCATTATTTTTTTCTGGGGTTCCCCAAGACCTGAAATTGAAGCTAATTGAGCATAGGTTCATAGGCAGAACATAAGATGAGGTTGTGGCAGGTACTGATTGGGTCTTGGGCTAAAACATTTTCCAAGGTACTGGAGAAGTAATTCTGCTTTTTGATAGGAAAAAAATATATATTTTCCTAGAACATATGTGATGAAATAACAGCAAAAGTAAAATTGGTTCAGCTGATACAGGCAAGTTCATACATGGTCAGAGTTTAAATAAGCTAAGCAAGACATAGACCTTCATACTGGATGTCTGAATAATGTCTAATTTTCTATAAGAACTTGATGACTATAATTACATTAGAATAGAGAGAAGATTAAATAATTACTTTATGAACACAAAGCCTCCTAAGACTTTTCACAGAATGCTTTTAAAAGCAATTAATTTTGATGATACTCTCAGAATTCTGTTTGGAGGATTAACTTGGCGACTGCCTAACTGGGAAAATATGTCATTTGTTTGACGTTAAATACTGGGGTTATGACGGCAGCTAGGTACCATAACCCTGGTTTTTCCCTCAAGTGCCAAACTTTCAGATAAAAGTAATTCCTGTGGCAGATTCGACGTGGGATCACTTTTAGAAATGGTGGAAGGGTGCCCAACCCCCCCCCCCCTTCCCGCTGCTTCCCAGTGGTTCCTAGGCTTACCTTACTGATCAGTGAGCCCAGGACTCCATCCAGTGCTTGCTATAGAAATCAGCGATGGCACAATGGCTGCCTCTCATCTCTATGCTCTTGGAGGACTGAAGCAATGTCATGATGTCACTTCTGGTTCTCAGGCCATGTGAAAATGCCTTTTTTTTTTTTCTTGAAGCAAAAGATTAAAAAATATTTTTTTTTTGATCTTTAGCTTTTAAGGGTAGAGGAGAGATTGGGGGTCTTTTAGACCCATAGATCAATCCATAAAGCGGACCTGTCATGCTGTATTGTTATTGCAAGGGATGTTTACATTCCTTGTGATAGCAATAAAAGTGATCAAAAAACATTTTTTTAAAAGAACAGTGTACAAATGAAAAAAATATTCAAAAATTAAAAATGAAAAAGCCAGGGAAGGAGCTGGGGTTGTTGTCTCCATGCACAGGTCGGTGTGACTGTTCCAGGGAAAGCTCATTAATGGGTAATAATTATCTTGTATATTGTATATAGGTTCACAGTGAAGAGTTATGGCAGTTTTTGAAGGCAGTGATATAAGGCAAGGCAACGGTTTGTTTAACACTGTGCTACCAGGCTTTGGTCTGTGTTACTGGAGGACAGCTTCTGCTGGAGGGGTGGAGGTTTGCGATGCACTGGGATGGCACTGTAATGCTACTAGGAAGATCCCCATGTTACTATTTCAGTTAACGGGATGTTTCCTTTCTGTGGGTGTTGTCCCTGTCCTTGCACTACTCTGTCCCTGACCCCCACACTCTCAGGGGTGCCCAAATGATGCTGGTATCCTGTTATATAAAGTCCCACACCAAAATGGCCACCTGAGATTTTGAGAGATTGTAGCTTTAAATTGGAACAGATGGCTTCTCTGAAAAATGTTCATAAGGGGACATTTATCCCAATGGACTCCATTTCATCCGTAATAATGACACAATGCCACCTACAGGGCGGAGGGGAAAACTGCACCTGTCCACAAATTTACATGCAATGCTTCTATCTACTTGTCACTCCTCCATGCAGTAGCACAGGAAACAGCATGCATTCCCCAATGGTGCCTGAGCTTTCCCTGTACTCAGGGCGGTAATTGTACATTTCACTTTCAGCAACACCTGCTGGTAAAAATAGAATGCCAAGGCATTTATTTTTTTGCATTTACATGGATGGTTTCACAATATATTGTAAATATTTATAAGATCGGGATTCTACTCTTGTTCACAAAGGGGTAGAATGGGATGAAGAACACGTTACACTAAGCAGGGCCAGATTTATGCACAGTCAAAGTAAGCCACATCCTGTTTCTGACTGTCAGTAACACATTTCCCTGTTTACCTTAATGTCCAAGACTGCTACCTTGCCATCCTGAGAAATCCATCTTGGTCTGTTAGTTTTGTGAGATTTGAAGTACAATTTTATAATGTTACTACTGTTCTGCTTGCTGGACAGGAATCTGTACTTGAAGACCTATATTGCGTGCATCTCCCCCCTTTTGCTGTATTCATTTTATAAATCTGAGTATTGGCCCACCAGTCATCAGATCACCCAGTCATCAGAGGGAAAGCTCTAACATGAGGAAGCAAAGCTACCACGATGGTCGATACACAGTGTGGAACAAGACATGGTAAGTCAGTAATGGGGAAAGGTTCAGCTGCAGTGAGCCTGCAGACAATACTAGGGACTAGGGATGGGCGAACAGTTCTGCCTGAGCAGGAATTGCATTGGAAGCCATGATTGGCTGAAGCAATGAAAGCTTTGCCCAATCAAGGCACAGAGCGCTATTAGAGCCATAATTGGAGGAAGTAAAGATGACTCTATCCAATCATGGCTCATTGCTCTTAGTCCCACTCCCACACTATAAAAGTATTCTTTCAATAGTGGCCATTTGTAGTGTGATATCGGTGTGGAGAGAGATAGAACAGGGCTCTGTTCAGTGCTACTAGAGAGTTTGAGTGGTATAGTGTACTATTCTGATTCTATTGCCAGTGTAGAATTTCAGTTTAGTGTGAATCTAGTGATAATTCAGTCTGTGTGAGTGTAGTGACCGATCATTCATTTTAACTTTAGTGTCAGTTTGTTTTGTTAGAGCAGGTTTTAATGCATTATAGTTCAATGCATTAGTGCCCGTTTAATGAAGTATATTTCTGTGCGTTACTGCATGTTTAACGCAGTATATTTCTGTGCATTACATGCCGTGTAATGCAGTATATTTCAGTGCGTTACGTGCTGTTTAATGCAGTATTATTTCTATGTGTTAGTGCACGTTTAATGCAGTATATTTCAGTGAGTTATTGCACATTTAATGCAGTATTTTTCTGTGTATTAGTGCATGTTTAGCGCAGTATATTTCTGTGCACATTAATGCAGTATATTTCTGTGCGTAATTGCACATGAAAGCAGTATATTTATGTTTGTTATTGAATGTTTAACGCAGTATAGTTCTCTAACTTATTGTGCGTTGAACGCAGTATATTTCTGTGCATTATTGCATGTTTAATGTAGTATATTTCAGTGCGTTATGTGCCGTTTAACGCAGTATATTTCTGTGCATTATTGCACGTTGAACGCAGTATATTTCAGTGTGTTACTGTATGTACCGTTTAATGCAGTATTTTTCAGTGTGTTAGAGCACATTTAACACAGTATATTTTTGTGCGTTAGTGTACTTTTAACGCAGTATATTTCTGTGCATTATTGCATGTTGGACACAGTATATTTCAGTGTGTTACGTGCCATTTAATGCAGTATTTTTCAGTGTGTTACTGCACAATTAACGCAGTATTTTTCTGTGTGTTAGTGCACATTTGACGCAGTATATTTCTGTGCATTATTGCACATTGAACGCAGTGCCGTTTAACACAGTATTTTTCAGTGTGTTAGTGCACATTTACCACAGTCTGTTTCAGTGCGTTACGTGCCGTTTAACGCAGTATATTTCTGTGCGTTAGTGTACGTTTAACGCAGTATTTTTCAGTGCATTACGTGCCATTTAGCACAGTATTTTTCTGTGCATTATTACACGTTTAACGCAGTATATTTCTTTGTGTTACTGCACATTTAACACAGTATATTTCTGTGCGTTATTGTATCTTTAACGTAGTATATTTCTGTGCATTTCTGCACATTTAATGCAGTATATTTAAGTGCTTTACATACAGTTTAACGTGGTATATTTCTGCGCATTAGTGCGCATTTAACACAGTATATTTCAGTGCGTTATGTGCTGTTTAACGCAGTATATTTCTGTGTGTTACTGCACATTTAATGCAGTATATTTCTGTGTGTTGGTGGAATGTGTCTGTGTAGTGAGTACTCAGGTTAAAAAGCACCAAACACCACTTCCCATTGATTAAAGTGCATTTGCGTACATATTTCCACATCCTAATTACATTTTGTTATTAAGCACCTTCCCATCGTGTCTGGGAGGCCAAAAAGGAGAGGCAGACGTTCCGATAGCACTGTGTGGGGGCCAGCAGCATATGTGTCCACAGGCAAAGCTGGACGTGGTCAGTCCTCAGGCAGGGCATCATTTTTTCTGTTTAATAATGTTGCCCGTGCTATCCAGTCACAGCATGCAGAGGAGGTAGTGGACTGGCTTACTAAACCATCCTCATCCTCCTCATTCTCTGTCACCCAAGCAGAGACTAGTGTGCAGTCCACTGCAGCTGCCAGAGTGGCTAAATCTCCCTCCTTGTCCACAGATATTCCTGCCATAACTCCAGCATCAGGCATGGAGGAGTCAGTTGTGTTATTTGAACACAGCATCAGCCACTTTCTCCTTGATGATGCACAGCCATTACTTGATTCAGATGTTGGTTCTGCGGTTGAGGAAGGTAGGAAAATGAGCCTACAGAGATGGGAGAACACTGGTACACAAATTCGCAGTCATGTTCCCCCATCTGCAGCGTATTGCCAAGGTGTCTCCAGTGGTAATGAGGATGGAAGAGATGATGATGAGGTCACTGATGTGACTTGGGTGACGGATAGAGCGGAGGAGGAAAGTGAGGGTGTGGCACATCGAGGTAGCCATCATGAAAGAGTAGAGAGAAGCCACCCTATTCCATTACATTGTGGAGCTGTTATCTCTTGGCACCCTTCCCACAGCTCAGCTGTCTGGGCCTTTTTTTAGCACATGTGCAGCCGATTGCACTGTTGCAATTTGCAAACATTGTCTCAAGCACATCAAGCGTTGCAAGAACACCAGCCATTTGGGTACCACATGCTTGACAAGGCATTTAGCCTCCCACCACTCAGCCTGTTGTCAAAAGCACCTGAAAGCCACACAAAAGGAATGCATTTTTGCTCCTCCTCCTTACTCACCTCAGTCTACCCCTGCGTTACTCCATGACCTCTCAGCAGCCTCCACTGACAGGGATGATGGTATGGCGCAGGGTGTTCCAGGTCCTTGCAGCACATCTGCCAGTAGCAAATAACCAGCTGTAGATTATAGCCGGCAAATTTCTCTGCCCCATCTGCTACAATGGAAAAAAAAAATACAGTCACTGCCACCCACATGCCCAGCATCTAAATGCAAGCTTGTCAAAGCTGCTGGTTTACAACTTCTGCCTTTCCATCTTGTGGATTCTGCCCCTTCAGTGAATTTGCAGAATGTGCTGTACCACAATGGCAGGTTCCCAGTTGGTATTTAGTTTCGCGTAAGGCCATTCCAGCTCTGTACTATCACGAGGAAGGCAATGTTGTGGCATCATTGGGCAAGGCAGTCATCCGCAAAGTCCAAGTTACTGCTGACACATGGTCAAGCAAGCATGATCAGTGTCACTATATTTCATTCACAGCACACTGGGTAACACTGCTTGCAATTTGGAAGGATGTAGGGCAGGGCTCAGTGCTGCAGCTTGTTGTGCCGCCATGTCTCCATACAGCTAGGGGTGATGATGCAAGATTTGTCAGCTCTACCCCCCTCCTCCTCCATACCCTCCTCTGCTGAATTGTCCTACAAACCACAAGTACCACCTAAGTGTTCAAGGGGCTATTCAATGAGTCAGGCTAAAAGGAGCTATGCTGTGTTTCAGTTGGTGTGTCTAGGGGACAGGAACCACACCAAAGCAGAGATTCTTCCAGTTCTTCAGGGGCAGGTTTAGAGGTATTTCACGCCATGCCAGATGGAGCCAGGACTAGTGGTGTGCGATAATGGTACAAACCTCCTGTCTGCCCTTAGAGAGGGAAAGTTGACACATGTGCCATGCCTGGCATATGTCCTAAATTTGGTGGTGCAGCGTTTCTTAAAAAGGTACCCAGGGTTGAAAGATATGCTAAAGCATTCCAGAAGAGTCTGTAGCCATTTCTGGCGGTCATACACAGCCAGTGCTCGCTTGGCTTAAATTCAGCGGGAATTGCACTTGTCTGTAAACAGCCTGATTTGGATATACCCACCAGTTGGAACCCGACTGTGGCAATGCTGCAGCGGCTGCACATGCAACAGAGGGCTGTCAATGAGTACCTGTGTGAGTATGGCACAACAACAGGCTCAGGCTGACTCAGCTTTTTTTCCCCACGCCAATGGCTGCTGATAAAGGATGCATGTACTGTACTGTCACCATTCAAGAAGGCCACAAGGATGGTGAGCCGTGACAATGCATGCATCAGTGACAGAATCCCTGTTGTGTTCCTGCTAGAGAAGACTCTGGGTGGCATTATGGACAGGGCACTCGAGGCAAAGCAGCAGGAAGAAAAGGAGGACTTCCTTTCCTCTCAAGGATCACTTTATGTAGACACCATTCTTCCTACACCACAGAACGCAAAAGAGGAGAGGGAGGAGAAGGAGGATTCTGGTAGTTTTCGAGGCATTAAAGCAGAGGAAGACATATGTCAACCCTCAACAAATGTTTTTCCATCCCCAGAACCCTTGGGAGTAGTACATGGCTGGGAGGAAGCAGTTCCAGATACTGTAATTCTCAGTGACCCAGAGGAGTCGTCTTCTCATGCCTCCACAAACTTGTGGTGCATGGGCTCCCTCATGCTTCAAAGTCTGTGAAAGAAGATATAAAAAGTACGGCACCTCCCCTAATAATATTTTTGTGTCTTATGTAGAGCTGCCTTCAATTTAAGTAGTAATACTTAAATGAAAAGTGAGGTTTATAACGAGGTGCTGACACTGGTTAATTATCACAAACAGGTAGGTATGGCTATAGAGGATATACACTTCATACAATCCTAAAATTAATGACTCCAGACACCCATACTGGAATGGATGTGCCTTATTCACACAAAGATGCCGTGAATAGTGGATAAAAATTACAATATATACATAGTGTGACAGGAAGTCAGGTAAATCTGTGGGTGTTGTCACAGACGGGAGATACATTTCTGCCTTGTTTAGACAATTCACCAATTACTATCAGATGTCGGCTGCGGAGGTAACCAGAAAGGTTTAGGACGTTGGAAAGCTTCAGCTATTCAGAATGAGGTAATTAAGGCCTCTATAATTTATCCAGAGGATGACTACTGATTGCTGCATCCTGAGGCTTTTTGCGTTAAGGAGAGCAGTGAGCTGAGAAAGACTTCTGAAGGTGAGGTGGTGTTGACTTTTTCTGTGTGAAAAGAAAAACAAATAGACTATTGGTTTTCTGCTGTATGACCAGCAGTGTCTGCCCAGCAGTAGGTTGTGGCAGACTCCATAGGTAGGTTCCTGTGTTGTGAAGGTAAACGACCCAAGTGGCCAGGGTTTATTTTGTTTTGTTTGATTTATGCCGTTTGGATGCTTGCACTTGTTTCCAGCAAATTGGAAGAATAAACCATAGACCGTTGTTTTCAACCACTCCTCGGCTGTCTCTCTGTGTAGCGAACCCACCCAGGGGGTCACCCACACCCGCTACCGAGCCAACCCCTTACAATAGATAAATAAATAATAATAAATATTGAATAGTAAAGTGCTTGTGCCAGTCAGTGCTATATCTCAATACGTGTTGTATCTCAGCCTGTGCAATAGATACCAAAAAAGAATAAATACTATAAATAAATAAATATTGTCATGCACAATGCAGGTGCCAGGGATCAAATAACAATAATAAAGGTGCTGAGTATAATGTGTTTGTAAAGCTCTATTAAGAATTCTCAATACTAAAAAAGTGATATTAGGTGGTCAGAGTTTCATCCAGGTATGTAGAGGATAAAGGAATTGATTATTAAAATTGCAGGGAAACAATGCATAAAATATCAACAATTAGTGTTCATAGTGATGGTGCTAAGTGTTTTCTTTCATCCCTTGGTTCAACAAATCTATGGTCCAACAGATCTCTAGTCCTCCACCTAGTAAACAGTGGCCACTCACCAGAAGCACTCAGGCCTCTAGGACCTAAAGTGCCTGTAGAACTCCTCTCTTTATGGGGCCACTTCCTTCTAGGGCTAGGTCAGGGTCTCATGTAATCCACTTGTGCTTTTTGTCTTAAAGAAATGTAAAGAATCCCTTCATTGTGTAGTATATTTTATTAAAGGTAATTAAGCAGAGATAAAAAAAGTACACCCACATTTAGAGGTGCCTCCGATGGCACTTTCTATAGGCAAAAATAATAGTAATCCAGCAACCGCCGCTCTGCAAATGGCGTGCATTCATGCTCCGACCAGACGCAAACCGGAAAGGATGTCACGCTGAAACCTCAATGCATTTCGCTAGAAAGTAGCGTCATCAGGGAGAGTGAATAAGGCACATCTATTCCAGTATGGGTGTCTGGATTCATTAATTTTAGGATTGTATGAAGTGTATATCCTCTATAGCCATACCTACCTGTTTGTGATAATTAACCAGTAGCAACGCCTCATTATACACCTCAAAGTCTGTGAAAGGACCCAAGAATATGTGGCATTAAGGAGAAGGATCACTATTGGTTGACCACCTTCTTTGACCACCGTTACAAGGGGAAAGTCTTAGAACTCATCCCGTCCCCACAAAGGCTGCAGAAAGATGAAATCTTGAGGAAACCTTAAAGAGGAGTTTATCTAATACTTTTCCCTACTCTAGTAGGTTACAGTGTCATGGGAAACATAGTTTTGAGGCTTCTTTTGGTCAAGAGAGGAGCGGTGGAGAAGGGGGCCGCCTGTCAAGGTCTTACCTTGTCCTCCTGTTGGCAGCCATCTTGAACATGTGCAGACTGCTGCCTCTTATAAACTCTGTTTGCATCATCACTTGCCTGCTGCCTGGGTGTCACACAGTGATGATGCTGCACACCTGACTATATCTATCATCTGATGGGTTTCAGTCCTTGCCCTTGCGTTTGTGCATCTCTGCTAGCAGTCTTCTTCTCTCTGTGTTACTCCGTGTATGACCTGGCTTGGCTGATGACTCTCCGGGCTCTCGACCCCGCTTTGGCAGATGACCCCGCATTGGCAGACGAGCCGGTATCGGCAGATTACCCACTTCTGAACTCGACCCTGGCTTGGATGACTACCCGCTTCTGGACTTGACCCTGGCTTGTTCCTGCTCTCACTTTCTCACTCTTGCTGTGCGTTTATTGTTGTTTGCTCCAATAAACTGCTTTATTTTACCTGCATCCCTGTGTGGTCTGTTTTTCTGGTACCCTGACACAGCCTAAGTGATGCATATCACAATTTCTGTAGTACTAGCCACCCAGGGCTCTCAGCTTCCCCATCCCATCGGCAGCATCTGCATCATATGGTAGATGATTACCTAGGGGCGAAAACAGAGATGGAGAGCTTTCCAGTTGACAATCCACTGGGTTACTGGGTCATGAGAATAGACCACTCGCCAGAACTTGCCCGGTATGCAATTGAGCTGCTGGGCTGCCCTGCATCCAGTGTGCTTTCCGCATGGGCATTCAGTACTGCTGGAGGCTTTGTTACTGATAATAGAACATGTCTGTCCACAGATTCCTTGGTCCATCTGACATTTATCAAAATGAATCAGTCCTGGATTACCAGAAGCTATGAAGCCCCTGATGCCGATGTCACTGATTAAGTGTTTTTGGGATGTGGAATCTCTGCAAGAATTCTAGGCTGCCTAGTGTTGTGGTTGTTGATTTCATCTGGAAGATTTTTTTGGTGTAGGTTTCATGGGCACAATTAATACCCAAAGACCAATTTTTCTGCACCTGTTTGACAGGTGCATATGATTTACATTTTTGACAGCAAGGCCAATGCTTGCTTTCATCACAAAAGTACCTCTATAGGGTTACGGTGTGAAGGCGCCACAGATGCCCAAAGACCAATTTTTCCACACCTGTTTGACAGGTGAATATCATTTAAATTTTTGACAGCAAGGTGAATTCTTGTTTTCATCAAGAGTACCTCTATAGGGTTACAGTGTGAAGGCACCACAGACACCCAAAGACCAATTTTTCTGCACCTGTTTGACAGGTGCATATCATTTCAATTTTTGACAGCAAGGCCAATTCTTGCTTTCATCAAGAGTACCTCTATAAGGTTACAGTATGAAGGCGCCACAGATGCCCAAAGACCAATTTTTTCACACTTGTTTGACAGGTGCATAACATTCCAATTTTTCTTTTTCCACACCTGTTTGACAGGTGCACATCGTTTCAATTTTTGACAGCAAGGTCAATTCTTGTTTTCATCAAGAGTACCTCTATAGAGTTACAGTGTAAAGGCACCTCCAACACACAAAGACTTATTTTTCCTCACCTGTTACTGCTATACAAAGTCTGTGGATGAGACACAAGAATTATTTTTTAAAAAACCTCTAACCTTGTTCCCAGTGCACTTTATTGTGGCCTTATCATACAGACTGGTTCCCCAAGCTGTTGTTTACAAAATAAAGAAAGCTTGAAGGGTAAATGTAATTATTTTGGCTTTATAAATGCAATTATTTCTGCAACAGCTTCTATACCCAGTACAGATGTGCCACTTCACCGGTAGACTAGGGGGATCCCCCAAGCACTATATTGAAAGTAATTTTTAATTTTTATTGTTATTTCTCATTTTGATGGTTTCACTATAAGCATCAGTAAATTTCTGCTCATTTAAAAATGATGTTTTTTTTTACAAACTTTTTTTCATTGATACATGTCCCCCCAGGGCAGTAACCAGACCCCCATAACTATTGTATGCCCAATTACTTGCATATAAGCCTTTAAAATTGGCTTTTTTGATTTTTCCAGTTTGGGTTCCAAAGACTTCAATGGGGTTCTCTATTCGGTTCCGAACTTTCACGATGTTTGAAAGTTCTGGTGCGAACTGAACAGGGGGGTTGTTAGGCCCATCCCGACCAAGAACTATGAAAAAATGGTAGGTGGTAGTCCACTCTGCACCAACAGGGGTTATCTACAGAACCTAAACAGCATAGACCAGTATATCCACTTTCAGACCGGAGGATTTGGCTGCTCAATGACCAGGCCCTATTTTGCGATTCTGCACTGTGTGACTTTAACGGACAATTGCGCGGTCGTGCAACACTGTACCCAAACAAAATTGACGTCCTTTTTTTCCCCACAAGTAGAGCTTTCTTTTGGTGGCATTTGATCACCTGTGTGATTTTTATTTTTGCGCTATAAACAAAAAAAGAGCGACAATTTTGAAAAAAACACAATATTTTTCACATTCTGTTATATAAATTCTCCCAAAAAAATGTAAAAATCAATTTTTTTTAACATTTTAGGCCAATTTGTCTTCTGCTACATATTTTTGGTAAAAAAAAATCGCAATTAGCGTATTTTGATTGGTTTGCCCTAAAGTTATTGTGTTTACTAACTACGGGAAAGATTTATGTCATTTTTATTGTTTTTTTTTTTTTTTTACTAGTAATGGCGGCAATCTGCGATTTTCTGCGGGACTGCGACATTGCAGCGGACAGATCGGACCCCTAACTGACATTTTTGACACTTTTGGGGGTACCAGTGAAATGACTACAGTAATCAGTGCTAAAAATATGTACTGTTACTGTAAAAATGACACTGGCAGGAAAGGGGTTAACCCTGTTGGTGATGAAGGGGTTAAATGTGACCCTAGGGCCGTGATTATAACTGTGGGGGGGGGCGTGGCTTGTGAAGTCATCACAGAGACATGTGATCCTATATTGCAGGATCACATGACATCGGAGTCGCCTGCCACATGCACTAGCTTCCCCACTGACGAGCGGGGGCGGGAGCGTGCCTCTGGCTGTGCGTGATCGCCCCCTAGCTCCTCCCAGATGAGCGCCATACATGTACTTTTGCCTGGGAGCACCAGCCTGCCGCAGTACATCTGCGGCGGCTGGTGCTAAAGTGGATATAGATATAAAAAGTATACATTTATTTGCACATCTAAAACAGACAATGCAAAAACTACTGCAATAAAAAGGACTACATCCATCACTATCACCAAAAGACGTTGTCTACCCACAATTTATCTACTTGACATCAAAAGTACCCAACCAGATGGAGGTGTTTTCCCGAGGTGCAGATAATATTTACTGTACTGGTTCACCAATTCCACCCAATGTAGTATACCTCCCGTGAAGGCCACTAACAGCAATGAAGAGCTAGCTTGTACTAGTCACTATATGTATGGGTGTACTAGGAACTAGCTCTTTACCTTTTGCTTGCTATTGCTGGGAATATCTTACTCTTTCAAGTAAACTTATTGCTTAATTCCCTCCCCAGTAACAAATGCCTGCCTAACTTTCACTCATGCATGGCCAAAGCACAGGGTTCCTTTGAAGATGGCACCATTATAAAATGGCAGAGGCTAAATATAGTGCTACCTAGGCACTGTGCATTTAAGATATCATGCTGCTTTAGTGCTTCATGGCTGTGTAAACAATATCATTTCCTGACAGAAAGATGGAGGGCAAAGATCCTCCCTGTTGCTAAGTATGTTTGTGGGGGTGTATACAAGGCGTTCTGTGCAGCCTGCAGTGAATATTTAGCCATATATTGGTGTGCGGAGGTGACACAGGAAGGGTAAAGCAAGCAACAGATCCTTGCAGAAATCTGACTGGAGAGAAAAATATTTTATTACATTAATTACCTGCAGAGATTCTGAACAGCTGCTTTGTGTAGGCAAACACTGGCATATGGGCCTAGCACTGCTTACCGCAGGAGAAGCTCTATTTCTGTAAAGCTGTCATTCTTCCAAATGTGATGTATTTATTTTGCTCTGTACTGGTGCTACATAAATTAAAGGAAGTTTTTTTTTTTTTTAGATACATGGTTTCAATTGGTGAATAAAAACACAAAATTAGGCCAATACATGTTTGGCAGCATTCATGTTTTAAATTGGGTATAGCATAAGGATAGTCAGTTTGCAATTACAGCATTTAACAGGACGGCTCTCCCACACACGCGGGACGCCGCGGTTTTGCTCTGTGTCTCTGATGTGCCTTATTGCAAGTTTTACAATGTAAGTGCAATTTTAATAAATCCTTGAGTTTTACCATAACGGGATTACGCTATGTGTACTTCATTTCTCTTTTGACATCACGTTTGGAGCTGGTACATGATATAGTGGAATACATCTGGTTTCCCTGGACTATGAAGGATACAACTTATCTGGTTTGACATCTAAAGTGTGTATGGCCATTCCATTAGGTTGGAGGCCTTAATCTCTCGTAAGCAGCCACTTTGACATAAATACAATGGGTGTATTCCTATCTCTCCTTGGGATTCAAGCCTTCCGCTCTGACATCACCTTTCTGGGGACTTTTTTGATTTGGAGTAATGATTATCAATTTATGGACTTTTTGTTCACTTTATCACTAAGTGTTATTTTATTTAACACCTTATTGTTGCATTTGTATGGTTCACTATATGTTTGATAGCGCTGCACTATTTTGTGTCTTATATTGTTTGATTTACTATAATCAAGTGTTTCCAGCTGCTTTCACCAATTCCTCATTTACATCATTCATTCAGTCACTCAATTTTTAGCGCAGGATCTTTTTTGATTTTACTAATTACAGCATTTTACAGAGCCAGCCTATAATTGTGGTATAGCAAATAATTAGAATAAAACCCCACAAAAGACAAGAAATAATTTTATAAAAACAATGCACCCCTGACTTGAAGTGTGTGAATGATGCCTTTATAGCCCGATACCTTTGGCCACAGAAGGGATTCTGTGAGCCCTTCCTTTAGTATTCTCTGCTGAACAAAAAGTGAATGTGAGCCCTAACAAAAAAAACCTCTTTTTTAATTCCACCAGCCTGTTACATATACCATTGAAAGTGTTTGGTTATATCTGTTCTGTTAACTATTACAGAATGTCTCCTTCTTATGGTATAGAGATAAGGAGAATGTGACTTAACATGCTTCTAGTCCTCGGGTGGCAAAGCTGCTCCCCTTAGATACAGTATGCTGAGTGAACACTGTTTGATCAATGAGGAATTTCCCACCACTAGTGCCCATGGAACTCTGGGGAAGAAGTTCCCTGTAGCATTACTACTTATATTTAGACTAAATGGGCAAAGCATGAAGCAGGAAGATTGTCAGTTTGTAATTACTGTACAGCATCTTAGAAAGCCAGCTGAAAATTGTGGTATGGAGATATATAAAAAATAAAATAAAAATACAGTTCAAAATATGGAGTGCCTGGATGATGCCTTGACAATCTTGTTCCCATGCCCACAAAAGTGAGACCTGCCCCTAAGAATCAAAACCATTGGGGGTTCCAGCTAGGTGGTACATAATCGCACCTTGCAGACCCTCTCTCCTAAGCATCAGGCATGCCTAAGGGCCTAGTGCCCTAAACAATAGGCTAGGACCCCAAATGCATGGAGCAGCGAATGTGCAGCCCTCTGTTAATTGCATACCACTCTGCTTGGCTTTAAGAGGGGTTCCCCACAAAAATTGGGCTCCCACATCAAAGCACTTATGTAGTATGTATGTATGTATGCTTTCAGGTACTGGGCTTCTCAGTACCCCCAGGGCCCAGGAGGGGGTTTGTCAGCAAGGGGGAAGAGAAGGAGGGATATGTGTACCTCCCTTCTCAGTAAATTGTTTTTAGGAGTACCCTATACGGTAAATGATGTCATAGATAATTCCCCGCATTGGAAATACATCCAAATATGAGCATTGATGTCACTCCGTGTCAGAGTTCCCTTGACATTTAAAACCATGCCCAGTGTGGTCTAATATTTGAAGTTAGCTGGAAAGGTAAGAATTAATTAAAAATTGATAATTATTTATTTATCTAGATGCACAATGACCTGGATAGGAGTCTGAGCTACTCTTAAACCAGTTTGCGAGGGAGGGAGCAAGCACCTACTAGATCGACATGAGGAGGAAGGTAGGTGGAACATGGGCCCCCTTTGCTGGCAGTTCCTCCTGGGCACCGGGGATGAAAAGAGCCTGATGACTCTCAGCATTTTCTGGGGGAACTCCTTTCAAAGCCTGCCCTAAAACTGAAACTCACGCTAGTGCCACATCTAGTTCAAAAACAAAGTTGTTCTAATCTTGTGAGAAAACAATGAAACCATTCAGGTCCTCGGAATAATCGCTGTATTGTCACGAGTGTTACTTTAACTTCTCTAATCCTAATTGGTAAGGGATTGAAGAGTATAATGCCATTACATCACATGTAAACAATTTTTGATCCAAATGCCAATAATATCTCTCTACTGAATTACATGTTTGGTAACTTAAATAAGTGAACCAGAATTTTAACATTTTATCTAACAGATCTCCAGATCTCATCATGCTAAATTCAGAGAGCCTGTGCTAGTAACTATGGGTCCGGCTATTACATTATATGCTCACCTTTTATGTATTTTAGGCAAATTATATAAAATTTGAGAAAACAGGATACTGGGTTACAAATATGCAACATAGTTCTTTGTCCAGTGTGTCTATAAAAATTATTTTCTATCCAGGTCACGTTATACCCAGTAATAGTACCCAGCAGTAGTACTTACACTTAACTGGATTTGTTCTGTAATGCTAACGATATTTCAATCCATTTAAGCAGTTTATTCTATTCTAATGAGTATTGTAAACATTGAGACCATTTATAACCACATTTATAGCCAAGAACATGATACGAAGTGTGAAAGTTTGTGAAACAATTATGTTCTAATTACATAATCCAATCCCATGGGGCCATAATGTTAAGGACATGTTGCAGTTGTTTGATTTACATGACTGAATGCATAAATCCTTTTCAAATTTCCAGGGTACAAATATTAACCGCGTTCTGCCCATAGGACGTCATACAGATACCTTTCTTTTCTATTTCCTACAATGTAAAAGCCATCCTAGTGGCTGATTAGCCACTGGATTGCTTTTACAGGCAGCAGGAGGGGATGCCCCCCCACTTCCTGCCACCCACTGGCACCTCGCCAGGCTCTTCTGTGTGATTGGAGAGCCCAGGGTCTGATCTGGTTTCGGCTCTGAGTTACCACAGAGCTGTCCTTGGACTGAATGGTCCCCGGCCATCTTTATGATCCTGGGAGGCCAAAAGTGACGTCATGTAAAGAATAAAAGTGATAAAAAATGAAAGGGACAGTGTAGAAATAAAAAACACAAATAACAATAAAAACATTTTTATTTTTTGCCTTTTTTCTCTTTTTTGCATTTTTTTTATCCATTTATAAGTACGATGGTAGTAGTCGCTGCATACACTGTTGTTCAATGCTGTGTCAGCATTATCTGATACTCTACCCTGTTACTCTGCTATCTCAGGCATACGAGCAACAGTGTAGAAATGTCTATTATGATACTGCACTCTCTTATGATACGTATATTTTGCATTATGCACATTTTGAACTATATTATTTATCAAGTTCAATTTGTTGCAACAGATTTGTAAAATATACATCTGTGTACACATTATTTTCCTTAATAAACACTTTAATGTTAAAAAATAAAAACATTTTTTTAAAGTTCCCTCGTCCCCTCGTGCTCGCACGCACTCATACGTAGATTGCGCCTGCATATTTAAACCATGTTTCCACCACACATTTGGGGTATCACTGCAAACGTTATACTTAGAGCAATATTTCTAGCACTAGACCTCTGTAATTCTAAACTGGTAACCTGTATGTTTAAAGCGTCGTACCATAGTTTGGCGCCATTCCACGAGCATGCATGATTTTAAAGCGTGATATGTCAGGTATCTATTTATTTGGCATAACATTATCTTTTATATTTTCCCAAAAATTGGGTTATTTTTTTTTTTTTTTTTTGTGCAATAAAATTCATTAAAGTGTATTTTTAACCAAACAAAATCGCTGCGCAAATACTGTGTGTGAAGTAAAAAAAATTGCAACAACCTCCTTTTTTATTATCTAGGGTCTCTGCTAAAAAAAAATATATATAATATAATAATATATATATATATATATATATATATATATATATATATACAGTATCTCACAAAAGTGAGTACACCCCTCACATTTTTGTAAATATTTTATTCTATCTTTTCATGTGACAACACCGAAGAAATTACACTTTGCTACAATGTAAAGTAGTGAGTGTACAGCTTGTATAACAGTGTAAATTTGCTGTCCCCTCAAAATAACTCAACACACAGCCATTAATGTCTAAACCGCTGGCAACAAAAGTGAGTACACCCCTAAGTGACAATGTCCAAATTGGGCCCAAAGTGTCAATATTTTGTGTGGCCACCATTATTTTCCAGCACTGCCTTAACCCTCTTGGGCATGGAGTTCACCAGAGCTTCACAGGTTGGCACTGGAGTCCTCTTCCACTTCTTCATGATGACATCACGGAGCTGGTGGATGTTAGAGACCTTGCGCTCCTTCCCCTTCCATTTGAGGATGCCCCACAGATGCTCAATAGGGTTTAGGTCTGGAGACATGCTTGGCCAGTCCATAACCTTTACCCTCAGCTTCTTTAGCAAGGTAGTGGTCGTCTTGGAGGTGTGTTTGGGGTCATTATCATGTTGAAATAATGCCCTGCGGCCCAGTCTCCGAAGGGAGGGGATTGTGCTCTGCTGGCATTCATGGTTCTCTCAATGAACTGTAGCTCCCCAGTGCTGGCAGCACTCATGCAGCCTCAGACCATGACACTCCCACCACCATGCTTGACTGTAGGTAAGACACACTTGTCTTTGTACTCCTCACCTGGTTGCCACCACACACGCTTGACACCATCTGAACCAAATACGTTTACCTTGGTCTCACCAGACCACAGGACATGGTTCCAGTAATCCATGTCCTTAGTCTGCTTGTCTTCAGCAAACTGTTTGCGGGCTTTCTTTTGCATCATCTTTAGAAGAGACCCTTCTGGGACGACAGCCATGCAGACCAATTTGATGCAGTGTGTGGCGTACGGTCTGAGCACTGACAGGCTGAACCCCCCACCCCTTCAACCTCTGCAGCAGTGCTGGCAGCACTCATATGTCTATTTCCCAAAGACAACCTCTAGATATGACGTTGAGCATGTGCATTCAATTTCTTTGTTGGACCATGGCGAGGCCTGTTCTGAGTGGAACCTGTCCTGTCAAACTGATGTATGGTTTTGGCCAACGAGCTGCAGCTCAGTTTCAGGGTCTTTGAAATCTTCTTATAGCCTAGGCCATCTTTATGTAGAGCAACAATTCATTTTTTCAGATCCTCAGAGAGTTCTTTGCCATGAGGTGCCATGTTGAACTTCCAGTGAGCAGTATGAGTGAGTGAGAGCGATAACACCAAATTTAACACACCTGCTCCCCATTTACACCTGAGACCTTGTAACACTAACGTCACATGACATTGGAGAGGGAAAATGGGTAATTGGGCCCAATTTGGACATTGTCCCTTAGGGGTGTAATCACTTTTGTTGCCAGTGGTTTAGACATTAATGCCTGTGTGTTGAGCTATTTTGAGGGGACAGCAAATTTACACTGTAATACAAGCTGTACACTCACTACTTTACATTGTAGCAAAGTGTAATTTCTTCAGTGTTGTCACATGAAAAGATAGAATAAAATACAGTAAACCCCCCTCCATTGCGGGGGTTACGTTCCGGACCCAGCCGCGAAAAGTGAAAATCCGCAAAATAGAAAAACCCTATTAAAATACATTGCAGGCATGTTTTTTTTTTCTGTTACTGTACTTTTAAAAGCATTTTAAGGTCTTTAAACACACTTTTAAAACAATAGAAACTCATTTAAACACACAAAAGATACTGAGAGACAGAGCAAGAGCTATGGAAAGCACAAAAATATTTAATTTTTATTGAATTATATAGTAAAATAACATTACAGAAAAAAACGCAATATACCGGGACCGCAAAAACTGAACCGCGATGGACCGGGGGTTTACTGTATTTACAAAAATGTGAGGGGTGTACTTACTTTTGTGAGATACTGTGTATATGTATATATATATATATATTGTTTGGGTTCTGAGTAATTTCCCAGCAAAAAAAAAAAAGATTTTTACATGTAGGAGAGAAATGTCAGAATTGGGCTGGGTGGGAACTGGTTAAAACAACATTCTATGTAGGCGAGATATGGTGCTGAAGTTCCCCACCCCTGTTTAGGGTTGTTACAGTTTTTTTAACCACTTAATGATGAGAAAAAATGTGTCCTCCACCTTAACCAACCACCTGTTGAGCTTAACCCATCTCCTTTTACAGCCAGCTAAGCACATACCTGTATCGCTTGATGTTAGAAAAAACATATCCACCCTCCACCTCTCCTAACAGCCAGCCAAGTATACTCCTATATTTCTTATTTCTCCACCGCCGCATACAGCTGGCCAAGCATACTCCCTTATTGCTTGATGTTAGAAAAAATAAAAATGGCAGCCAAATACGCTCCTTAATGCCCAAGAGATCAAAATAAAGATAAAATTAAAACAAAACAATTTACAGCATGATGTAGATTTACACAAAGTGGGAACCTGATGGCTTAAAACCTCTAGTGATATTCTTTTATATCATACTTACAAACTTAGTTTTGCCACAAAGTATCCCTATAATAGAGGTTATTGGGTTATTCATATGCTAGTATGACCATGAGTTTTCTCATGGTCACTGTTAGGTGTGACGCGTCCTGTCCCTTCACTTCCTTATTGGCTCCAAAGTGTGATGGTGTCTTTATGGCCAATAGGTAGGCAAGGAGAGCAGGGAGGGGTACTACACATTGACCGAGAGAGATATAGTCCCTTTTTTTCTAATACATCAGCCTAGATTTTAAAGTTAGTGGGGCGCTTTTCAGAAAAACTACATCTACATGAATTCCACTACCAGCTGCCTTTGTTTTACCGCAGATCTGATTGCTTGTTTTACAAAAGGTCTAAATTCCAGTCAATAGTTCTAATGGAACACAACTTCCAGATAATAACAGTGACTCTGTGACCCTCTGGCCTTGCCAGAGCTGAGAACGGCAGGTGGAGAGAATCTTGCACAGGTTTTAGGTGACAGTCACAGTTCACTTAATTATGAGTTTATGGGTTTGTTCAGAAGCACACCGCTATGATTATTCAGATCTGCCTTTATTTTATGGTTATGGTGATTTTATTTTATTGATGCCATGGACACCAATCACAAAGCCTAGATTTATTATTGTTGCCACTGTCACCGATGAAGAGAGGGACGTTTATTATTGCTGCCACTGTTACCACTAAATGGGGGGGGGGGGTATTATTTCTTTCACTGTCAGCAATAAATGAGGGGTAATATTGCTGCCACTGTCACCACTAAATGGGGGGGGGGGGGGGGGGAGTTATTATTGCTTTCACTGTCAGCAATAAATGAGGGGTAATATTGCTGCCACTGTCACCAGTGAGGGGGGTTGAATTGATATTTCCTCCTCCTCATTGAAGGGGGTGGTGCTATTTATTTTAACACTAATGAGGGGGATGCAGGCCCGGACTGGGACAAAAAATAGGCCCGGGCATTTTGGACTGAGCAGCCCGCGGGGGGGGGGGGGGCGTGGCGGGGAGGGGCGTTCGTCGGGATGCTTGATGAGAGGTTTTAATGTTCCAGGATGTGTGGATTCGATTACGGTACCTTTTTTAGATTAATCTGATAAATTGGGTCCAATTTAGATCAGAGCTGCCATATGATGCTGTTTTTTTTGTCTTACTTTAAATCCTGTTTTGATGGTTGAGTCCTATGAAGCAGCACAAGATGAGGGTTACTCTAATCAAGGGGTAGACAACCTTTTTGGCCACAGTGTGCCGAATGGTATATGTAACAGGCTGGTGGAATTAAATAAGAGTTTTTTTTTGTTAGGGCTCACATTCACTTTTTGTTCAGCAGAGAATACTAAAGGAAGGGCTCACAGAATCCCTTCTGTGGCCAAAGGTATCGGGCTATAAAGACTTCAAGTCAGGGGTGCATTGTTTTTATAAAATTATTTCTTGTCTTTTGTGGGGTTTTATTCTAATTATTTGCTATACCACAATTATAGGCTGGCTCTGTAAAATGCTGTAATTAATAAAATCAAAAAAGATCCTGCGCTAAAAATTGAGTGACTGAATGAATGATGTAAATGAGGAATTGGTGAAAGCAGCTGGAAACACTTGATTATAGTAAATCAAACAATATAAGACACAAAATAGTGCAGCGCTATCAAACATAGTGTGAACCATACAAATGTAAAATCAACAATAAAGGAGTTAAATAAAATAACACTTAGTGATAAAGTGAACAAAAAAGTCCATAAATTGATAACCGTGACTCCAAATCAAAAAAGTCCCCAGAAAGGTGATGTCAGAGCGGAAGGCTTGAATCCCAAGGAGAGATAGGAATACACCCATGGTATATATGTCAAAGTGGCTGCTTACCAGAGATTAAGGCCTCCAACCTATTGGAATGGCCATACACACTTTAGATGTCAAATAAGATAAGTTGTATCCTTCATAGTCCAGGGAAACCAGATGTATTCCACTATATCATGTACCAACTAAAAACGTGATGTCAAAAGAGAAATGAAGTACACATAGCATAATCCCGTTATGGTAAAACTCAAGGATTTATTAAAATTGCACTTACATTGTAAAACTTGCAATAAGGCACATCAGAGACACAGAACAAAACCGCGGCGTCCCGCGTGTGTGGAAGAGCCGGCCTGTAAAATGCTGTAATTGCAAACTGACTATCCTTATGCCTCGTACACACATGCAGATTGTCGGCCGAAAAGATTCGGCCGACGACCGATTGGCCGATTTTCGGCTTGTTAGTATGATGCTTCCGACAGCCGACAGCGCACTTTCGTCCGATAAGAATCTGTCGTGCAAGCATTAAAATTTTTGTATGCCGACACCAGAGCGGCCGATTGTTCGCCAGTCAATACAGAATTCGGTCGACAGACAGCAGATTTGCAAGACTGGGCATGCTCAGAAAAGAAAAAACACAGTTAACCAAAATCACGGTAAAAAATCGCTACCCTTTGCCTCTCATCTCGGAACTCTTTGACCGTCTGCGCGGAGCAAGGGTCTTCACCAAGCTTGACCTCAGGGGCGCTTATAATCTCATCAGAATCCGTGAGGGAGATGAGTGGAAAACCGCTTTTAATACCAGAGATGGCCACTTTGAGTATCTCGTCATGCCGTTCGGCCTGTGCAAGGCTCCTGCAGTCTTTCAAGACTTTGTCAACGAGATCTTCCGGGACATGTTGTATACTTGTGTAGTGGTCTATCTCGACGACATTCTAATCTTCTCCTCCACCCTGGAGGAACACCGTCACCATGTTCGTCAAGTGCTCCAGCGCCTTCGTGTCAACCATCTGTACGCCAAAATGGAAAAATGTCTTTTTGAACGTAGCTGTCTGCCGTTTCTGGGATACCTAGTTTCTGGACAGGGTCTTCAAATGGACCCTGACAAACTCTCTGCAGTCTTGGATTGGCCACGCCCCTCAGGCCTTCGCTCTATTCAGCGCTTCCTGGGATTCGCCAATTATTACCGTCAGTTTGTTCCCCATTTCTCCACTATCGTGTCGCCTATTGTGGCCCTAACCAAGAAAGAAGCGAATCCGAAATCCTGGCCTCCCCAAGCTGAAGAAGCCTTTACTCGTCTTAAAGCCGCCTTCGCCTCCGCTCCAGTCTTGAATAGGCCTGATCCGCTGAAACCATTCTTCCTGGAGGTAGATGCCTCCTCTGTCGGAGCCGGAGCGGTTCTTCTTCTTCAAAAAAAGGGAAAAACGTCACCTGCGGTTTCTTCTCAAAAACTTTTTCTCCCCCTGAAAAGAACTACGCCATCGGAGATCGTGAACTTCTAGCCATAAAATTGGCACTGGAAGAATGGAGACACCTTCTGGAAGGATCCCCTCATCCGATCACCATCTATACTGACCACAAAAATCTCTCGTACCTTCAGTCTGCCCAGCGCCTTAATCCACGCCAGGCCAGGTGGTCATTGTTCTTTGCCCGATTCACCTTCCAAATCCATTTTCGTCCTGCTGATAAAAACATTAGGGCGGATGCCCTATCACGCTCCACCGATGCCTCCGAGGATGAAACCGTTCCTCAACACATCATTCCTCCTGAGTGTCTAATTTCAACTGCCCCTGCTTCACTGGTACCAGTTCCTCCAGGGAAAACATTTGTTCCTCCACGTCTTCGCCTGCGGACTCTCAAATGGGGTCACTCCTCTCACCTGGCGGGTCATGCTGGAATTAAAAAGACGACTCAACTAATTGCCAGACACTATTGGTGGCCTTCCTTTGAGAAAGATGTGACGGAGTTCGTTCGGGCCTGTACTGTCTGCGCACGTGATAAAACTCCCCGCCAGAAGCCTGCAGGTCTTCTTCTCCCTCTGCCAGTGCCTGAACAGCCTTGGTCCCACATAGCAATGGACTTCGTCACGGATCTTCCTGTATCCCATGGCAACACAGTCATATGGGTGGTTGTCGACAGGTTCTCTAAAATGGCACATTTTATTCCACTCCCTGGCCTCCCTTCTGCGCCACAGCTGGCAAAGGAATTCTTTTTACACATTTTTCGTCTCCATGGTCTTCCAACACACATCGTCTCCGATAGAGGCGTTCAGTTTATCTCAAAGTTTTGGAGAGCTCTCTGCACCCAATTGAAGATCAAATTGAACTTCTCCTCTGCCTACCACCCTCAGTCCAATGGACAAGTGGAGAGGGTTAACCAGATCCTTGGTGACTACCTGCGACATTTCGTCTCCTCCCGTCAGGATGATTGGGTCGACTTGTTGCCCTGGGCCGAATTTTCTTACAACTTTAGAGACTCTGAGTCATCCACCAAATCCCCGTTTTTTGTGGTGTACGGCCGTCACCCGCTTCCCCCCCTCCCCATTCCCACTTCTTCTGGAGTTCCTGCCGTTGATGACTTGACCCTGGACTTCTCCTCCATCTGGAAAGAGACTCAAAAGTCGCTCACCCTCGCCTCTTCTCGCATGAAGAGACATGCAGATAGGAAAAGAAGAACTCCTCCTGTCTTTTCTCCTGGGGACAGAGTGTGGCTCTCTGCCAAATACATCCGGTTTCGGGTCCCCAGCTACAAACTGGGTCCACGTTATCTTGGGCCTTTTAAAATCAAAAGCCAAATTAATGCTGCCTCTTACAAACTCCATCTTCCTCCTTCTCTCCGTATTCACAACTCCTTTCATGTATCCCTCCTCAAACCCCTCATTCTTAACCGATTTTCCCCCAAGGTCATCGTTCCTGCTCCTGTCTCTGGGTCCTCTGACGTCTTCTCAGTAAAAGAGATCCTCGCCTCCAAGGTCGTCAGAGGTAAAAAGTTTTTTTTGGTTGACTGGGAGAATTGTGGTCCTGAGGAGAGGTCGTGGGAGCCCGAGTCCAATATCCTTGACAAGGACCTCATCCACAGGTACCTGGGCTCCAAAAAGAGGGGGAGACCTAAGGGGGGGTACTGTAACGCCGAGTGCTCCGGGTTCCGTGGCTTCCCCGGAGCACTCAAGGCATCCTGCGGGCTGCAGCGCTCCGGTCGGCGTCCCCGACCATGAGCGCTGTTCCCCCGCATTAGTGGAACTCACCCGCCGGGTCCTCTCTGCTCCCGGCGCACGCCGGGCTCCTTCCTCCTCTTGGCGCGCGCGGCCCCGCTCCCTAGGGCGCGCGCGCACCGCAGCATGTAAATTTAAAGGGCCAGTGCACCACTAATTGGTGCCTGGTCCAATCAGCCCAAATTCAATAAAAACCCACTTCCCCTTCCTGTCCTTGCCGGATCTTGTTGCCTTTGGTACCTTGAGAAAGCTTTTGGTGTATCGTTCCCTGCCTGTGTATCTGACCTTCTGCTGTTGCCCCTGACTACGAACCTTGCCGCCTGCCTTGACCCTTTGCTCCGTCTGACCTTGCCTTTGCCTTGTCCTTCTGTACCGCGCCTGAATCAGCTGTCTTTGAGGTTGAGCCGTTACCGGAGGATACGACCTGGTTGCTACCGCCGCAGCAAGTCCATCCAGCCTTGCGGCGGGCTCTGATGAAAACCGGTAGTAACTTAGAACCGGTCCCCTGGTACGGTCCACGCCAATCCCTCACTGACACAGAGGATCCACCTCCAGTGCCATCACCTGCCGCCAGTCCGGACCCTGACACTGTGCTAGTAACTATGGGTCCGGCTATTACATTATATGCTCACCTTTTATGTATTTTAGGCAAATGATATAAAATTTGAGAAAACAGGATACTGGGTTACAAATATGCAACATAGTTCTTTGTCCAGTGTGTCTATAAAAATTATTTTCTATCCAGGTCACGTTATACCCAGTAATAGTACCCAGCAGTAGTACTCACACTTAACTGGATTTGTTCTGTAATGCTAACAATATTTCAATCCATTTAAGCAGTTTATTCTATTCTAATGAGTATTGTAAACATTGAGACCATTTATAGCCACATTTATAGCCAAGAACATGATACGAAGTGTGAAAGTTTGTGAAACAACTATGTTCTAATTACATAATGCAATCCCATGGGGCCATAATGTTAAGGACATGTTGCAGTTGTTTGATTTACATGACTGAATGCATAAATCCTTTTCAAATTTCCAGGGTACAAATATTAACCGCGTCCTGCCTATAGGACGTCATACAGATACCTTTCTTTTCTATTTCCTACAATGTAAAAGCCATCCTAGTTGATTAGCCACTGGATTGCTTTTACAGGCAGCAGGAGGGGATGCCCCCCCACTTCCTGCCACCCACTGGCACCTCGCCAGGCTCTTCTGTGTGATTGGAGAGCCCAGGGTCTGATCTGGTTTCGGCTCTGAGTTACCACAGAGCTGTCCTTGGACTGAATGGTCCCCGGCCATCTCTATGATCCTGGGAGGCCAAAAGTGACGTCATGTAAAGAATAAAAGTGATAAAAAATGAAAGGGACAGTGTAGAAATAAAAAACACAAATAACAATAAAAACATTTTTATTTTTTGCCTTTTTTCTCTTTTTTGCATTTTTTTTATCCATTTATAAGTACGATGGTAGTAGTCGCTGCATACACTGTTGTTCAATGTTGTGTCAGCATTATCTGATACTCTACCCTGTTACTCTGCTATCTCAGGCATACGAGCAACAGTGTAGAAATGTCTATTATGATACTGCACTCTCTTATGATACGTATATTTTGCATTATGCACATTTTGAACTATATTATTTATCAAGTTCAATTTGTTGCAACAGATTTGTAAAATATACATCTGTGTACACTTTATTTTCCTTAATAAACGCTTTAATGTTAAAAAATAAAAACATTTTTTTAAAGTTCCCTCGTCCCCTCGTGCTCGCACGCACTCATACGTAGATTGCGCCTGCATATTTAAACCATGTTTGCACCACACATTTGGGGTATCACTGCAAACGTTATACTTAGAGCAATATTTCTAGCACTAGACCTCTGTAATTCTAAACTGGTAACCTGTATGTTTAAAGCGTCGTACCATAGTTTGGCGCCATTCCACGAGCATGCATGATTTTAAAGCGTGATATGTCAGGTATCTATTTATTTGGCATAACATTATCTTTTATATTTTCCCAAAAATTGGGTTATTTTTTTTTTTTTTTTTGTGCAATAAAATTAATTAAAGTGTATTTTTAACCAAACAAAATCGCTGCGCAAATACTGTGTGTGAAGTAAAAAAAATTGCAACAACCTCCTTTTTTATTATCTAGGGTCTCTGCTAAAAAAAAAATATATATAATATAATAATAATATATATATATATATATATATATATATATACACAGTATCTCACAAAAGTGAGTACACCCCTCACATTTTTGTAAATATTTTATTCTATCTTTTCATGTGACAGCACTGAAGAAATGACACTTTGCTACAATGTAAAGTAGTGAGTGTACAGCTTGTATAACAGTGTAAAATTGCTGTCCCCTCAAAATAACTCAACACACAGCCATTAATGTCTAAACCGCTGGCAACAAAAGTGAGTACACCCCTAAGTGACAATGTCCAAATTGGGCCCAAAGTGTCAATATTTTGTGTGGCCACCATTATTTTCCAGCACTGCCTTAACCCTCTTGGGCATGGAGTTCACCAGAGCTTCACAGGTTGGCACTGGAGTCCTCTTCCACTTCTTCATGATGACATCACGGAGCTGGTGGATGTTAGAGACCTTGCGCTCCTCCCCCTTCCATTTGAGGATGCCCCACAGATGCTCAATAGGGTTTAGGTCTGGAAACATGCTGTGCCAGTCCATAACCTTTACCCTCAGCTTCTTTAGCAAGGTAGTGGTCGTCTTGGAGGTGTGTTTGGGGTCATTATCATGTTGAAATAATGCCCTGCGGCCCAGTCTCCGAAGGGAGGGGATTGTGCTCTGCTGGCATTCATGGTTCTCTCAATGAACTGTAGCTCCCCAGTGCTGGCAGCACTCATGCAGCCTCAGACCATGACATTTCCACCACCATGCTTGACTGTAGGTAAGACACACTTGTCTTTGTACTCCTCACCTGGTTGCCACCACACACGCTTGACACCATCTGAACCAAATACGTTTACCTTGGTCTCACCAGACCACAGGACATGGTTCCAGTAATCCATGTCCTTAGTCTGCTTGTCTTCAGCAAACTGTTTGCGGGCTTTCTTTTGCATCATCTTTAGAAGAGGCTTCCTTCTGGGACGACAGCCATGCAGACCAATTTGATGCAGTGTGTGGCGTATGGTCTGAGCACTGACAGGCTGAACCCCCCACCCCCCACCCCTTCAACCTCTGCAGCAGTGCTGGCAGCACTCATATGTCTATTTCCCAAAGACAACCTCTAGATATGACGTTGAGCATGTGCATTCAATTTCTTTGTTGGACCATGGCGAGGCCTGTTCTGAGTGGAACCTGTCCTGTCAAACTGATGTATGGTTTTGGCCAACGAGCTGCAGCTCAGTTTCAGGGTCTTTGAAATCTTCTTATAGCCTAGGCCATCTTTATGTAGAGCAACAATTCATTTTTTCAGATCCTCAGAGAGTTCTTTGCCATGAGGTGCCATGTTGAACTTCCAGTGAGCAGTATGAGTGAGTGAGAGCGATAACACCAAATTTAACACACCTGCTCCCCATTTACACCTGAGACCTTGTAACACTAACGTAACATGACATTGGAGAGGGAAAATGGGTAATTGGGCCCAATTTGGACATTGTCCCTTAGGGGTGTAATCACTTTTGTTGCCAGTGGTTTAGACATTAATGCCTGTGTGTTGAGCTATTTTGAGGGGACAGCAAATTTACACTGTTATACAAGCTGTACACTCACTACTTTACATTGTAGCAAAGTGTAATTTCTTCAGTGTTGTCACATGAAAAGATAGAATAAAATACAGTAAACCCCCCTCCATTGCGGGGGTTACGTTCCGGACCCAGCCGCGAAAAGTGAAAATCCGCAAAATAGAAAAACCCTATTAAAATACATTGCAGGCATGTTTTTTTTACTGTTACTGTACTTTTAAAAGCATTTTAAGGTCTTTAAACACACTTTTAAAACAATAGAAACTCATTTAAACACACAAAAGATACTGAGAGACAGAGCAAGAGCTATGGAAAGCACAAAAATATTTAATTTTTAATGAATTATATAGTAAAATAACATTACAGAAAAAAACGCAATATACCGGGACCGCAAAAACTGAACCGCGATGGAGCGGGGGTTTACTGTATTTACAAAAATGTGAGGGGTGTACTTACTTTTGTGAGATACTGTGTATATGTATATATATATATATATTGTTTGGGTTCTGAGTAATTTCCCAGCAAAAAAATACAGATTTTTACATGTAGGAGAGAAATGTCAGAATTGGGCTGGGTGGGAACTGGTTAAAACAACATTCTATGTAGGCGAGATATGGTGCTGAAGTTCCCCACCCCTGTTTAGCGTTGTTACAGTTTTTTTAACCACTTAATGATGAGAAAAAATGTGTCCTCCACCTCAACCAACCACCTGTTGAGCTTAACCCATCTCCTTTTACAGCCAGCTAAGCACATACCTGTATCGCTTGATGTTAGAAAAAACATATCCACCCTCCACCTCTCCTAACAGCCAGCCAAGTATACTCCTATATTTCTTATTTCTCCACCGCCGCATACAGCTGGCCAAGCATACTCCCTTATTGCTTGATGTTAGAAAAAATAAAAATGGCAGCCAAATACGCTCCTTAACCACTCTAGAACCGCTCACAGTAATACTACTGCGGCAGAGTGGTTCGTTATCATCCAGCGACGTAGTATTAACGTCGTTGGACACTCCCCCTTCTGGGCGGCGCTTGCGCGCCGCCGGAGGCTCGCTCCCGCTGTTTTCATTCACAGCGGGAGTCGGGCCAGGGGAGGAGCAGTGGCTATCGCCGCTGCTCTTACCCGATCGTCGGGGATCGAGTCTGGAGATCCGCCCGCTGTGTGTAAACACAGCGGGCGGATCTCCATAGTGACAGGGAGTGACAGATCGGACTGTTCAGCATAGCTGGACATCCGATCTGTCCATGACTCACACAGTCACCTCCCCCCCTACACGTCAGTAAGCACCAGGCATACATTAACCCCTCCTTCTCCAATAAAATTAACCCCTTCCCTGCCAGTGTCATTTTTACAGTAACAGTGCATATTTATAGCACTGATTACTGCAGTAATGTCACTGGTACCCCCAAAAGTGTCAAAAATGTCAGTCAAGGGTCCGATCTGTCCGCCGCAATGTCGCAGTCCCGCAAAAAAAATCGCAGATCGCCGCCATTACGCGTTAAAAAAAAAACACCAAAAATGACAGAAATCTTTCCCTTTGTTAGTAAACGCAATAACTTTTGCGCAAACCAATCAAAATACGCTTATTGCGATTTTTTTTACCAAACATATGTAGCATAAAACAAATTGGCCAAAATTTTTTAAAAAAATTGGTTTTTACATCTTTTTTGGGGGGAATTTCATATAAAAAAATGTTAAAAATATTGTTATTTTTTCAAAATAAACGCTCTTTTTTTGTTTATAGCGCAAAAAGTAAAAATCGCATAGGTGATCAAATACCACCAAAAGAAAGCTCTGTTTGTGGGGAAAAAAAAGGACGTAAATTTCGTTTGGGTACGGCGTCGTACGACCGCGCAATTGTCAGTTGAAGTTGCACAGCGCCGAATCGCAAAAAGTGGCCTGGACGGAAGACAGCAAAATCCTCCGGTGGTAAAGTGGTTAATGCCCAAGAGATCAAAATAAAGATAAAATTAAAACAAAACAATTTACAGCATGATGTAGATTTACACAAAGTGGGAACCTGATGGCTTAAATGCAACCTCTAGTGATATTCTTTTGTATCATACTTACAAACTTAGTTTTGCCACAAAGTATCCCTATAATAGAGGTTATTGGGTTATTCATATGCTGGTATGACCACGAGAAAACTGTTAGGTGTGACGCGTCCTGTCCCTTCACTTCCTTATTGGCTCCAAAGTGTGATGGTGTCTTTATGGCCAATAGGTAGGCAAGGAGAGCAGGGAGGGGTACTACACATTGACCGAGAGAGATATAGTCCCTTTTTTTCTAATACATCAGCCTAGATTTTAAAGTTAGTGGGGCGCTTTTCAGAAAAACTACATCTACATGAGGGCGTGGCGGCAAGGGGCGTGATGAGAGGTTTTAATGTTCCAGGATGTGTGGATTCGATTATGGTACCTTTTTTAGATTAATCTGATAAATTAGGTCCAATTTAGATCAGAGCTGCCATATGATGCTGTTTTTTTTGTCTTACTTTAAATCCTGTTTTGATGGTTGAGTCCTAAAAATATTATGAAGCAGCACAAGATGAGGGTTACTCTAATCAAGGGGTAGACAACCTTTTTGGCCACAGTGTGCCGAAAAATGTTTTAAAAGAAATTGGGAGTGCCAGATACATAAAAAAAAAACTGTCAACTTCATATAAAGTAACTGCTGTAAACCGCTTGAATAATAGTAAGAAATCAAGTGAGCTTTGCACCTTCACACATCAGATCACACCAATTCCTGCACTATCACACCTCAGATCACCCCAATTCCTGCACCTTCACACATCAGATCACCCCAATTCCTGCACCTTCCCACCTCAGATCACCCCAATTCCTGCACATTCCCACCTCAGATCACCCCAATTCCTGCACATTCCCACCTCAGATCACCCTTATTCCTGCACCTTCTCACCTCAGATCAGCTCAATTCCTGCACTATCACACCTCAGATCACCCCAATTCCTGCACTATCACACCTCAGATCACCCCAATTCCTGCACCTTTACACATCAAATCAGCCCCAATTCCTGCACCTTCACATCTCAGATCAGCCCCAATTCCGTCACTATCACACCTCAGATCACCCCAATTCCTGCACCTTAACACATCAAATCAGCCCCAATTCCTGCACCTTCACACCTCAGATCAGTCCCAATTCCTGCACCTTCACACCTCAGATCAACTGGCAGGCTGGCACTGGCAGCAAATATTTAATTTAAATCAGGATTTCTTCTACAAATAGGCTGGCATCAGAGTCAGATAATTACCAAAATCGATGTCATCATGACACATGATCAAAACATTAGGAAAAATAAGGTTTTCTTCTGCAAATAGGCTGGCAGTGGCATCAGATCAGACAATTAACAAAAAACAATCTCATCAGACACATGACATGACCAATTCAAATCAGGATTTCTTCTGCAAATAGGCTGACCTGGCACTGGCAGGCATAGTACTAGACTAGTACTATGCCTGGCTGCCAGTGCCAGGCCAGACTATTTGCAAAATAAATCCTGATTTGAATTAAATTGTTGCTGCCAGTGCCAGCCTATTTGCAGAAGAAATACTGATTTCTTTGAATAAAATTGTTGCTGCCAGTGCCAGCCCAGCCTATCTGCAAAAGAAATCCCTAAGTAGAAGTCACTCCTCTCTCCAGACCTCCACTTACCTTGGATGTGCTGTGCGGTGCGGCTGCAGAGTGTTCCCGCTGGACATAGTACAGGAGATGGTCAGAGACTGCAAACATGATACAAGAGATGGTCAGAGACTGAGGACATGATACAAGAGATGGTCAGAGACTGAGGACATGATACAAGAGATGGTCAGAGACTGAGGACATGATACAAGAGATGGTCAGAGACTGAGGACATGATACAAGAGATGGTCAGAGACTGAGGACATGATACAAGAGATGGTCAGAGACTGAGGACATGATACAAGAGATGGTCAGAGACTGAGGACGTGATACAAGAGATGGTCAGAGACTGAGGACGTGATACAAGAGATGGTCAGAGACTGAGGACGTGATACAAGAGATGGTCAGAGACTGAGGACGTGATACAAGAGATGGTCAGAGACTGAGGACGTGATACAAGAGATGGTCAGAGACTGAGGACGTGATACAAGAGATGGTCAGAGACTGAGGACGTGATACAGGAGATGGTCAGAGACTGAGGACGTGATACAGGAGATGGTCAGAGACTGAGGACGTGATACAGGAGATGGTCAGAGACTGAGGACGTGATACAGGAGATGGTCAGAGACTGCAGACGTGATACAAGAGATGGTCAGAGACTGAGGACGTGATACAAGAGATGGTCAGAGACTGCAGACGTGATACAAGAGATGGTCAGAGACTGCAGACATAGTACAGGAGAAAGTCAGAGACTGCAGACATAGTACAGGAGATGCTCAGAGTCTGCAGACATAATAGAAGATAGAAGGACACTAGGGGGGCCGGAGAGCACAGGGAAAGCAGATAGCACTGGAGGAGCTGAAGGGCAAGGGGGGGGGGGGGGACTGGAGAGAATTAAGGGGGGTTGGAAAGCATTGCAGGGGGGTTGGAAGGCGCAGGACGTGGATAGCACTGGGGGGGGGGGCAGGCAGGGAAAACCAGGGGGATGGAGAGCATGGGGAAGGGAACTGGAGAGCACTGGGGGGACTGGAAATCACTTAGGGGGGAGCCAGGGAGCAGAGGGGGTGGAGAGCACTGGGGGAGCCAGAGTGCATAGGGGGGGATTGAAAAGTACTATGGGGACTTGAAGAGCACGGGGGGGGGGGGGCGCTAAGATCACTGGGGGAGTGGGGGGCAGTAAAAGAAGTTGTATAGGAGGGGGATGGGACAGCTGCATATAGAGAAATTGATTATATTTCCATATTTCTCCTGCAGCCACAGAATGCCTGCAGAGAGGAGAATCGGGCATCCATCCAGCGGCAGCAGGGAGGAATAGGTAAACATCAAAAATCCTCTATATGCAGGCTGCAGCCGCCCCACCCATCCCCCTCCTATTGAGCAGTCACACACGGCCGGGGCTGCACAGCACTGTCTGCAGGCAGGCACTTACCTTCTCTGCTCTTCTCTCCCCGCCGCCCCCCCGCGAGCAGCCCGGAGTTGGACTGAAGGAGCTGCCATCTGCAGGCTGCAGCTGCTTGAGATGCCGTCCGATACTGGCAGGGCTGGGCTGGCCGCGCCGGGCAGGACACCGGCGGCCGGCGGGAAGTAAAGTAACACACGCTGAACTACTTGACTTCCGTCTCCGCTGCCAATCAGCCTTCTGGTCAGGGGGGTGTGACTCACACCTCCCCTGAGCAGAAGGCTGATTGGCCGCGGAGCCGGTAAGCTGGAAACTGGCAAGTACATCGGCCGGCGGCCGCAGTGAGGGAACTTACTTTTACCGTGGATGACTCGCGGCGCCGCGGCCCACCTGGACAATGCCCGCTGTGCCCAATGGTCAGTCCGGCCCTGGGGGGATGGGTATTATAGGTTTGTGGTGACAGGGTCTTTAATGAAGTAGAATATACAGAAAACACATATACTGTATGATAACTGTTATTATACAACTGCCGAAGGCTGTCGAAATGCTCTTATGAATCTGTTACCTTATTTGATTTAGGGAGGCAGTGCATAGCATGCTAATGGTGTATAAATGTTTTTTTACTCTTGGGTTACAGACCCAGGGTTTTCTTTAGGTAAGTTTAGAGAGTTTGCAGGTTTTCCAGGTGTTTTCATTGGTTTCCTCCAAAAACAGACGAATAAAGTTCATATATAGACAACCAGCCCAGTAATAAGGCTGATCCTAGGGTTTCCCATCCATGCTATAGTTTATTTAACAGCAAAAGCCACAGTTTAGACTGAATTTATTCAATTAAATTCTGGTGAAATGGAAATGCATGACATGATACATGTTGGATCTGTACCAAGACATCTGAGGAAAATTGTTCTTTGAATTACACTTCTATAGCAGACGGCTGGAAGAAAAGTTTCCCAGGATCTCACATAAGGGTCCCATGGAATATGAACACCATCCATGTATATGTCACAATGATAGACACGCATGTGCCTTTTGGCTGTGTCTTTTGTATCCTTCTCACCAATTATAAGCCCACTTCTTATCTTGGCAATTCCTGACACTATTTACGCTAGGATAACAGCACCCTAAGTGCCGGTTCACACTGCAGCGGCACGACTTCGGGGGCGACCTGTGAAGTCGCGTGCACCGCGACTTAGGCACGACTTGCACAGACTTCATAAAATGAATGTCTATGCAAGTCGCTCCAGGTCGCCTCGAAGTAGTACAGGACCCTTTTTCTAAGTCGGTGCGACTTGTGTCGCTCCTATTAGAACGGTTCCTGTAGCAGTCAATGGATCGCGACGGTGCGTGACTTGTCAGGCTGACCAAGTCGCCTTACAAGTCGTACTAATGTGAATGGACACTAATGGTAATTCTTCATCACTTTGCTGTTCATGTAGTGACCATAGTAGCAGAAAATAGCTAAGATATGAGATAAAATGAGAAGCTTTTTTTCCGGTAGCCCTAGGGACATCCTTAAGATGAGAAGCTCTTTAAGACTCTGTTCACATCTAGGCATTTTTGGACGATTTTCTGCTCTAAGCCTCAGCTCTAAAAACGCCCAACGAGACAAATCCCATACATTTCAATAGCCCCTGTTCACATCCAAGCGTTCTGTCACCTTAAGCAAAATGCCCGTTGCTCAAAAAAGTACATGAGCTTCTTTTTTGGCAGATTGCAGGCGTTTTACTGTTTTTTATTGGTCACTTGTTAACTCAAAACGTCTGCACAAAAACTCTGCAAAAACGCTACGAAAATGCAAGAAAAAATGCCCGAAAAACATCTGTAAAAATAGCAACGCCTTGATGTGAACAGAGCCTAAGGGCTAATGCACACAGTGTCTAAAAACACTGCTTTTAAGCCCCGTTCACATACAAGCGACGCTACTTCGCACCGCGCCACGACCTCGGAGCGGCCGCCACGGACTTCATATCATTGAAGTCTATGGCGGTCGCCTCCAGGTCGCCCCAAAGAAGCTCCGGACCCTTTTTCTAAGTCAAAGTGACTTGTGTCGCTCCTATTAGAACGGGTCCGCAGCTTCCCTTTGGGAGGCGACCTACGGAGACCTGTGAGGCGACCAGGTCGCCTCACAGGTCGCCTTAGTGTGAACGGGGACTTACACGTTTTTGTTTTCTTAGTCTGTAAAAACAGGTTATGGGTCCATGCACACATAGGCGTTTACAGGCATATTGGAAGAGGAACGTTTACAGGCTGACGAATAAATGTATGATTATAAAATGAATGAATTAGAATGCATTAATTCTCAAATCCTAAACTTGCCAAAGTGCATGTGTGGCTTTTAGTGTGTTTTTTAACCACTTTAAGACCGGAAGATTTGAACCCCTTCCTGACCAGGCCCTATTTTGCAATTCGGCACTGCGTTACTTTAACGGACAATTGCGCGGTCATTCAAACCTGTACCCAAATAAAATTGACGTCCTTTTTTTCTCACAAATAGAGCTTTCTTTTGGTGGTATTTGATCACCTGTGCAATTTTTAATTTTTGCGCTAAAAACAAAAAAAGAGCGACGATTGTGAAAAAAAAAAAACAATATTTTGCACATTCTGCTATATAACATTTTCAAAAAAAAAATTTAGAAATCAAAATTTTTTAACATTTTAGGCCAATTTGTTTTCTGCTACATATTTTTGGTAAAAAAACCGCAATAAGCGTATTTTGATTGGTTTGCGCAAAAGTTATCACGTTTACTAACTACGGGAAAGATTTATGTCATTTTTATTGGTTTTTTTTTTACTAGTAATGATGGCGATCTGCACTTTTTTGACTGTGACATTGCGGCGGACAGATCGGACCCCTAACTGACATTTTTTACACTTTTGGGGGACCAGTGACATTACTATAGTAATCAGTGCTAAAAATATGCACTGTTACTGTAATAATGACAAAGGGCAGGGAAGGGGTCAACCCTATGGGTGATCAAAGGGTTAAATGTGAGTCTCATGCTTACTGACGTGTGGGGGTGGGGGTGGGGGGTTCTGTGACACAGACAGAGATCGCAGGTAGGGTTGAGCGGACACCTAGATGTCCGTGTTCGACGGGTTCGGCCGAACTTTAAAAAAAAGTCCGGGTCCGTGTCCCGGACTTTTACCGAACTTTTCCCGGACACCGAACCCCATTGAAGTCAATGGGGACCCGAACTTTAAGGCACTAAAATGGCTCTAAAACACCAAAGGAAAGGGCTAGAGTGCTGCAAATGGCAGCAAAACGTAATTAAGAGCATGGCAAGTGCTCTGCAAACAAATGTGGATAGGGAAATAACTGAAAACAACAAAAAAAAACAGAAAAATAAAACAATGTTCTTCTTCATCTCTGAAGGACGAGGCCCATATGGAGTAGGAGGGAGGTTGAGGTGGTGGTGGATGTGGCGGTGACATAGGCGTGCGCACAGGGTGTGCTGGGTGTGCCTGGGCACACCCTAATCACCTAGGGCACATAGCATTGTCAGTGAGGAGATGGGAAAGATCTCCCTGGGACCTGCTCTGCTCTATTTCTCCTTGCCTACAGGTACATGGCCCCGATACATTACTCTCCCTGCTGGCAAACACATGCATGTGTATTTCAACTTTGGGGTGCACACCTTAATGCAATAGGCTGCGCACATCTATGGGCGGTGTAGGTGGAAGCGGCGGTGGAGGAGGACCAGGGCCGGATTAACAGCATCATGGGCTTGGTGCTGAGGATTTTGAAGGGCCTTAAGGGCCGTGCCTTGCCATGCACCCAGAGGAGGAAGGGTGCAGCCATGCATGCCTAATTCAACATGGGATGCTGTCTATGAAGCCCATAAACACATCCATGCATCGCCAACTGTCCCTCCTTGTCCGGCCTTCACGCTGTGTGGGGAGGTTCTGAGGGTGCTGCCTGGGGAAGCGAGCATAGAAGCCAGACTTCTGTGTTTACAAGTGACAGAAGAGCGGTAACAGTGAATATGGCCAACCCGGGGCCTATATAAAAGGTAGGGGCCTGGAGCTGCAGCTCCAATAGCCCCTACATTAATCTGGCCCTGAGGAGGAGGACGAGGTAGCCAACACTGCTTCTTTTCAAAAATTTTAAACGAGGGTACACCCCAAAAGAGTGAGAAAGAGCAAAAATGGAACAATGGGTGGGTAAGGTCGGTATCCATTGCTATTCTGCATAAGGTACGGAAAAGTCCCGTGGGATCCATGCCTGGTTCATTTTAATGAACGTGAGCTTGTCCACATTGTCTCTGGACAGGCGGCTGCGCTTGTCTGTTATAACGCCCCCAGCCGTGCTAAATACCCGTTCAGATAATACACTGGCTGCAGGGCACGCCAGCACCTCCAAGGCGTAAAGGGCAAGCTCAGGCCATGTGCCCAATTTGGAGACCCAGAAGTTGAAGGGGGCAGACCCGTCATTCACTACATGTAGGCGTGTGCACACATACTGCTCCACCATGTTGGTAAAATGCTGCCTCCTGCTAAGACGTTCCATCTGAGCTGCTGGTGCTGCTGTTTGTTGTGGCGTGCTGACAAAGCTTTTCCACATTTCGGCCATGCTAACCCTGCCTTCTGAGGTGCTGGCGGTGCCCTGGTTGCGTTGGCGACCTCCTCCTCCTCCTCCTCTGCCTTGTGCTTCCACTGTGGCCCCGCTGTCAGATGGGAATGCCAGCAGCATGGCGTCTACCAGCGTGCGCTTGTACTCGCGCATCTTGCGATCGCGCTCCAGTGAGTGAATTAAGGACGGTACGTTGTCCTTGTAACGGGGATCCAGCAGCGTGGCCACCCAGTAATCAGCACAAGTTAGAATGTGGGCAACTCGGCGGTCGTTGTGGAGACACTGCAGCATGTAATCGCTCATGTGTGCCAGGCTGCCCAGAGGCAACGAAAGGCTGTCCTCTGTGGGAGGTGTATCGTCCGTGTCCTCTGTATCCCCCCAGCCACGCACCAGTGATGGCCATGAGCTGGCCTGGGTGCCACCCTGCTGTGAACATGGTTCCATCTCCTCCTCCAGCTCCTCCTCCTCCTCATCCTCCTCATCCTCCAGAACTGTGCCCCTGCTGGACAATTGCGTCCCTGGCGTTTGCGTGTGCAGGAACCCACCCTCGGAGCCCCTTGCGAATGACTGCCCTGAAAGCCTTGGAAATGTTACCTCTTCATCCTCCTCCTCCTCCTCATCCTGTGCCACATCCTCTTCCATCATCGCCCGAATTGTTTTTTCAAGGAGGCATAGAAGTGGGATAGTTAAGCTGAGAACGGCGTCATTGCCACTGGCCATGTTGGTGGAGTACTCAAAACAGCGCAACAAGGCACACAGGTCTCGCATGGAGGCCCAGTTAAATTAAATAGCGGAATAGAAAATATGATCCAAAAAAAGTGTATGTATATCACACGTACACAACCACACTGGGCCCCAATTACTATTGTTTGTACCCCTAAAAGGCTAGATGAGGAGTAGGGGGAGTATGGAACAGGCAGCACCCTCAAACCTTCAGAAGTATGAGATGAACCCCAACAACTTGGAAAGGTGGATCTCTCTCACACGTACCAACACAGACTATCCCCCAATTTAACTGATCCCCAAAGGTTTTTGATTAAATAGCGGAATAGAAAATATGATCCAAAAAAAGTGTATGTATATCACACGTACACAACCACACTAGGCCCCAATTACTATTGTTTGTACCCCTAAAAGGCTAGATGAGGAGTAGGGGGGGTATGGAACAGGCAGCACCCTCAAACCTTCAGAAGTATGAGATGAACCCCAACAACTTGGAAAGGTGGATCTCTCTCACACGTACCAACACAGACTATCCCCCAATTTAACTGATCCCCAAAGGTTTTTGATTAAATAGCGGAATAGAAAATATGATCCAAAAAAAGTGTATGTATATCACACGTACACAACCACACTGGGCCCCAATTACTATTGTTTGTACCCCTAAAAGGCTAGATGAGGAGTAGGGGGAGTATGGAACAGGCAGCACCCTCAAACCTTCAGAAGTATGAGATGAACCCCAACAACTTGGAAAGGTGGATCTCTCTCACACGTACCAACACAGACTATCCCCCAATTTAACTGATCCCCAAAGGTTTTTGATTAAATAGCGGAATAGAAAATATGATCCAAAAAAAGTGTATGTATATCACACGTACACAACCACACTGGGCCCCAATTACTATTGTTTGTACCCCTAGAAGGCTAGATGAGGAGTAGGGGGAGTATGGAACAGGCAGCACCCTCAAACCTTCAGAAGTATGAGATGAACCCCAACAACTTGGAAAGGTGGATCTCTCTCACACGTACCAACACAGACTATCCCCCAATTTAACTGATCCCCAAAGGTTTTTGATTAAATAGCGGAATAGAAAATATGATCCAAAAAAAGTGTATGTATATCACACGTACACAACCACACTAGGCCCCAATTACTATTGTTTGTACCCCTAAAAGGCTAGATGAGGAGTAGGGGGGGTATGGAACAGGCAGCACCCTCAAACCTTCAGAAGTATGAGATGAACCCCAACAACTTGGAAAGGTGGATCTCTCTCACACGTACCAACACAGACTATCCCCCAATTTAACTGATCCCCAAAGGTTTTTGATTAAATAGCGGAATAGAAAATATGATCCAAAAAAAGTGTATGTATATCACACGTACACAACCACACTAGGCCCCAATTACTATTGTTTGTACCCCTAAAAGGCTAGATGAGGAGTAGGGGGGGTATGGAACAGGCAGCACCCTCAAATCTTCAGAAGTATGAGATGAACCCCAAAAACTTGGAAAGGTGGATCTCTCTCACACGTACCAACACAGACTATCCCCCAATTTAACTGATCCCCAAAGGTTTTTGATTAAATAGCGGAATAGAAAATATGATCCAAAAAAAGTGTATGTATATCACACGTACACAACCACACTAGGCCCCAATTACTATTGTTTGTACCCCTAAAAGGCTAGATGAGGAGTAGGGGGGGTATGGATCAGGCAGCACCCTCAAACCTTCAGAAGTATGAGATGAACCCCAACAACTTGGAAAGGTGGATCTCTCTCACACGTACCAACACAGACTATCCCCCAATTTAACTGATCCCCAAAGGTTTTTGATTAAATAGCGGAATAGAAAATATGATCCAAAAAAAGTGTATGTATATCACACGTACACAACCACACTAGGCCCCAATTACTATTGTTTGTACCCCTAAAAGGCTAGATGAGGAGTAGGGGGGGTATGGAACAGGCAGCACCCTCAAATCTTCAGAAGTATGAGATGAACCCCAAAAACTTGGAAAGGTGGATCTCTCTCACACGTACCAACACAGACTATCCCCCAATTTAACTGATCCCCAAAGGTTTTTGATTAAATAGCGGAATAGAAAATATGATCCAAAAAAAGTGTATGTATATCACACGTACACAACCACACTGGGCCCCAATTACTATTGTTTGTACCCCTAAAAGGCTAGATGAGGAGTAGGGGGGGTATGGAACAGGCAGCACCCTCAAACCTTCAGAAGTATGAGATGAACCCCAACAACTTGGAAAGGTGGATCTCTCTCACACGTACCAACACAGACTATCCCCCAATTTAACTGATCCCCAAAGGTTTTTGATTAAATAGCGGAATAGAAAATATGATCCAAAAAAAGTGTATGTATATCACACGTACACAACCACACTAGGCCCCAATTACTATTGTTTGTACCCCTAAAAGGCTAGATGAGGAGTAGGGGGGGTATGGAACAGGCAGCACCCTCAAATCTTCAGAAGTATGAGATGAACCCCAAAAACTTGGAAAGGTGGATCTCTCTCACACGTACCAACACAGACTATCCCCCAATTTAACTGATCCCCAAAGGTTTTTGATTAAATAGCGGAATAGAAAATATGATCCAAAAAAAGTGTATGTATATCACACGTACACAACCACACTGGGCCCCAATTACTATTGTTTGTACCCCTAAAAGGCTAGATGAGGAGTAGGGGGAGTATGGAACAGGCAGCACCCTCAAACCTTCAGAAGTATGAGATGAACCCCAACAACTTGGAAAGGTGGATCTCTCTCACACGTACCAACACAGACTATCCCCCAATTTAACTGATCCCCAAAGGTTTTTGATTAAATAGCGGAATAGAAAATATGATCCAAAAAAAGTGTATGTATATCACACGTACACAACCACACTGGGCCCCAATTACTATTGTTTGTACCCCTAAAAGGCTAGATGAGGAGTAGGGGGGGTATGGAACAGGCAGCACCCTCAAACCTTCAGAAGTATGAGATGAACCCCAACAACTTGGAAAGGTGGATCTCTCTCACACGTACCAACACAGACTATCCCCCAATTTAACTGATCCCCAAAGGTTTTTGATTAAATAGCGGAATAGAAAATATGATCCAAAAAAAGTGTATGTATATCACACGTACACAACCACACTAGGCCCCAATTACTATTGTTTGTACCCCTAAAAGGCTAGATGAGGAGTAGGGGGGGTATGGAACAGGCAGCACCCTCAAACCTTCAGAAGTATGAGATGAACCCCAACAACTTGGAAAGGTGGATCTCTCTCACACGTACCAACACAGACTATCCCCCAATTTAACTGATCCCCAAAGGTTTTTGATTAAATAGCGGAATAGAAAATATGATCCAAAAAAAGTGTATGTATATCACACGTACACAACCACACTAGGCCCCAATTACTATTGTTTGTACCCCTAAAAGGCTAGATGAGGAGTAGGGGGGGTATGGAACAGGCAGCACCCTCAAACCTTCAGAAGTATGAGATGAACCCCAACAACTTGGAAAGGTGGATCTCTCTCACACGTACCAACACAGACTATCCCCCAATTTAACTGATCCCCAAAGGTTTTTGATTAAATAGCGGAATAGAAAATATGATCCAAAAAAAGTGTATGTATATCACACGTACACAACCACACTAGGCCCCAATTACTATTGTTTGTACCCCTAAAAGGCTAGATGAGGAGTAGGGGGGGTATGGAACAGGCAGCACCCTCAAATCTTCAGAAGTATGAGATGAACCCCAAAAACTTGGAAAGGTGGATCTCTCTCACACGTACCAACACAGACTATCCCCCAATTTAACTGATCCCCAAAGGTTTTTGATTAAATAGCGGAATAGAAAATATGATCCAAAAAAAGTGTATGTATATCACACGTACACAACCACACTAGGCCCCAATTACTATTGTTTGTACCCCTAAAAGGCTAGATGAGGAGTAGGGGGGGTATGGAACAGGCAGCACCCTCAAACCTTCAGAAGTATGAGATGAACCCCAACAACTTGGAAAGGTGGATCTCTCTCACACGTACCAACACAGACTATCCCCCAATTTAACTGATCCCCAAAGGTTTTTGATTAAATAGCGGAATAGAAAATATGATCCAAAAAAAGTGTATGTATATCACACGTACACAACCACACTAGGCCCCAATTACTATTGTTTGTACCCCTAAAAGGCTAGATGAGGAGTAGGGGGGGTATGGAACAGGCAGCACCCTCAAATCTTCAGAAGTATGAGATGAACCCCAAAAACTTGGAAAGGTGGATCTCTCTCACACGTACCAACACAGACTATCCCCCAATTTAACTGATCCCCAAAGGTTTTTGATTAAATAGCGGAATAGAAAATATGATCCAAAAAAAGTGTATGTATATCACACGTACACAACCACACTGGGCCCCAATTACTATTGTTTGTACCCCTAAAAGGCTAGATGAGGAGTAGGGGGGGTATGGAACAGGCAGCACCCTCAAACCTTCAGAAGTATGAGATGAACCCCAACAACTTGGAAAGGTGGATCTCTCTCACACGTACCAACACAGACTATCCCCCAATTTAACTGATCCCCAAAGGTTTTTGATTAAATAGCGGAATAGAAAATATGATCCAAAAAAAGTGTATGTATATCACACGTACACAACCACACTAGGCCCCAATTACTATTGTTTGTACCCCTAAAAGGCTAGATGAGGAGTAGGGGGGGTATGGAACAGGCAGCACCCTCAAATCTTCAGAAGTATGAGATGAACCCCAAAAACTTGGAAAGGTGGATCTCTCTCACACGTACCAACACAGACTATCCCCCAATTTAACTGATCCCCAAAGGTTTTTGATTAAATAGCGGAATAGAAAATATGATCCAAAAAAAGTGTATGTATATCACACGTACACAACCACACTGGGCCCCAATTACTATTGTTTGTACCCCTAAAAGGCTAGATGAGGAGTAGGGGGAGTATGGAACAGGCAGCACCCTCAAACCTTCAGAAGTATGAGATGAACCCCAACAACTTGGAAAGGTGGATCTCTCTCACACGTACCAACACAGACTATCCCCCAATTTAACTGATCCCCAAAGGTTTTTGATTAAATAGCGGAATAGAAAATATGATCCAAAAAAAGTGTATGTATATCACACGTACACAACCACACTAGGCCCCAATTACTATTGTTTGTACCCCTAAAAGGCTAGATGAGGAGTAGGGGGGGTATGGAACAGGCAGCACCCTCAAACCTTCAGAAGTATGAGATGAACCCCAACAACTTGGAAAGGTGGATCTCTCTCACACGTACCAACACAGACTATCCCCCAATTTAACTGATCCCCAAAGGTTTTTGATTAAATAGCGGAATAGAAAATATGATCCAAAAAAAGTGTATGTATATCACACGTACACAACCACACTAGGCCCCAATTACTATTGTTTGTACCCCTAAAAGGCTAGATGAGGAGTAGGGGGGGTATGGAACAGGCAGCACCCTCAAACCTTCAGAAGTATGAGATGAACCCCAACAACTTGGAAAGGTGGATCTCTCTCACACGTACCAACACAGACTATCCCCCAATTTAACTGATCCCCAAAGGTTTTTGATTAAATAGCGGAATAGAAAATATGATCCAAAAAAAGTGTATGTATATCACACGTACACAACCACACTAGGCCCCAATTACTATTGTTTGTACCCCTAAAAGGCTAGGAGTAGGGGGAGTATGGAACAGGCAGCACCCTCAAACCTTCAGAAGTATGAGATGAACCCCAACAACTTGGAAAGGTGGATCTCTCTCACACGTACCAACACAGACTATCCCCCAATTTAACTGATCCCCAAAGGTTTTTGATTAAATAGCGGAATAGAAAATATGATCCAAAAAAAGTGTATGTATATCACACGTACACAACCACACTAGGCCCCAATTACTATTGTTTGTACCCCTAAAAGGCTAGATGAGGAGTAGGGGGAGTATGGAACAGGCAGCACCCTCAAATCTTCAGAAGTATGAGATTGTGTTCACTGTACCCCACAAAGATTGAGTTCACTGCACCCCACAATGATTGTGTTCACTGCACCCCACAAAGATTGTGTTCACTGCACCTCACAAAGATTGTGTTCACTGTACCCCCCAAAGATTGTGTTCACTGCACCCCACAAAGATTCTGTTCACTGTACCCCACAAAGATTGTGTTCACTGCACCCTAAAAGGATGTTGTTCACTGCACCCCACAAAGATTGTGTTCACTGCACCCTAAAAGGATGTTGTTCACTGCACCCCAAAAAGATTGTGTTCACTGTACCCCCCCAAAGATTGTGTTCACTGCACCCCACAAAGATTGTGTTCACTGCACCCCAAAAAGATTGTGTTCACTGTACCCCCCAAAGATTGTGTTCACTGCACCCCAAAAAGATTGTGTTCACTGTACCCCCCAAAGATTGTGTTCACTGCACCCCACAAAGATTCTGTTCACTGTACCCCACAAAGATTGTGTTCACTGCACCCCAAAAAGATTGTGTTCACTGTACCCCCCCAAAGATTGTGTTCACTGCACCCCACAAAGATTCTGTTCACTGCACCCCACAAAGGATTTTGTTCACTGCACCCCAAAAAGATTGTGTTCACTGCACCCCAAAAAGGATTTTGATCACTGCACCCCAAAAAGGATGTTGTTCACTGCACCCCAAAAATGATTTTGTTCACTCCACCCCAAAAAGATTGTGTTCACTGCACCCCACAAAGATTGTGTTCACTGCACCCCAAAAAGATTGTGTTCACTGTACCCCCCAAAGATTGTGTTCACTGCACCCCACAAAGATTCTGTTCACTGTACCCCACAAAGATTGTGTTCACTGCACCCCAAAAAGATTGTGTTCACTGCACCCCAAAAAGGATGTTGTTCACTGCACCCCAAAAAGGATGTTGTTCACTCCACCCCAAAAAGATTGTGTTCACTGCACCCCACAAAGATTATGTTCACTGCACCCCAAAAAGATTGTGTTCACTGCACCCCAAAAATGATTTTGTTCACTGCACCCCAAAAAGGATTTTGTTCACTGCACCCCAAAAAGATTGTGTTCACTGCACCCCACAAAGGATTTTGTTCACTGCACCCCAAAAAGATTGTGTTCACTGCACCCCAAAAAGGATGTTGTTCACTGCACCCCAAAAAGGATTTTGTTCACTGCACCCCAAAAAGATTGTGTTCACTGCACCCCACAAAGGATTTTGTTCACTGCACCCCACAAAGATTGTGTTCACTGCACACCAAAAAGGATTGTGTTCACTGCACCCCAAAAAGATTTTGTTCACTGCACCCCAAAAAGATTGTGTTCACTGCAGCCCAAAAAGATTGTGTTCACTGCAGCCCAAAAAGATTGTGTTCACTGCAGCCCAAAAAGATTGTGTTCACTGCAGCTCACACACAGAAAAATGGATGTGGATCACTGACACCTGCCTATCTCCAATCCCACACCACACAGCAATATCGATTGTAGTTTGTAGAACACAGTTTCCCTAAAATTCAGCAGACTCTGTCCCTAACAGGATTGAGAAGAGATCGTAGATCAGGATTGAGTGCAGATTCACCCCACCCCCCACACAGCAATATCGATTGTAGTTTGTAGAAGACACTGACCCTATAATTCAGCAGACTCTATCCCTAAAATGCCTACAACTCGCCCTGCCTAAACACTCCGACCTGTCCCTCAATTCTATCCGGACACAAATGGTTTTTTCCTGCCTATCTTTCCCTAATCAGCAGCCAGCACATTGATGTGTGCTCTGTCCCTTAGCTAAGCAGCAGAATGACGCTGCTGCGGCGGCTGCCTCGAACTTATAAAGACTTGGTCACATGCTTCAGACGGCCAATCACAGCTACTAAGACATTTGCAGGCATGGCTGGGATGGCTTAAGGCACACCAGTTAAACGATTGTTGATTGGCTGTTGAAAGCCCGCCATGAAAAGAGCGCCAAAGCATGCAAAACCCGGAAATAAAACGACCGAACACGGATTTTTACCCGAACATACAGTAAAGTGTCCGTGTCCGTGTTCGGGTAAAAAAAATCCAATTATTCGGTACGAACACGAATAATACAGTCCGTGTTCGCTCAACACTAATCGCAGGTTCAACTATGCTGAATCCGGTGATCTCCTGTCCATCACTGAGAAGATCCGCCTGCTTTGTTTACATAAGTAGGAGGGTCTTCTCACACTTTCTCCACAGACTCCCGCTGTGTCTAATCACTAGGAGTCCAGCGACGTAGGTCTACAGGCAATAATTTAAATCTGAAAAGACTGTAGTCAGACAAAGAGATGAAGAAAGGAGGTGAAGCTGACAATAAAGGCCTTTGATGACTGAACATATTGAAGTGTTTGGCTGCAACCAAAGACATTGACAAACTTACTGACACTGTGTCATAATTTGTTAGCTTTTATGAAGATGTGCAGGCACACAAGTATTTTAAAACATTCAACAATACAATAACAAGCCATGGTTTACAGGAAAATTAAAACAGCTCAGGCAAGCTAAGGACGTAGCCTATAGAACGGGGAACAAAATCCTGTACAACCAGGAGATCAGAGCAGCAAAGAGGAGGTACTCTGGCAGGCTGAAAAATGTGTTTTCTGCCAAGAACCCAGTGCCAATGATCTGACAGACAGAAAGCATGTAGACAGATGCAGTCTACCTTCTCCACTGAAGGTAGTGATTTTCTGCAGCGGCATTGCAGTTGGAGAGGAAGTCAGAAGGAACATGGTTCCTCTAGGGTTTCCGGGGTCACTGGGGAAGTTATCCAATTGGATGCTGCAGCTCAATATGACTCTAAAAGCCATCTTGGGTCAGGCAAAGTCTATTTTAGGCCTTAGCTCCCAGGCTTGGTGCGCTTTTTGCGAGTGAGCAGAAGAGGGACAGGTATCCCGCCTAGTAGGGACAGAACTAGCGACAGGGAGAGGTTCCTGATGAGGAGGGAAAGTGTAGGACTTGCAACTTCTCTGGACATCTTCTTGCCCGGGCACAAAGTGGCCAGGCCACATTCGGCCCCTCCTAACAGATATTGTCAGTTCGGCTAGAGCCTGCTGTCTACACTCTGTTGGACCCATGAGTATTCCCGGTTGGGCTGTCTTCACACCGGGGTTATTGTAAATTGTTTTTGCATTATTTCAATAGTTCTTTCATTGCACTTGGAATGTGTGTGTTTTTGTGGTTGCACCATGCTGCACTCCACCTACAAGCAGCAGGGAGGCTGGAGAAAATTCTATCCAGCACCCAGACAGTCAGTACTGGTGTTCCCCAAAGTTGTGGGCTTCCCCACTACCCTTTCCCTACTAAGTGAATGCACCTCAGGAAATGTGTCTATTATGGTGGTAAAATATGCACATGACACAACTGTCATTGTTCTCTCTAAGATGGTAACAAGTCAGCATACAGGTAGAAGTGCTAGTACTGTGGTGCACTGGTAACAACCTGGAGCTTAACACACAAAACCATACAGATGTTAGTGGATTTCAGGTAAAGTCCCTCATGCTATCCCCTCTAACCATACTCAACAGTACTGAGTCCTTCAGATTTCTGGGATTTATCATTTCCTATTACCTAGACATCTTGGATTAACAATGTAGCACTACCCCCACGAGAGCCACTGGTGATGGTGAGTTCTCTGTTTTGTCAAGATTCTTTCGACTGCGCTGTCTCCGCCGACACACCTGTGTAACTTAAAAGTTAGTATGCTCCCCCTATATTAATGCACAGAAAATAGGGCACAAGCAACCGGATGGCTGATTGAAGGAATGTATTATGGCAAGGAAGTTAAACAAGGCATGAATCCATAAATAGACAATCTAACGTGGTTAAAGATGTCATATTAGACAATGTGAACACTGACCCATAAGATGGCAACTAACTTAACTCTAATAATGCTTATCCCACTTATAACTTATAACATTAAAAGTATTGGTATTAACTAACCCAAAAATAAAGGTCCATGTGTGCACATAGTGGGTGGGTGGATGTATACATTTCTGACAAAGGGGTACCCCTGGAGGTGACCACAAGTACCTGATGTCTAATTGTCAGTATTAGCCAGCTACTGTTGGGACCCTTCTGTAAGGTAGTGCACGTGCAGATGCCCATTTGGAGTGTGTAGTGGTGGATGGCTGATGGGTTGCTGAACAAGGAGTAATCTCTACTGCATTAATTGTGTCAGGAAAGAGATAAGCACAGACGATTCATCTCAGATGCTCCAGACATGCAACAGGTCCAGTCCCATATGTTTTGTCTCTCACTGGTGTAAACAACAGATTTTTACATCTCTGGTCCCAGCTCAGCAAAAGTCCTTTCTGTGGCTCAGTCTCCAGGCTCTCTCTCAGGCTCAGTCTCTCTGCTCAGACAGGTAGGGGCAGCAGATCTCTACTCTACAGCTTGCAGTCCTCAGTTTCTATCTGGCGCACCAAAACTCTTTAGTTTCTGCACCCCAACACAGGTACATACTGTCTGGATCCCCACCTAGTTGCTATCTATCTCTGATAATTTGCCTGGGAAAGGTTCTGGTTTCCTGGGTGTTGTAGTTCTAGCCGCCATTCATTTGTACTGTACTGTGGCCCTTTAAGGACTACACATCTCATGATCCTGAATGGCTGTGTGTCATCCAATCTCTTCCTCACTGGCTCTCCACTGCTGCTGCAAGGAGGGCGGAGGGAGAAGCCAGAACAAGTGGGGGATATTCATAGAGCTCCCCCATTGACAGCCAACAGGGATGTGAAAGGGGAGAGGCACACACAGCTGGCAGCACACCTGGCTACACACTAGGGATGGGGACGGGGGGCTGGGGGAACAGAGGAAAAGAGCTGGCACAAATACACACAGCTCCTCCTCAAGCAGCCGGCCTAGAAACGGGCCATAACACAATCCATAAAAAAAAAAAAAAAAATGGTCAATTGTTTTATATCTTTGTAATGTAATATTCTCACTTTTTACTATGTGAAATAAATGTATTTATTTTATACTCCTATTACGCCATTCATTCTCTGCCTATAAAGTCCCACTTGGGGGGGTTCCTCTTTTTGTGTTCCATGTTTGTAGTCAAAAAGCAGCCCAGCAGCGTAAATGAACCAAAGTAAATGAAGGAAAAAGGCAAACCATTAAAAAAAAAAAAAAAATCAATGACCGGCAGCTGAATGAGTCACAGCCAGTGCTCCTTTCTAAATGAGAAGCAGCCAGCGCTCTGTTAGCTAACCCAGGTGGAACTAAAACAGCAGAACAGATAACCCTGACTTACTGTAGCAGCTTGTGGTTTTCCCAGTCAGTCACAAATGGCAGATGACCAAGCCCCATCCAGATCATCGTCCTCCTGGTGGGTATACCCCTTAAGAGGTCTTTAGGGACAGAGTTCCACTGGAAGATGAACCATGGCCCTGGGCCTAGTTAGCACCCTCAGCCTATTCATAGTGTTGCACTTCATTCCTGGGTGAGCACCTCACATAGGATCCATGCTCAAAGCAACATTACAGGCTGGATCCACATCTTTCTTTTTATTGGTGAGGTATGGGTACAACCCCCTAAGCTCAACTGAGGAGTCAACTGATCTGGAAAGTTGCAAAAAAAGTGGCATCTGGGAAATTTTGCTAGAAGAAGTTTGAAAAAAAGGTTTGCTTCTCTTAGAGCAGAGAGAAACCATCTGTTCTTCTAAAATCATTGTCAAAAAACTGAAAGAGAGACTTATATTTTTTTAAAATAACACAAGGCTTCTTTTAAATTTGCCAGTAAGTGGAGCCTTGTATTCATTGATAAAAAGTACAAGTCTTCCTCTGAATGGCTGAAAAGCATTCATACCTCAATTTTATTCCGGCAGCAGCCGGAAAGTTTCCTGTTGTCTGGCCTTAGTTTAAAGTGTCTACGTCTTTGTACCTCTTCATGGTGATTCTCCTTTTCTCTTCTTGTCTTACGGGATTCTTTCACCTTATGTGATATGACATCCTGAAGACTTTGGGTTAGATTTACTAAAATTGGAGAGTGCAAACTCTGGTGCAGCTGTGCATGGTAGCCAATCAGCTTCTAGTTGTCCGTACACACTATCCAAAAATCGTACGAAAAATACCACTTTCGAAACAATTGTACGATAACCTGATCCTTAGTACAGAGCTTTCAAGAGCTGATCACGATATTTCATCCGATATTATCTGACCAAACAAGCATGAAAATTATTCTCGTACGATACCAGATCATATCATTTTCAGTACAGTAAAACTGCAGGCAAGGGCACTGGGGGCAAACTAATGTCAATTTTTTTTTTTTAGTAATGTGATCCAATAGGATTACAATATATTAGTGTGTTTGTGTGTTTAACTATTTTAATTTGCCGCCGGTTCCACCCCCCTGCGACGCGACGCTCGCAGGAGACGGACGCTGGGGCACAGAGCATCAGACGGAAGATCTGGCCACCGTACACTGCTGGAATACATCGCGGGATCCTGGGGACAAGGTAAGTAACCTCTCCCAGATTCCAGCGACTTCTCCCTGGCGGTACCCCGAGTGTGGCTCGGGGTTACCGCTAATGGCACTGAAATTCCACCCCGAGCCACACTCGGGAATATCGCCAAGGAGGTTAATCAGCACAGTTACCATTCAAAAATCCAATACAAATACACTACAACACATTACAACACTTCCGATTTTTTATTCTGTCGTATAAGAATGTTTAGAAAAAAAAAAACAATAAAAATTACATAAATCTTTCCCATAGCTAGTAAACGCAATAACACAAACCAATCAAAATACACTTGTTGCGATTTTTTTTTTTACCAAACATATGTAGCAGAAAACAAATTGGCCTAAAATGTTAAAAAATTTTGATTTTTACTTTTTTTTTTTTGAGAATTTCATATAAACAAATGTGAAAAATATTGTTATTTCTTCAAAATTGTCGCTCCTTTTTTGTTTATAGCGCAAAAAATAAAAATCGCACAGGTGATCAAATACCACCAAAAGAAAGTTCTGTTTGTGGGAAAAAAAGGACATCAATTTTGTTTGGGTACAGCGTCGCACGACCGTGCAATTGTCCGATAAAATCACGCAGTGCCGAATCGCAAAATAGGGCCTGGTCTTTGAGCAGCCAAATCTTCCAGGGCTTAAGTGGTTAAAGAGTAACTCCAATTTTGTTGAGAAAAAACATTCCCCTCTGGGTGTTCAATGTACATTTGACAAATGTTGAGGATTTTACCAAACTTTCTTGCAGATCTTGCCTTCTGTTATTCTGAAGAAATCACTGTTTGTCTGTGTCCATGTGGGAAAGTGAATTAAATGGGAGTGGTTTCATAATTATCAATCAGCTGCAGCACCTGCAGGGCACTAATGTGGAAAGCTGGGCCTGCATCCCTTTAGTCGTGAAATTTTCCACCAAAAAAATGAAATTTTTGTTGCAGGGGGTGCCTGAAATCTGACTTGCACTTAGTCCAGACTTCTGGGAAAATCAGTGAGCCAATCACACATGCAGGAAATGATGTTTCTAGTAAGCGTACTGTATACATTCTGTGTACAGAACACCTCCAGGTGGCCATATTCCATTGCATTTTCAGAAATCTACAGAGCTGCAGATTGAAAAGGAAAGGTAATTTTTAATAACATTCAAATACAATATGACTTGTGTTGCAATTGTATACGCTATATTTATTTTTCTTTATTTGCTATATTTGTTGCCCACAAAAGTGGAGTTACCCTTTAAACTAGAAAGCTGTCAGAGACTGCAGACATGCAACAGGAGATGGTCGGGTACTGTGAGTACACTACTAAAGAGGGTCAGGGAGAGTAGACATGCTGTAGGAGACTTGGATCATGCTTCAGGAGACATAGACTACAGACCTATTAAGTAAGACTGCTAGAGATCACAGCAATTGCAGTGCCTTTAATATTCAGTGTGATTCCACATTTGAAATAAACAGAAGCAGAAGCTTCTGAGGAAGTCCTGCTATTGGACATTATTCGTAAAGGGGCAGAGCCTGATCCTGATGATGTCATCATGCTGAGGGTGCCGTGGATTCATGATCGGAGCGGTGAGCTGTGCATAGGTGCCATCCTTTGACGTATATGCACTGGCATGATTGTTTTATATGCACTTCCACTATTTGCATAGTTTATTTGTATTTGCTTTTAACTCTTATTGCCATACAATAAAATTATATAGTGAGCATCATAAGAGTTTGTTTCTCTTGCACATGGTTGTGTATTTGTTGATGATTACTGCAAGGAAAGATTTTTGATCTGGATGAGTGACCAAGTATCTATCCCTGTGGGGATGCAAGACAGCTATACCTCATATCCATCCAGGGGTCACGCTATCAAGGTGAGCAGGTTAGAGTCACACTGGGTGACTGGGTTGAAAATGTGAAACACTGTGTGTAATTTAAAGGAGAATGCACATCTGGATTTGAACTTTAGTACAATTTCTTGCACATTATTACGTGTATTAGAGCACAGTATATTTCTGTTTCAGCACGATTTATGTGAGTTTCATATTTGTAATAATTCAATAATAATAATAATAATTCAAATACTGATACACTTGTTGGAGATATTGCAACCATGCATATGAATACTGTCACTGGTTGTTTTTGGACACTTATTATTCTGGGGATAAGTCATGTGTGTATTTTTTTATTCTTGCTTTTTTATTTACAATTGAACATTGACATTGTTTTTTGGGGGGTGATTTTTGATGTGGGGGTAGCACTGCTCTAGTTAGTTTTGTTGTTTAGATTGCACATTTGTGCTCCTTACACCCCCCCCCCCCCATAAAAATTATTTGTAATGAATTTAATATTACCCTCAGCAAAACCCATTATAAAAATCAGAGGAAAGAAAATCATAAAAAGAATAAAGGGATAGACTGCATCGAAAAAGGTACAATAGCGGGAAATAAAAAAAACAAGCCATTAAATGACCTGAACCCAGTTAAAAGAATATTTTTGTAACACCCTCCTGGGTTTAGGTAAGGTTGTTAGGTAAATTTAGTTTGGCTCCATGGTAATCAGTGAAGCAGGAGCTGGTTGGTTAGGCCTGCCCATAAATAGTTTAACCTGAGCAGCAAGGGGGGATTGCAGCATGCTGGAGTAAGGTAGCATTCCAGGATCCAGCTGGGAGGAGATCCCTGCTGAGGAGCTTTGCCCTCCTGGGCAGAAACCAGAAAAGGAGCCAGCAGAATGCATCCAGGGTCCCAGCTAGACTTAACTGGACTTAGCTGGGGGAGGGACCTGAACATGAAACATTCCAAGGATCCAGGGGTCAGGGGAAAGCTCACGGGAGGAGAGCCGGGAAGGAAGCTATGGGAGAGAGTTTAAGTTGGCCAGAGACTGGGGGAGTCTTTACCTCCCTCACAGGGAAAGAGCCTGGTAGATATCTTAAGGAGGCAACCCAAGATCCTGTGAGAACAAGACCCCATTGCTGCAAGGGTGACTGTATAGTTCTGTACATAAAAAAAGGTGCGTACAAGAGCCTCAGCCCACATAAACACTAGCAGCGCTAAAGACAGCCTCTGAGGAGGTTGAGGGTATATGGCAAAATGAAAACAGCCTAACAAAGTAGTGGATTGTTATAAAGCCATGAAGTTCATAAGTCCATGGATTCCTAGTCTCCTATTAGCTGTCAGCTCCCAGCTCAGCTTACATGGAATGTGGAAGGCTCCTCCTGATTGGTTGAAGGATGCAGTGATGCTCTTTGTCACCTCTCTGTGTCCCCATGTGACAGATGGAGGAGATCGCTGAGGACTGAGCCCAGCCTGGATCGGTGAGTACCAGGAGAGGAGGAGGTGCTGCCTATATCCCTACTAGTTGGAGTGGAATCCTGAGGGGATCGCCATCCGGAAGTGGAGGATTATTGGTTGAATAAAGCGCTACACCCTAGCGTTAAGGGTACGTGTTCACTCTCAAGGGGGGGAGCACAGTGGTGAGGTGAAGGATATGATGGTTGCTGAGTGATCAACAAAGAAGTCTTGTGTTTCACCACACAACGAGTTTTCTATGCACCCAATCTTTCGTGTGACTTCACCCTGAGAATATCATGGACTTATGAACTTCATGGCTTTATAACAATCCACTACTTTGTTAGGCTGTTTTCATTTTGCCATATACCCTCAACCTCGTCAGAGGCTGTCTTTAGCGCTGCTAGTGTTTATGTGGGCTGAGGCTCTTGTACGCACCTTTTTTTATGTTATGATCTGAGTATAGCGGCTGCTTTATTGGTTATATAGGCATATGAGAACATACATCTTGCTGAATTGCTAGATATATATGTTTGATCCTGGGAGTATTGCATACACATGAGCGCTGAGTGGGTGGGATAAGGAATATTGTTTCTTTCTTGCTCCTTTTGTATATGTATAGTTCTGTAGTCTTTGGAAGAAGACATATCTCAGGCAGCATAGATATTCTATGGGACAGTTGCTAGGAGAAGTACAGTCTAAAGTGTGCCAGTACAGCTAAACAGGGGTGCAATACCGTTGGGTGTTGTACAGGTGCATCTGAAGGAGTACAAGCCTTTTTGTAGAGAAATGGACGAGTGCAGCCAGAAAGTTAGTAGTCCTTAATCAGTTCAAGTTCATGTTCTCCAGTTCCAGGGTATCACATGTTCCCTATCCCCATCCAAGTTCATTGTTCCCTAATAAAAACCAAAAACCCCTAGATTGAGCCAGAGAGAGACTGATGAAAATTCTGTGTGCCTGGCTGTGTTTGCGCTAAGGGGATGAAATAGGTCCAAAGTACCAGCAGCTCTCTAGGGGATGCGTTACATTTTTTTTTCACTGGCCTGAATAAGAAACTAGGTAACGGAGAACACAAACTACTGACCGAAGGAGCCTCAAGGGCTGTACAAAAAGGGCTATGAAGCTGCAGGTAGGGCACCAGGGCTCTATATGGTAAGTCCTCCAAGTCTTCTTTCTGCTGGCGATATTTCTTCTTTGATGAAGTACAGTTTAGTCCTCTTTTTTGGAGTTGGCAGAGAGCACACTTACACAGCTTTTCTACATCTGCACCATATGCCAGTTGTTGGTGCTGGTGTCCTGGTTGAATTACTTAGACTTAGCTGCTTAACCAAGTTTAATTCAGTGCCAGATAAGAATTATGAATTGTATTTTAACTTTTAAGGGCCGAATTTTGGTTATTTTAAAGCCAGTGTTGGGGGTAACTAGTTACAAAGTAACTAATTACAGTAACTAAATTACTTTTTTTGGTAACTAAGTAAAGTAACTAGTTACAATACTAATATTGGTAACTACACTACTTTACTAGGCTATAAGAAGTAACTACACTACTTTACTAGGCTATAGGAAAGCGCTTTCCTGCGTTACCCAAGCCGTGCGATACAATCGTTATTTAGAAGAATAGAGAGGGATGAAGTTTATGACTTTTTGTTGCACTTTATGTTTTATTCTGTTTTTTCAGGTTTTGTTCTCATTTTTCTCAAAGCCTGTGTTTATACAATAAACTCTATGCAGAAAGAGTGTCATGTATCTTCTTCTACACGGTCAATTATGAAAGAGGAAAGTAAAGTAGTGAAGTTACTTTTCAAATGCAGTAACTAGTAAAGTAATCTCATTACAATTTACAGAAGTAACTAGTAACTAGTAACTAGTTACATTTTTTGAGTAACTACCCCAACACTGTTTAAAGCTGATCACATACTGTGTGACAATCTATTCGGACAATTGTATTAGATTATTAATACCTATGTAGTTCAAGGACCTACCGACTTAAATATAAATTAATTGATTTGATTTAAATTTAATTAACTACAGAAATTTGTTTCTCAGTTTACATAGTTATTGGTAAACCTAAGGGAGATTGGAAAGATGCTATGCAATACTTTTAATGTGTTTGGACAGCTTTAGTCTGTTAATCATTACTGGTTCAGTTTACCCATAAATAAGGCCAAATCTTTTTTTTTTTCATTCAGTGACCCAGTTACCAACAAGGTGTGAATCAGTCAGTATTTTAGAAGGCACTAAGGTTACTGGATCAGCTTCTTAGCCTGGCAACTAGCATTTTTAGAAGGACACAGCCCTGATTTTGTGTAATAGCTATGATAATGGTAGGAAATTAAAGGTATCTATTGATTTTTTATTAAGATAAGATATGAATTTGCTTTTTCTCATTCCATTTATTAAATTGATTGTTGGCTTATCTTTAATCACCTGGGTTTTAACTGATTTACTGTACATTTTCTACTTCACTCCTGTATTTTTTCACTGATGTATTTATTATTGGCATTTGTCTAGGGTAGTGGTCCCCAAACTTCAACCCGCTGGTTGCTTGTGGGTCACTGGTCACCATAAACTAGCCCTTTAGGCAAGGCTTTCTCATTGCAATCCAGAGGCAAGAAGCCACTGACTGCAGTGTGGCAGAAGGTGCTGGGTGCTGTAATATCCTGGCAATCTATTAAAGACATTATCAGGCAGATAGCTTAATGGTACCTATATAGCCTTGACTGTAATGTTAACATGAGTTGCAGCATGATATTCCTCTCACTTAACACCAATAATGGGGCATTACGTTCCTCCCATCGAACACTACTGATGAGGGACTATATTTTTCTCCCTGAACAATGACGGGGCACTAAATTTCTGCCAATGAACACTAATGATGGGGCACTACATTCCTCCGAATGAACACTAATGATGAGGTACTATATTCCTCTCACTGAACACCAGTGATGGAGCACAATATTCTTCTCACTGAACACCAATGATGGAGCACAATAGTCTTCTCCCTAAAACACCAAAGATAGGACGCTAATATTCCTCCGACTAAACACCAATGAAAGGGCACAATAATACTCCCAATGAACAATGATAGGACACTACATTCTACCCACTGAACAGCAGATGGGGCACTATATTCCTTCCACTGAACACCAATGATGGCATGATACTCTTCCCACTGAACACCAATGATGGGAAACAATATTTCTCCGGCTAAACAATAATGATATTGTACTGTACTTTTCCCCTGACTACTGATGCCGGGGCATTTATTACTCCTAATGACCACTGATGCAGAGTTATTTAGTATTCTCATTGATGGAGGGGCATTTATGACTCATACTGAGTACCAACACAGGGGGCTCTGTCAGTATTCATGGTAGAATATTACTCAGGAGGCTGTTGTGCTGAACAGAATTAAAATTAATTTTACAGGAAAAAAGTTAATATACAGTATATGTGCTTCAACTCTGTATTCTGATTTTTGTCTGGAGTTCAACTTTAAGGTAATGCTGTATAGGCATGCATAGCAGTCAGCAGGTATGATAGAGTATTACACTGCCATTTAGCACTAAGCGTTTAACACAAACTGTAATAAATATTGCCCTGCACAAGTCTCTGTCCCCTCTGTGTTTGCAGGTGAATTCCCAAAATACAGTTTTTCTCTGAATTATGGTGAATCTGTTATGATACAGGGCGCTTTTATTTAGCTTGTAATGTTTCATGGCAGGTGGGGGATATGTAAAAGAAGTCAGCATGCCAACCAACTTGTTAACAGATCCTCGAAACTGAAGTGCCAGTGTGGAGTTGGCCTAAAATAGACAATGTAGAGCTATAAGCAAACAGCACACACTCCACACTGAATATATATATATATATATGTATATATATATATATATATATATATATATATATACATGCAGTATCTCACAAAAATGAGTACACCCCTCACATTTTTGTAAATATTTTAGTATACCTTTTGATGTGACAACACTGAAGAAATGACACTTTGCTACAATGTAAAGTAGTGAGTGTACAGCTTGTAAAACAGTGTAAATGTGCTGTCCCCTTAAAATAGCTAAACACACAGCCATTAATGTCTAAACCGCTGGCAACAAAAGTGAGAACACCCCTAAGTGAAAATGTCCAAATTGGGCCTAATTAGCCATTTTCCCTCCCGGTGTCAGGTGTGAATGGGGAGCAGGTGTGTTAAATTTGGTGTTTTCACTCTCACTCTCTTATACTTGTCATTGGAAGTTCAACATGGCACCTCATGGCAAAGAACTCTGAGGATCTGAAAAAATAGAATTGTTGCTCTACATCATGGGTGTCCAACCTTTTGGCTTCTCTGGGCCACATTGAGTGTAGAGAAATTTTCTCAGGGCTCATATAAAATATATGCTATAGTTAAGGTATATCAGTAATAAAATGCCGCCACGCCCTTCCCACACTGCCACACCCCCCGCACTAATTTAACACAACTAGAGGATGATCAAATGAAATGGAATCCTTATACAGAGGTTTAATTCTTCTGAGAGATATTAAAGAAACACTCTAACCATCATGACCACTCCAGTGATTTAAAGTGGTCATGGTGGTAAGAGTCAGAAACACTGCACATGCTCGCCCCCCCCCCCCCCCATCAAAGGCAGCCTCTGCCTACCGTTAGTTGGAAGTCGCTGTGGCCATGCCCCCGACCTGACTTCCTTCCTCCCCAGCAAAAAAAGAAATTGGCAGGGGGCAGTGGGCCACATTGCCTGGGGTTCTGGGCCGCATTTGGCCCCTGGGCCGCAGGTTGGACATGCCTGCTCTACATAAAGATGGCATAGGCTATAAAAAGATTGACAAGACCCTGAAACTGAACTGCAGCACGGTGGCCAAGACCATACAGCGGTTTAACAGGACAGGTCCTGCTCGGAACAGGCCCTGCTATGGTCAACCAAGGAAGTTGCGTGCACTTGCTCAGCGTCATATCCAGAGGTTGTCTTTGGGAAATAGACGTATGAGTGCTGCCAGCATTCCTGCAGAGGTTGAAGGGGTGTGGGGGGATCAGCCTGTCAGTGCTCAGACCATACGCTGCACAATGCATCAAATTGGTCTGCATGGCTGTCGTCCCAGAATTAAGCCTCTTCTAAAGATGATGCACAAGAAAGCCTGCAAACAGTTTGCTGAAGACGAACAGACTAAGGCCATGGGCTACTGGAACCATGTCCTGTGGTCTGATTTGGTTTAGATGGTGTCAAGCGTGTGGGGCGGCAACCAGGTGAGGAGTACAAAGACAAGTGTGTCTTGCCTACAGTCAAGCATGGTGGTGGGAGTGTCATGGTCTGGGGCTGCATGAGTGCTGCCGGCACTGGGGAGCTACAGTTCATTGAGGGAACCATGAATGCTAACATCTACTGTGACATACTGAAGCAGAGCATGATCCCCTCTCTTCAGAGACTGGGCCGCAGGGCAGTATTCCAACATGATAACGACCCCAAACACACCTCCAAGACAACCACTGCCTTGCTAAAGAAGCTGAGGGTAAAGGTGATCGACTAATCAAGCATGTCTCCAGACCTAAACCCCATTGAGCATCTGTGGGGCATCCTCAAACGGAAGATGGAGGAGCGCAAGGTCTCTAAAATCCACAAGCTCCGTGATGTCATCATGGAGGAGTGGAAGAGGACTCCAGTGGCAACCTGTGAAGCTCTGGGGAACTCCATACCCAAGAGGGTTAAGCCAGTGCTGGAAAATAATGAAGGCCACCCAAAATATTGACACTTTGGGCCCAATTTGGACATCTTCTCTTAGGGGTGTACTCACTTTTGTTGCCAGTGGTTTAGACATTAATGGCTGTGTGTTGAGTTCTTTTGAGGGGACAGCAAATGTACACTGTTATACAAGCTGTACACTCACTACTTTACATTGTAGCAAAGTGTAATTTCTTCAGTGTTGTCACATGAAAAGATATAATAAAATATTTACAAAAATGTGAGGGGTGTACTCACTTTTGTGAGATACTGTATATATATATATATATATATATATATATATATATACATACACAGTATATAGATAGATAGATAGATAGATAGATAGATAGATAGATAGATAGATAGATAGATAGATAGATAGATAGATAGATAGATAGATAGATAGATAGATAGATAGATAGATAGATAGATAGATAGATAGATAGATATAGAGTTTGTTTTATACATTATCGCTGTGACCTTTTAGGTCTTGCCAACTTAGGTTCATAGAAAAGTACATTTTCACAGACTAGACTTAGCTGAATCAGCGGGTGGCATATATGCCAATGAATCATTCCTCTGTGTTAGATGGAAAAACTAAGCTCACGCAAATATTTGCAGGCTGAATTTTCAAGGATTCAAGGGCTTGATAAACTGCACTAGGGAAAAAAAGGGCACATAAATTGCTGGCAAATGTTTATATTGCCTAAAATATAACATATAAATGACCTCATAATTATCAGGTTATATTTATAGTTAACTAATTCCTAAAATCTACATAGATCTATATTTGGTATAGAACCTACTAGTCCCTTTTTGGGCCTGGTAAGCATCATGCTGTACTTAACTTAACTTAATGAACCAACATTTAATACTGGACAAATCTAAAGTGAAACACCAGCCAAAACTCTTTATTTTTGTTTTGGTTAGACTAGTGAGGAAGGCTTAGAACCTATTTCAGGTTTTTATTGCTGTGCAAACGTCAAACAAAGAGTCCACAATCATTTAGAGCCGGTTCATACTTCATACTGCCTGCACACTAAACCACTGCGGGCACCCTTTGTTTTTCGGCTGCAGTGAGTCGGCAGTAGGGGGCGGTGTGATACGTTTCATTGCATCACACAGGTCTCCTTTTTTTTACATCAACTTTATTTGAAGTGCACAAAGTGACACTTCATTCATGTCACTGTACAGAGCAGTGATAAGAGGTGTTTCTTGACAACAAAAATGATTTGATAGAAAAATGTATTCGCGTGTTAATCAGTTGGGAAGGTCGGTACAGGAGGAGGTGTTTTGTATGTATGATACACTTTAATATTTAAAAGCTAATGTGAGATTTTATTGATTGGTTTTCCAATATACATTAAATTACAATGCCATTCAATAAGCACTTGGTGCTTCAAAAGCACAAAGCTTCAAAGCTTTGAAAAAACAATTTCAACATTGGCTGCAGAATATATGAAAAGATTGTGCTGCTGATACATAATACATATACTGTACAAGTTGAAATCTCTGGGAGCAAACATAAATAACACAAGAAATACCAACCGTTCAAAAATGAAGAAACAATTGAATAACCGAAACCGTTTTAAGTTACTAATTATAATCAAGTCTTTTGTCACATAGTCATTTTCCTGGATACTGGTAATACAGTGTCATGGTCAGTAACATCATTCTGGTTCTGGAGATTCCAGAATAACTTATCTTCATCTTTCTAGCATTCTGAAAGTACTGGATACGGGCAACCTAAACTGACCTGAGCTGGTTTGAATGCTTCACAGATCAAATGAAATGGATTAGACATGGAAATTAACTTAGAGGATTCTTCATGTCATTGCTATGTACAGTTTAATTATCTGAAACGTATATGGCTCAATAGAGCATTAGACTACGTTTACAGTTCTTTTAATTGCTAGTTTTAGTACTTAGTTTTTCTTTGCTTGATGTATTTATAAATGGTTCATCATATGCATATTGCCGGTGGTCTGGGACATGCACATGTACATGTTCTGTAAGGAAGAAGAGTATGTAAGTTTTTATGGGAAATTGAGGAAACATGTTAACTACCTACAGACACAATAGCAGATCATACACAATCTGGTAATCAAACAAGCTTTGTGCAAATCATGAATCCCTACCTTCACTGTAAAGTGCAAATATATACAGTATGTGCAAAATTATGCAAAAAATGTGCAAACTCATATGAGTGAAATACAACATTGTATACATTTTGCAAAAAACTGAAAGTGCAATTATATGTGCAAAATGAAGCAAATAAAGTGCATATATATGTATACGTGTAAAGACGTATACACTTTGCCAGGAACTAAAAGTGCAAATTTATGTGCAAAGTTAAGCAAATAAAGTACATAAATATAAAGTGCATACGTATAAATAAAAACGTATGTAAGTGGAAAAAAATTGTCCATCGTAAGAGAAATTCGTGATACATCCACCACAGAAGTGCAAAGTGCAGATAAGTCCTCTTGAGTGGTCTTAGGTGTGTAACCACCACCGATGATACAGGTAGATCCCAGATATTGTGGACCCAACAAAGTGTCTCTTTGGGTCATTCAGGCTTACAAAGGAAATAGATCTCCCTGTATGACAGATGTCACAAATCCTTCAGAAGATAGTACTTTCAATCCAAACTCATCATCCACATATTAAGGGGAGGATAACCACTGATGACTACAGCAAGGAAATTCTTCCACGAGGTAATCAAGGAAATAAAAAACTCACATAGTGTGTACCCTCTTCTGCTGCCACTTCCAGCAATGTCTCCTCTACTTCCTTCCAACTCACCTCTCACGACATGCTTGTGCCTATGAGGAGCTTTGCCACATTAAGGCTCCAAGCACACTGGCATTTTTTTAACCACTTGCCTACTGGGTACTTTTACCTCCTTCCTGCCCAGGCCAGTTTTCAGCTTTCAGTGCTGTCACACTTTGAATGACAATTGTGCGATCATGCAATGCTGTACACAAACACATTTTTTACCATTTGTTTTCACACAAATAGAGCTTTCTTTTGGTGGTATTTCTTAACTTCTGGGTTTTTTATTTTTTTGTTAAATAAACAAATAAATACTGAAACTTTTGAGAAAAAAAAACCCAACTTTTTCATAGTTTGTTATAAAATTTTGCAAACAGGTAATTTTTCTCCTATACTGATGTGCGCTGATGAGGTTACACTGATGAGCCCTGACAGGGTGCACTGGTGGGCACTAATGAGGTGGCACTGATGAGGTGGCACTGATGGGCATTGATGGGCACTGGTAGGCAGCACTGACATGCACTAATAGGCAGCACTGATGGGCACTGATAGGTGGCACTGATGGGCACTGATAGGCAGAACTGATGGGCACTGATAGGTGACACTGATGAGGAGGCACCGATGGGCACTGGAAGGCGGCTATTTTAGGTGACACTGATGAGGAGGCTCTGATGGGCACTGATTAGCCGCACTGATGGGCACTGATTGCAAGCAGTGGTGGGCACTAATTGGCAACAGTGGTGGGCACTGATTGACAGTAGTGGCGGACATTGATTGGCAGAAGTGGTGGGCACAGCGTGGCAGCACTAGTGAGCACTGTTAGGACTGCACTGATAATCAGGACACTAATAATCAGTGCCCTGATTATCAGTGTACATGTCCCTTTTCCAGAAGCAGGTTATTGGCTTTCTTCTCCTCTCCTCCTCATGCTGACAGCAGGAGAAGAAAAAGAAAAGAGAGCCGATGACCGGCTTCTATTTACATCCATGATCAGCTGTGATTGGACACAGGTGATTACATGGTAAAGAGCCGCTGATTGGCTCTTTACCTCATTCTGTAATTAGCGATCACAGAGCATGCCGCCCACGTGTGGTCGTGGGAGCACAGTTGGCGCAATCAATGCATGCCATCATATAATGGTGTCCCAGAACTTGCCAGCCACGCTGTAGCCGTCATTTGGCTATAGAACGGTCAGCAAGTGGTTAAGCTCCTAGAAGCTATTATGAGCATTTTTTTCTGCTCCTAGACGCTAATAGTGTTATTCTATGTGTTTATGCACACTATGCTATGCTAGAACCATATTTCGAGCTTCGGTTTTTAGGAACAGAAAAAAAATTGTTTTTGGAGAGTTTATGGGAGCGTTTTCCTGGCAGAAAAAATGCTACTGTTCTAAACACTACTAAAGCACTCCTAACAGCTTTTTTTTTTTAGCGTTTTTTTTTTTGTTAATGTACTTTAAAAATGCTAATCCCCTAAAAGCTACTACAACGCTTCTGTAAGCGCACAAAAACACTATTATCAGTGTTTTTCATCCAGAGTTTTTTTTCCAGCATTTTTTGAGCTTATAAAAAATGCTAGTGTGCATGGTGCCTAAGGCTTCATGCATACTGGTTGTAAACACTGTTTCTTCTGACACGAGAAAATCAGCATTAAAAACTGGTGATAATGGTAAACAGGACAAATAGAGAGAAGGAATCTCCCTAACGGAGACACAGACAGCAATGAAAACTGACTAGCATTCTAATCTCTCTCCACTCCATCCAAAACTGAAAAAAGTTTTGCCTTTAGTTATACTTTAGGTTTATGCTTAACCAGTTGCCGACCACCCCATGCAGATATACTGCGGCAGGACGGCTCGGCTGCACAAAATCACGTAGATCTACGTGATTTTGTGTACGCGGTCTTGGCGGCGCGCGCATGCCGCACTCCCGCTGTGTTTAGACAAAGTGGGAGGCGGGCCGTGGGAGGAGAGGCGGCGATCACCGCCAGCCTCCCGCGATCGTCAGAGAAACTGACAGAAGACCCGCCTGCTTTGTTTACAGAGTCTTCTGTCACACATGTAGAGAGAGATATGGAAACCCCCGATCTCTCTGTGCCTGTCACAGAGCCCTTCCTCCCTACAGTCAGTAAGCACAGTTAGACATAAATTAATCCCTTTGATTACCCCAGTGTTAACCCCTTCCCTGCCAGTGTCATTTATACAGTAACAGTGCATATTATTTAGCACTGATTGCTGTATTAATGTCACTGGTCCCCAAAAAGTGTCATAAATGTTAGTTAGGGGTCCGATCTGTCTGCCGCAATGTCGCAGTCTCGCTAAAAATCGTGATCGCCGCCATTACTAATAAAAAAAAAGTAAAAAAATCTATCCCGTAGTTTGTAAACGCTATAACTTTTGCACAAACCAATTAAAATACACTTTTTGGGATTTTTTTTTACCAAAAATATTTATGAGAATACAAATTGGCCTAAACTGATAAAAAAATTAAATTTTTAAATTTTTTTTAAATTGAGAATGTTTTATAGTAAAAAATATGTTTTTTTTTCAAAATTGTCGCTCTTTTTTTGTTTATAGCGCAAATCCTAAAAAAACAGAGGTGATCAAATACCACCAAAAGAAAGCTCTATTTGTGGGAAAAAAAGGACATCAATTGTATTTGGGTACAGCTTGGCACAACTGTGCAATTTTTCGTTAAAGTAACGCAGTGCGAATCGCAAAAAATGGCCTGGTCATTAAAGAGGAGTTTCGGCCTCAAATACCTTTTTTAACTAAAAATACCCCTATAATACTAATCCATAGCCCTTTACAGAACCGCTATTCTCATACTTACAAGGTGTACGGTATTGGATTTTAGTCAAAATCTTACTTTTAAAAACGCTGTCTGGGCGCGGCCATCTTGGATGTGGGCATCTGAAGACTCAGTGTAATCTCCTGTGTCCTTCTTCCTGATTCCAGGGAGTGTTCTGGGAGTTCTTCCTAAATTCCAGCCTCCTGGGAGTGATGACAAACAGCTCCCAGGATGCAATGCAAAGGCGGAAGTGATGTCGGTGGCTGTGGCCACAGTGGGGGGAAGGAGGAAGTACAATCAAAAATGCCCTGAAAATAAAGTAAGGGACCCCTGAAAAAAAATGAAAATGCCCAATTGTTGATCAGCATAGCGAGCACTCCAGGAATCACTAAAGTTGCAAAATTGTCCGGGGGTAAAACCTTCCAGAGCTGAAGTGGTTAAAGGAGATAAACTGTCATATTGTCAAGAGAGAAATACATTTCCTAAGTTGAAAGACACTTAGCCTAGTTTGTGTCTAGTCTAGAACTTAGTCTAGTTTGTGTCTAATTACATTTTTAGTTTTGGATAAGTCATGTTTTTAATTCTGTCTGTGACCCCACCTTTGGGAAGATCTCCCAGATTTCCTTATTACTTTAATTCCAGGACACAGAAAGGGAGATGTTTTTGGCATTATCAGAATTTCTAATCTTTCCCACCACCAAATACAGAATGTGCTTTAGTTTCTTGTCTGCATTCCTGTTGGTGAGATTTCTCATCACTTCATGTCTTGACTTTTAGTCTGACGCCCATCAAAAGAAAGGAGAAATCTCTATGATGTAAGCAATAAAAACCCCTGACAGAGTTTCTATCTCTACCCCCAGCCATCAAATTTTTTTTTTTTCTCAGACTGGTCTTTATAATGATTAAAAAGTGCACTTTAATACCAAGAGCTATTCATATCCTTTCAATGCAGATAATCCTGCAGGGGGGGGGGGGGGGTGGGGGGGGTATTCATCAAAACTGGAGCAGCCAGAATCTTAAGCAGCAATGCACGCCAACCAATTCACTTCTATCTACACTACAGCTTGTTCAGGTGAAGCGGAACTTTACCTGTAACAACTTAATAAAAAAATAATGTTCTTTATCAAGGAACATCCATTCCCCATTAATATCATCATTTTTATTTTGGTACAGCATCGCACGACCGCACAATGTTCGGTTAAATTAACGAATGGCCTGGTCATTAACCAGGCTAGCGGTAAACCCGAGCGTGACTCGGGGTAGGAATTTCCTGTTATTATCGGTATCCCCGAGTCACGCTCGGGGTGAATGAGCAGAGCTATGCAGACAGCGCAGCGGAGTGTCTTACCTTATCCTGGCGATCCAGCGATGAGCTCTCATTGCTGTGACCGCCAGCCGAGATCTCCGCCGCTCGTCTGTCGGTAGGAGGACTTCCTAGTTCCGTTCCCTGCAGCAGCAATGCTGCATGGGAGCGGAACTAGAGAGGGAAATTAAAAAAAAAAAAAAAGCGTTGCACAAAACACAAACACATTTTATATTATATATATATATATATATATATATATATATATATATATATATATATATATATATATATATATATGCATATATATATGTATATATATGTATATATATATATATATACCTATATACACACACATATATATATAAAATTATATTATTGATTCGATTATAATTCATGCGTATATATATATACACACACACACACACACACATATATATATATATATACACACATATATATATATATATATATATATATATATATATATATATATATATATATATATATATATATATATACACACACATATATATATATAGATAATATATAACGCATGAATTATAATCTAATCAATAATATAATTTTATTATATATATTATATATTCTATAATAAAATTATATTATTGATTCGATTATAATTCATGCGTTTGTGTTTCAAATTTATCACATCTGGGATGTCTACTAGAGTCTTGTTTTGGTCAGGTTTAAGTCAGTAATTACTAAGAATTGTAGGCCTATAATACATAACGCCAAATTTCCATGAAAAAAATTGTACCGCTTTTGGTACAGAATTCCTGACAGAATCATACCGCCAGGGAGGTTAAGGGGGCAAATCCTTCCAGTCCAGAACTGGTTAAACAGGATATGGACTTTTTAAAAATGTTTTACATAGCTTTGCCTGCAGAATAGTCCAACATTAAGTGATCTAGCAGGACTGCCTTACGCCCCTTTCACACTTACCGCTCCGTCGGCGAACTCCGTTTTTCTCAGCGGGGGATCGATCCGCCAATCCCCCGCTGAGCAGGCGGATGATGGCTCTGTCTCCGCACTGTGTGGGGAGACAGAGCTGTCAGGTCCCCGCTCTTCTCTATGGGGGAATCGGATGAGAACGGACTGCCGATCCCATCCGATCTGCCAGATGGATGGAAAAAATAGAGGTTTCCATCCGTCCGGATTTGACGGATCAGATTGGATGTCAGCGGACATGTCTCCATTGACATCCGATGCCTTATAGAGATGCATGGGGCATCCGTTCAGATCGGCCTGAAAAACTGACAGGCGGATCTGAACGGTCTGCAAATGTGAAAGGGGCCTAAAGTTCCACCTATGAAAGATATAAGCTGATTGGTTGCCAAGCACAGCTGCTCCAGAATCTGCTCCAGGTTTGATAAACTTTGTGTGTAATCACCTGCTGAAATCGTTTTAATCCTTTATTACTTAGATTATACTACATCCCCATACTACTGCAATAAAAGATAAGAGAAATAAGATAATTTGAGTAAATCTTTTACAACTGTTGTTTCTGTAAATGGCATAGTTGAATAAATAATTTTGAATAAGAGAAATCCTGACCCGTTAAAGCTATGGGCTAAGGATTACAGCCTTGTCAAATTATAATCCAAAACTGTATTGACCAGGTTATGGTAAATATAACACAACTAGGTGCCCATGTTCAAATGTATTAGATTAGCAAAGAGAGAATGGACTTTAATGGCACCACAAACACATAAGGCTGCATTCACATGTCAGCGTATAATCGCGGGCAGAACCGCCGCGGTTCCGCCCGCGATTCGGAGATTTATTGCAAATCGCGAGACGCCTAGCGTTGCCCGTTGATTTGCAATAGCCCCCCAAATGCCGAGCGATGTTGCCGCGATTTACACCCGCCGAATCGCGGCAACATCGCGCAAACAAAATCGCGGGACGCAATATGCTCCAAAGAAGCTCTTGTACTTTTTTGGAGCGTATTGCGTCCCGTGATTTTGTTTGCGCGATGTTGCCGCGATTCGGCGGGCGTAAATCGCGGCAACATCGCTCGGCGTTTGGGGGGCTATTGCAAATCAACGGGCAACGCTAGGCGTCCCGCGATTTGCAATAAATCTCCGAATCGCGGGCGGAACCGCGGCGGTTCTGCCCGCGATTATACGCTGACATGTGAATGCAGCCTAATTGTTAAGCCTCGGTTCACATATATGCGATGCGGGAAGGCTGCGAATTCGCAGCCTTTTCCCGCATCGCACACGCACCCCCGGCAGTTCACACTGCCATATGCGATACGCTGGGGGTGTCAATGTAATCTTAACGACACCCCCAGTTTGATCGCATATCGCAGTGCGATCGTGCAGTTCGCACAGGATCGGATCGCACAAGTGTGAACCGCTGTGCGATCCGATCCTGATGCGGCTAGAAAAAAGGGTCCTGTGCGTGTTTGGAGCGGCTGCGGTGCGAATTTAGCCATACAAACCCTATGGCTAAACTTGCACCGCACAGCCGATCGCATGTAATGTCGGAGCAGTCCGCTCCGATATTACATGCGAACCCCGCACACGCACAAGTGTGAACCGGGGCTTAAATGTACATATTTATTTTTACCATAATACAAAAAAAAAAAAAACAGAAAAAGGTTAAATATTTATGCTTTTACGCGTCCCGTAAAAAAATGTAGATTTAGTGCTGGCCTCAAAAAGGTTTGAACGTTACTGGTCTATAGGATGGAAATCATTCTATATCATGCATTTCTTGTGCATTTTGACAGTAATGATTAAAGCCTGAAAAATCTGCTGAGTTGTTTCACTTCATCTTCACTGCTGATTTAACATTGAAAACTTCACACTTTTCGGAGCTAGAAAATGATATAGCAGCAAAAATTGTATCTGGCTTCCCGCAGTGCTGTTATTTCCACAGCAGGTAGGCATCACACCCTCACAGTATATAACACTATAGTCTGCAACAGTCATATATCAATGCACTGCGCTCACCCTGACCTGCTGCTGAAAGACATGAGATGGGAATTTCTAGAGCTATTAATATGAGAATGAATTCTTGGTAAAGAATGGATTTTTACCCAGAAGGTCATTACACAGCAGTGGCTTCGTGAGCCGGGACAAGTGTCGCAAAGCCCCTGTATTCACAATTCACAGCATGTGGACAGATAGATTTTTTTCCATCCTCTGATCTCCGGGGTCATGGGATGAATCTCCTTCATTTCCTGTCACATTACTGGAAGAGCCCCAAGAACGTGCACAGACGAGGGTTTCTATAAACATTGTTAATACCACGAGGACTGTATTATACCATAATATTTAATGTGGAATAAACTATGATTAATTGGTCTTCATAACAACAATGGAAAATTGCTTTTAATAAAAAATAAATAAGTATAGGCAATGATAACAATTGAACAAGAATATTATAAAGCAGTAAATCTGTGTACAAAGCATAGTTTTATCGTCTTTGCAAAAAAGTTCTTAAAGCGGTATTAAACACAAAACCAAAAATTAAATCTATTGCAGCTTACCAGTCATTAGATGTGGTAACTGCATTAATTCCTTTTTTACCAGTCATTAGATGTGGTAACTGCATTAATTCTCCTTTTTTTAAAAATTTTATTCCTCTGTTTTCACCTGGTCATCTGGCCAGTAACACACCTCCTGAAGCAAAGTGCCTCAACTCTGGATGAAGAAGCACAGGAGGCACCTTTGGACAGCAGCATTGTTAATCTGTGGGAGGGGAGTGTTAGACACACCAGTAAATTTAGATACACTAAATTGAAGATAACACTATATAAGGGGTCAAAACAAACAGTTTTGGGATAAAGGTTTTACATAAATAAATAAATAAAAGCTGATCATTGTAAGCACCCATCTCAGTGTTGAATGGTTTGTCTCATCCTTGCAATCTGATAGGTACATAAATTATGACTGTAAAGAAAAAGAAAAGAAGGCACACCAAACTTGCGCATTACTCAAATGGTATTTATTTGTATAAAAATAAAGAGCTCTGAGGAAGAGGGGCGCTCCCCTCGAAACCCGTCAGCCATCTCGAAGGTCCCCTGGTGACCCGCTTGCTTTGTATCTATTGTAGACTTTTAAATGACTGATTTGTTTGTGAGTATATTTGCTTTATTTTTATACCAATAAATACCACTTGGGTAATGCGAAAGTTTGGTGCGCCCTCTTTTCATTTTCTTTACAGTGTTTCCGTTGGGTGTTCCCTGACCTTTGGAGGGCACTTATCCAGGGCCTGGGAAATCCCAGGCAATATCCACCACAATCACATCACTTTTGAGAGTCTTTCTTGATAATAAATTATGAGCTATAAATGATCATTCCTTCCATAACTGTTTTTTTTTCTTTTTTTTGAGAGTTCAACGACCAGACATACATTTTTATGTCTGTTGGGAACTTCATTGGTGATATTTTTACACACCTGCTGCTGTTATAAGAGGCTTTTGGTTGTATTACTTATTTTATGCAAAATGCAGCAAGAGTTGCTGAGCCAAAATTCCCAGTTGGACAGGAACATTTAGGTATTATAGTACTGAGCTCTTTCTGATGGAGTATTCAGTATATGTATACAGAAGCCACCCTACCTCAGGTTCCAGCTATAAATAAAATTATGCATGGACTGATTTGTTAACATTCAGCTTTCAAATGTGCAGTTACACACTGGGGCATGTAGTTTTCTCAGTCCTCTTTTCCAGCCTATACTCACCTGTCCCTGATTCAGCAAGGGATTGTCAAATATACCCCACATCTGCTTATCAAAATCTTCTGAGCTGTACCTGCCCATAGCATGTGTACTCTGCATTTAATATGTAGTGCTGTTCCAACAGGAGCTCCTGGTGTTTTACAGGCTCTCCTACCATTTCCAGTGAAACGTCTCTGCAACTGGACCCCACAATACACTGGCATATCATTGACTAGGGTAAGGCTTTATTAAAGCAAAGATAAGCACTGCAGCCTAGAACACACCACTAGTTTTTTTCGTTCAACCCAGCGGGTTGAGCAAAAAAAACCTGACAGCTTAGGTCGGAGCTGTCCGATGTTAGTACAGTGATCTCCCCTGCTAAGCTATTATGTTCTGATAGGGGGATGCCCCCCCCCCCCACCAGAACACTCTGGTTGGCGCTCTCAGCCATTGGCTGGAAGCGCTGATCGGGAGTCAGTCGGCAGATCTCTTTTGGTCATGACATTCAGCCAAAGGAGGAGCGGTGGAGAAGGCGGCCGACTGACCGATGCCTTTACACAGTTCTTTAGTCCTCAGCAGCACCCAGGACTGTTAGGTTTAAGCAACCATCGACAGCGTCTGCATCATATGGTGCATGATTATCTAGGGGCAAGAGCAGACTTGGAGACCTTTGCACTGGGTTACTGTGTCTTGAGGATAGACCACTATCCAGAACTTGCTCAATATGCAATGGAGCTACTGGTCTGTCCTGCTTCCCGTGCGCTTTTTGAACGGACGTTCAGTGCTGCTGGAGATTTTGTGACGGACAAAAGAGTGCATCTGTCCACAGACTCTGTTGACCAGCTGACTTTTATAAAAATGAATCAGTCCTGGATCAACAGCAGCTATCAAGCCCCTGATACTGACGTAACTGATTGAATTTGCTAGGGGTCTGCCATCCCTTGTAGACTGCATTTCCTGCCTATCCTATTCCTCAACCTTGATTCTGCTAGCTTCCAACAGTGTTTTTGGTTTAGGTCACCAGCATCACCCAAGGCCTAATTTTTCTGCACTTGTATGACAGGTGCATACAATTTAAATTTCGTATGTGATTTTTAACAACAGGCCCTGTCCCTGTGCCCTGCGCCCAGCAAAAGTAACTGTGAGGGGTTACAGTGTTCAGGCACCACCAACACCAAAGGCCCAATTTTTTACACCTGTATGACAAGTACATGCGATTTCAAATTTGTATGGAATTCTTACCAGCAGGTCCTGTTCCTGCACCCAGCAAAAGTAACTGTGAGGGGTTACAGTGTTCAGGCACACCAACACCAAAGGCCCAATTTCAGTTTAATTTCCTGCCGAAACTAACGTTCCAGGTCCACATCACTCCAGCAGGTTTGCATAGCCAACACCCAACCCTGGCCAGGTCAGATGACAGCACAGCGCCCCCACTAGATCACTGATAAGTACAGATACAACACTTGATCTTTGCCAATTTCAAATTCGTATGCCATTTTTACCAGCAGAGTCCGTTTCTGCGCCCAGCAAGAGTATCTGTGAGGGGTTACGGTGTTCAGGCACCACCAACAACCAAGGCCCAATTTTTCTGCACCTGTATGGCAAGTACATGCAATTTCAAATTTGTATGGAATTTTTACCAGCAGGGCCCGTTCCTGCGCCTATCAAAAGTAACTGCGAGGGGTTATGGTGTTCAGGTACCACCAACAACCAAGGTCGAATTTTTCTGCACCTGTATGATAAGTACATGCGATTTCAAATTTGTATGGAATTTTTACCAGCAGGGCCCGTTCCTGCTCCCAGCAAGAGTAACTGCAAGCGGTTGCGGTGTTCAGGCACCACCACCAACCAAGGTCCAATTTTTATGCACCTATATGACAAGTACATGCAAATTCAAATTTGTATGTATATTTGTATATGACATTTTTTCTTTTAGAAATGTCAGTATTGCTGCAGCAGGCTACATACATCCTACAGATGTGCTACTTTACAGGCACATCAAGGGGACCCCCCCCCCCAGGCACGATATTTAAAGAAACTTTTAATTTTTATAGTTTCACTTTGAGCCTCATTAAAATCAGTAAATCACTGCTCCTATAAAAACTATCGTTTTTAAATACATTTTTTGCATTGGTACATGTTCCTCAGGTCAGTACCCGGACCCCCATACACTTTTTTTGGGCAATAACTTGCATTTAAGCCTTCAAAATTAGGACTTTTGATTTTTGACGTTCCATAGACTTCAAAGGAGTTTGTTTGTTCGAACAAACTTTTCCCCTGTTCGCGGTGTTCTGGTGCGAACCAAACAGGGGGGTGTTTGGCTAATCACTACTTGTGAATTACAGCAGCTTATTAAACAGTGCACATGACAGCAGTGAATCTTACCACTGTGCAACACACCCCATGGTTCTGTGAATTTTTTTGGTGGCCTGCATGGTATCCTCTCCCCATGGTGGTCCAGTGACTCCTTCCTTTCTCTCTCAGGGGCATGCAGGCAATTACAACATCCTCTGGTTCTGGTGGGAACTGGGGCAAGCTAAGTGTAGTCTATCACATTCTAGCTCCCTCTATCCTCCTGACAGCAGGTCAGTCAATGGCCCAGGAGGAGAGGCAAACCCACAATGTGGTCAAGGCTCAGGCAGTAGACACAGGCAGCAATAAGGCCCTTACAAGGGGCTACAAACCCTATGGAGAGTTACTACTACGTGCTCCAGTGGAGTATGAACTCTCTGTAGGATTGAATGGAAAATGCATGTGTGGGCATGTCCCAGAAGAATTTGACAATGCGCTATTTGGCCTTGTTGGAATGGGGACTAATGAG